>NW_027362798.1:10793333-11411666 GCF_046119375.1 Phyllobates terribilis | reverse complement strand
AAGTGGCGTGCTCCGGTGGCAAGCCAACGGGAAAGTGGCATGCTCCGGTGGCAAGCCAACGGGAAAGTGGCGTGCTCCGGTGGCAAGCCAACGGGAAAGTGGCGTGCTCCGGTGGCAAGCCAAAGGGACAGTGGCGTGCACCGGTGGCAAGCCAATGGGACAGTGGCGTGCTCCGGTGGCAAGCCAACGGGAAAGTGGCGTGCTCCGGTGGCAAGCCAAAGGGAAAGTGGCGTGCTCCGGTGGCAAGCCAACGGAAAAGTGGCGTGCTCCGGTGGCAAGCCAACGGGAAAGTGGCGTGCTCCGGTGGCAAGCCAACGGGAAAGTGGCGTGCTCCTGTGGCAAGCCAACGGGAAAGTGGCGTGCTCCTGTGGCAAGCCAACGGGACTGTGGCGTGCTCCGGTGGCAAGCCAACGGAAAAGTGGCATGCTCCGGTGGCAAGCCAACGGGAAAGTGGCGTGCTCCGGTGGCAAGCCAACGGGAAAGTGGCGTGCTCCGGTGGCAAGCCAACGGGAAAGTGGCATGCTCCGGTGGCAAGCCAACGGGAAAGTGGCGTGCTCCGGTGGCAAGCCAACGGGAAAATGGCGTGCTCCGGTGGCAAGCCAACGGGACAGTGGCGTGCTCCGGTGGCAAGCCAACGGGACAGTGGCGTGCTCCGGTGGCAAGCCAACGGGACAGTGGCGTGCTCCGGTGGCAAGCCAACGGGACAGTGGCGTGCTCCGGTGGCAAGCCAACGGGAAAGTGGCGTGCTCCGGTGGCAAGTCAACGGGAAAGTGGCGTGCTCCGGTGGCAAGCCAACGGAAAAGTGGCGTGCTCCGGTGGCAAGCCAACGGGAAAGTGGCGTGCTCCGGTGGCAAGCCAACGGGACTGTGGCGTGCTCCGGTGGCAAGCCAACGGGAAAGTGGCGTGCTCCGGTGGCAAGCCAACGGGAAAGTGGCGTGCTCCGGTGGCAAGCCAACGGGAAAGTGGCGTGCTCCGGTGGCAAGCCAACGGGAAAGTGGCGTGCTCCGGTGGCAAGCCAACGGGAAAGTGGCGTGCTCCGGTGGCAAGCCAACGGGACAGTGGCGTGCTCCGGTGGCAAGCCAACGGGACAGTGGCGTGCTCCGGTGGGAAGCCAACGGGACAGTGGCGTGCTCCGGTGGCAAGCCAACGGGACAGTGGCGTGCTCCGGTGGCAAGCCAACGGGAAAGTGGCGTGCTCCGGTGGCAAGCCAACGGGAAAGTGGCGTGCTCCGGTGGCAAGCCAACGGGAAAGTGGCGTGCTCCGGTGGCAAGCCAACGGAAAAGTGGCGTGCTCCGGTGGCAAGCCAACGGGAAAGTGGCGAGCTCCGGTGGCAAGCCATCGGGAAAGTGGCCTGCTTCGGTGGCAAGCCAACGGGAAAGTGGCGTGCTCCGGTGGCAAGCCAACGGGAAAGTGGCGTGCTCCGGTGGCAAGCCAACGGGACAGTGGCGTGCTCCGGTGGCAAGCCAGCGGGACAGTGGTGTGCTCCGGTGGCAAGCCAGCGGGAAAGTGGCGTGCTCCGGTGGCAAGCCAACGGGAAAGTGGCGTGCTCCGGTGGCAAGCCAACGGGAAAGTGGCGTGCTCCGGTGGCAAGCCAACGGGAAAGTGGCGTGCTCCGGTGGCAAGCCAACGGGAAAGTGGCGTGCTCCGGTGGCAAGCCAACGGGAAAGTGGCGTGCTCCGGTGGCAAGCCAACGGGAAAGTGGCGTGCTCCGGTGGCAAGCCAACGGGAAAGTGGCGTGCTCCGGTGGCAAGCCAACGGGAAAGTGGCGTGCTCCGGTGGCAAGCCAACGGGACTGTGGCGTGCTCCGGTGGCAAGCCAACGGGAAAGTGGCGTGCTCCGGTGGCAAGCCAACGGGAAAGTGGCGTGCTCCGGTGGCAAGCCAACGGGAAAGTGGCGTGCTCCGGTGGCAAGCCAACGGGAAAGTGGAGTGCTCCGGTGGCAAGCCAACGGGAAAGTGGCGTGCTCCGGTGGCAAGCCAACGGGACAGTGGCGTGCTCCAGTGGCAAGCCAACGGGACAGTGGCGTACTCCGGTGGCAAGCCAACGGGACAGTGGCGTGCTCCGGTGGCAAGCCAACGGGACAGTGGCGTGCTCCGGTGGCAAGCCAACGGGAAAGTGGCGTGCTCCGGTGGCAAGCCAACGGGACTGTGGCGTGCTCCGGTGGCAAGCCAACGGAAAAGTGGCGTGCTCCGGTGCCAAGCCAACGGGAAAGTGGCGTGCTCCGGTGGCAAGCCAACGGGAAAGTGGCGTGCTCCGGTGGCAAGCCAACGGGAAAGTGGCGTGCTCCGGTGGCAAGCCAACGGGAAAGTGGCGTGCTCCGGTGGCAAGCCAACGGGACAGTGGCGTGCTCCGGTGGCAAGCCAACGGGAAAGTGGAGTGCTCCGGTGGCAAGCCAACGGGAAAGTGGCGTGCTCCGGTGGCAAGCCAACGGGAAAGTGGCGTGCTCCGGTGGCAAGCCAACGGGAAAGTGGCGTGCTCCGGTGGCAAGCCAACGGGAAAGTGGCGTGCTCCGGTGGCAAGCCAACGGGAAAGTGGCGTGCTCCGGTGGCAAGCCAACGGGACAGTGGCGTGCTCCGGTGGCAAGCCAGCGGGAAAGTGGCGTGCTCCGGTGGCAAGCCAACGGGAAAGTGGCGTGCTCCGGTGGCAAGCCAACGGGAAAGTGGCGTGCTCCGGTGGCAAGCCAACGGGAAAGTGGCGTGCTCCGGTGGCAAGCCAACGGGAAAGTGGCGTGCTCCGGTGGCAAGCCAACGGGAAAGTGGCGTGCTCCGGTGGCAAGGCAACGGGAAAGTGGCGTGCTCCGGTGGCAAGCCAGCGGGAAAGTGGCGTGCTCCGGTGGCAAGCCAGCGGGAAAGTGGCGTGCTCCGGTGGCAAGCCAGCGGGAAAGTGGCGTGCTGCGGTGGCAAGCCAGCGGGAAAGTGGCGTGCTCCGGTGGCAAGCCAGCGGGAAAGTGGCGTGCTCCGGTGGCAAGCCAACGGGAAGGTGGCGTGCTCCGGTGGCAAGCCAACGGGACAGTGGCGTGCTCCGGTGGCAAGCTAACGGGACAGTGGCGTGCTCCGGTGGCAAGCCAACGGGAAAGTGGCGTGCTCCGGTGGCAAGCCAACGGGAAAGTGGCGTGCTCCGGTGGCAAGCCAACGGAAAAGTGGCGTGCTCCGGTGGCAAGCCAACGGGAAAGTGGCGTGCTCCGGTGGCAAGCCAACGGGAAAGTGGCGTGCTCCGGTGGCAAGCCAGCGGGAAAGTGGCGTGCTCCGGTGGCAAGCCAGCGGGAAAGTGGCGTGCTCCGGTGGCAAGCCAGCGGGACAGTGGCGTGCTCCGGTGGCAAGCCAGCGGGACAGTGGCGTGCTCCGGTGGCAAGCCAGCGGGAAAGTGGTGTGCTCCGGTGGCAAGCCAACGGGAAAGTGGCGTGCTCCGGTGGCAAGCCAACGGGAAAGGGGCGTGCTCCGGTGGCAAGCCAACGGGAAAGTGGCGTGCTCCGGTGGCAAGCCAACGGGAAAGTAGCGTGCTCCGGTGGCAAGCCAACGGGAAAGTGGCGTGCTCCGGTGTCAAGCCAACGGGACAGTGGCGTGCTCCGGTGGCAAGCCAACGGGAAAGTGGAGTGCTCCGGTGGCAAGCCAACGGGAAAGTGGCGTGCTCCGGTGGCAAGCCAACGGGAAAGTGGCATGCTCCGGTGGCAAGCCAACGGGAAAGTGGCGTGCTCCGGTGGCAAGCCAACGGGAAAGTGGCGTGCTCCGGTGGCAAGCCAACGGGAAAGTGGCGTGCTCCGGTGGCAAGCCAACGGGACAGTGGCGTGCTCCGGTGGCAAGCCAACGGGAAAGTGGCGTGCTCCGGTGGCAAGCCAACGGGAAAGTGGCGTGCTCCGGTGCCAAGCCAACGGGACAGTGGCGTGCTCCGGTGGCAAGCCAACGGGACAGTGGCGTGCTCCGGTGGCAAGCCAACGGGACAGTGGCGTGCTCCGGTGGCAAGCCAACGGGACAGTGGCGTGCTCCGGTGGCAAGCCAACGGGAAAGTGGCGTGCTCCGGTGGCAAGCCAAAGGGAAAGTGGCGTGCTCCGGTGGCAAGCCAACGGAAAAGTGGCGTGCTCCGGTGGCAAGCCAACGGGAAAGTGGCGTGCTCCGGTGGCAAGCCAACGGGAAAGTGGCGTGCTCCGGTGGCAAGCCAACGGGACAGTGGCGTGCTCCGGTGGCAAGCCAACGGGACAGTGGCGTGCTCCGGTGGCAAGCCAACGGGAAAGTGGCGTGCTCCGGTGGCAAGCCAAAGGGAAAGTGGCGTGCTCCGGTGGCAAGCCAACGGAAAAGTGGCGTGCTCCGGTGGCAAGCCAACGGGAAAGTGGCGTGCTCCGGTGGCAAGCCAACGGGAAAGTGGCGTGCTCCGGTGGCAAGCCAACGGGAAAGTGGCGTGCTCCGGTGGCAAGCCAACGGGAAAGTGGCGTGCTCCTGTGGCAAGCCAACGGGAAAGTGGCGTGCTCCTGTGGCAAGCCAACGGGACTGTGGCGTGCTCCGGTGGCAAGCCAACGGGACAGTGGCGTGCTCCGGTGGCAAGCCAACGGGACAGTGGCGTGCTCCGGTGGCAAGCCAACGGGAAAGTGGCGTGCTCCGGTGGCAAGCCAACGGGAAAGTGGCATGCTCCGGTGGCAAGCCAACGGGAAAGTGGCGTGCTCCGGTGGCAAGCCAACGGGAAAGTGGCGTGCTCCGGTGGCAAGCCAAAGGGACAGTGGCGTGCACCGGTGGCAAGCCAATGGGACAGTGGCGTGCTCCGGTGGCAAGCCAACGGGAAAGTGGCGTGCTCCGGTGGCAAGCCAAAGGGAAAGTGGCGTGCTCCGGTGGCAAGCCAACGGAAAAGTGGCGTGCTCCGGTGGCAAGCCAACGGGAAAGTGGCGTGCTCCGGTGGCAAGCCAACGGGAAAGTGGCGTGCTCCTGTGGCAAGCCAACGGGAAAGTGGCGTGCTCCTGTGGCAAGCCAACGGGACTGTGGCGTGCTCCGGTGGCAAGCCAACGGAAAAGTGGCATGCTCCGGTGGCAAGCCAACGGGAAAGTGGCGTGCTCCGGTGGCAAGCCAACGGGAAAGTGGCGTGCTCCGGTGGCAAGCCAACGGGAAAGTGGCATGCTCCGGTGGCAAGCCAACGGGAAAGTGGCGTGCTCCGGTGGCAAGCCAACGGGAAAATGGCGTGCTCCGGTGGCAAGCCAACGGGACAGTGGCGTGCTCCGGTGGCAAGCCAACGGGACAGTGGCGTGCTCCGGTGGCAAGCCAACGGGACAGTGGCGTGCTCCGGTGGCAAGCCAACGGGACAGTGGCGTGCTCCGGTGGCAAGCCAACGGGAAAGTGGCGTGCTCCGGTGGCAAGCCAACGGGAAAGTGGCGTGCTCCGGTGGCAAGCCAACGGAAAAGTGGCGTGCTCCGGTGGCAAGCCAACGGGAAAGTGGCGTGCTCCGGTGGCAAGCCAACGGGACTGTGGCGTGCTCCGGTGGCAAGCCAACGGGAAAGTGGCGTGCTCCGGTGGCAAGCCAACGGGAAAGTGGCGTGCTCCGGTGGCAAGCCAACGGGAAAGTGGCGTGCTCCGGTGGCAAGCCAACGGGAAAGTGGCGTGCTCCGGTGGCAAGCCAACGGGAAAGTGGCGTGCTCCGGTGGCAAGCCAACGGGACAGTGGCGTGCTCCGGTGGCAAGCCAACGGGACAGTGGCGTGCTCCGGTGGGAAGCCAACGGGACAGTGGCGTGCTCCGGTGGCAAGCCAACGGGACAGTGGCGTGCTCCGGTGGCAAGCCAACGGGAAAGTGGCGTGCTCCGGTGGCAAGCCAACGGGAAAGTGGCGTGCTCCGGTGGCAAGCCAACGGGAAAGTGGCGTGCTCCGGTGGCAAGCCAACGGAAAAGTGGCGTGCTCCGGTGGCAAGCCAACGGGAAAGTGGCGAGCTCCGGTGGCAAGCCATCGGGAAAGTGGCCTGCTTCGGTGGCAAGCCAACGGGAAAGTGGCGTGCTCCGGTGGCAAGCCAACGGGAAAGTGGCGTGCTCCGGTGGCAAGCCAACGGGACAGTGGCGTGCTCCGGTGGCAAGCCAGCGGGACAGTGGTGTGCTCCGGTGGCAAGCCAGCGGGAAAGTGGCGTGCTCCGGTGGCAAGCCAACGGGAAAGTGGCGTGCTCCGGTGGCAAGCCAACGGGAAAGTGGCGTGCTCCGGTGGCAAGCCAACGGGAAAGTGGCGTGCTCCGGTGGCAAGCCAACGGGAAAGTGGCGTGCTCCGGTGGCAAGCCAACGGGAAAGTGGCGTGCTCCGGTGGCAAGCCAACGGGAAAGTGGCGTGCTCCGGTGGCAAGCCAACGGGAAAGTGGCGTGCTCCGGTGGCAAGCCAACGGGACTGTGGCGTGCTCCGGTGGCAAGCCAACGGGAAAGTGGCGTGCTCCGGTGGCAAGCCAACGGGAAAGTGGCGTGCTCCGGTGGCAAGCCAACGGGAAAGTGGCGTGCTCCGGTGGCAAGCCAACGGGAAAGTGGAGTGCTCCGGTGGCAAGCCAACGGGAAAGTGGCGTGCTCCGGTGGCAAGCCAACGGGACAGTGGCGTGCTCCAGTGGCAAGCCAACGGGACAGTGGCGTACTCCGGTGGCAAGCCAACGGGACAGTGGCGTGCTCCGGTGGCAAGCCAACGGGACAGTGGCGTGCTCCGGTGGCAAGCCAACGGGAAAGTGGCGTGCTCCGGTGGCAAGCCAACAGGAAAGTGGCGTGCTCCGGTGGCAAGCCAACGGAAAAGTGGCGTGCTCCGGTGGCAAGGCAACGGGAAAGTGGCGTGCTCCGGTGGCAAGCCAACGGGAAAGTGGCGTGCTCCGGTGGCAAGCCAACGGGAAAGTGGCGTGCTCCAGTGGCAAGCCAACGGGAAAGTGGCGTGCTCCGGTGGCAAGCCAACGGGAAAGTGGCGTGCTCCTGTGGCAAGCCAACGGGAAAGTGGCGTGCTCCGGTGGCAAGCCAACGGGACTGTGGCGTGCTCCGGTGGCAAGCCAACGGGAAAGTGGCGTGCTCCGGTGGCAAGCCAACGGGAAAGTGGCGTGCTCCGGTGGCAAGCCAACGGGAAAGTGGCGTGCTCCGGTGGCAAGCCAACGGGACTGTGGCGTGCTCTGGTGGCAAGCCAACGGGAAAGTGGCGTGCTCCGGTGGCAAGCCAACGGGAAAGTGGCGTGCTCCGGTGGCAAGCCAACGGGAAAGTGGCGTGCTCCGGTGGCAAGCCAACGGGAAAGTGGCGTGCTCCGGTGGCAAGCCAACGGGAAAGTGGCGTGCTCCGGTGGCAAGCCAACGGGAAAGTGGCGTGCTCCGGTGGCAAGCCAACGGGACAGTGGCGTGCTCCGGTGGCAAGCCAACGGGACAGTGGCGTGCTCCGGTGGCAAGCCAACGGGACAGTGGCGTGCTCCGGTGGCAAGCCAACGGGAAAGTGGCGTGCTCCGGTGGCAAGCCAACGGGAAAGTGGCGTGCTCCGGTGGCAAGCCAACGGAAAAGTGGCGTGCTCCGGTGGCAAGCCAACGGGAAAGTGGCGTGCTCCGGTGGCAAGCCAACGGGACTGTGGCGTGCTCCGGTGGCAAGCCAACGGGAAAGTGGCGTGCTCCGGTGGCAAGCCAACGGGAAAGTGGCGTGCTCCGGTGGCAAGCCAACGGGAAAGTGGCGTGCTCCGGTGGCAAGCCAACGGGAAAGTGGCGTGCTCCGGTGGCAAGCCAACGGGAAAGTGGCGTGCTCCGGTGGCAAGCCAACGGGACAGTGGCGTGCTCCGGTGGCAAGCCAACGGGACAGTGGCGTGCTCCGGTGGGAAGCCAACGGGACAGTGGCGTGCTCCGGTGGCAAGCCAACGGGACAGTGGCGTGCTCCGGTGGCAAGCCAACGGGAAAGTGGCGTGCTCCGGTGGCAAGCCAACGGGAAAGTGGCGTGCTCCGGTGGCAAGCCAACGGGAAAGTGGCGTGCTCCGGTGGCAAGCCAACGGAAAAGTGGCGTGCTCCGGTGGCAAGCCAACGGGAAAGTGGCGAGCTCCGGTGGCAAGCCATCGGGAAAGTGGCCTGCTTCGGTGGCAAGCCAACGGGAAAGTGGCGTGCTCCGGTGGCAAGCCAACGGGAAAGTGGCGTGCTTCGGTGGCAAGCCAACGGGACAGTGGCGTGCTCCGGTGGCAAGCCAGCGGGACAGTGGTGTGCTCCGGTGGCAAGCCAGCGGGAAAGTGGCGTGCTCCGGTGGCAAGCCAACGGGAAAGTGGCGTGCTCCGGTGGCAAGCCAACGGGAAAGTGGCGTGCTCCGGTGGCAAGCCAACGGGAAAGTGGCGTGCTCCGGTGGCAAGCCAACGGGAAAGTGGCGTGCTCCGGTGGCAAGCCAACGGGAAAGTGGCGTGCTCCGGTGGCAAGCCAACGGGAAAGTGGCGTGCTCCGGTGGCAAGCCAACGGGAAAGTGGCGTGCTCCGGTGGCAAGCCAACGGGAAAGTGGCGTGCTCCGGTGGCAAGCCAGCGGGAAAGTGGCGTGCTCCGGTGGCAAGCCAGCGGGACAGTGGCGTGCTCCGGTGGCAAGCCAGCGGGACAGTGGCGTGCTCCGGTGGCAAGCCAGCGGGAAAGTGGTGTGCTCCGGTGGCAAGCCAACGGGAAAGTGGCGTGCTCCGGTGGCAAGCCAACGGGAAAGGGGCGTGCTCCGGTGGCAAGCCAACGGGAAAGTGGCGTGCTCCGGTGGCAAGCCAACGGGAAAGTAGCGTGCTCCGGTGGCAAGCCAACGGGAAAGTGGCGTGCTCCGGTGTCAAGCCAACGGGACAGTGGCGTGCTCCGGTGGCAAGCCAACGGGAAAGTGGAGTGCTCCGGTGGCAAGCCAACGGGAAAGTGGCGTGCTCCGGTGGCAAGCCAACGGGAAAGTGGCATGCTCCGGTGGCAAGCCAACGGGAAAGTGGCGTGCTCCGGTGGCAAGCCAACGGGAAAGTGGCGTGCTCCGGTGGCAAGCCAACGGGAAAGTGGCGTGCTCCGGTGGCAAGCCAACGGGACAGTGGCGTGCTCCGGTGGCAAGCCAACGGGAAAGTGGCGTGCTCCGGTGGCAAGCCAACGGGAAAGTGGCGTGCTCCGGTGCCAAGCCAACGGGACAGTGGCGTGCTCCGGTGGCAAGCCAACGGGACAGTGGCGTGCTCCGGTGGCAAGCCAACGGGACAGTGGCGTGCTCCGGTGGCAAGCCAACGGGACAGTGGCGTGCTCCGGTGGCAAGCCAACGGGAAAGTGGCGTGCTCCGGTGGCAAGCCAAAGGGAAAGTGGCGTGCTCCGGTGGCAAGCCAACGGAAAAGTGGCGTGCTCCGGTGGCAAGCCAACGGGAAAGTGGCGTGCTCCGGTGGCAAGCCAACGGGAAAGTGGCGTGCTCCGGTGGCAAGCCAACGGGACAGTGGCGTGCTCCGGTGGCAAGCCAACGGGACAGTGGCGTGCTCCGGTGGCAAGCCAACGGGAAAGTGGCGTGCTCCGGTGGCAAGCCAAAGGGAAAGTGGCGTGCTCCGGTGGCAAGCCAACGGAAAAGTGGCGTGCTCCGGTGGCAAGCCAACGGGAAAGTGGCGTGCTCCGGTGGCAAGCCAACGGGAAAGTGGCGTGCTCCGGTGGCAAGCCAACGGGAAAGTGGCGTGCTCCGGTGGCAAGCCAACGGGAAAGTGGCGTGCTCCTGTGGCAAGCCAACGGGAAAGTGGCGTGCTCCTGTGGCAAGCCAACGGGACTGTGGCGTGCTCCGGTGGCAAGCCAACGGGACAGTGGCGTGCTCCGGTGGCAAGCCAACGGGACAGTGGCGTGCTCCGGTGGCAAGCCAACGGGAAAGTGGCGTGCTCCGGTGGCAAGCCAACGGGAAAGTGGCATGCTCCGGTGGCAAGCCAACGGGAAAGTGGCGTGCTCCGGTGGCAAGCCAACGGGAAAGTGGCGTGCTCCGGTGGCAAGCCAAAGGGACAGTGGCGTGCACCGGTGGCAAGCCAATGGGACAGTGGCGTGCTCCGGTGGCAAGCCAACGGGAAAGTGGCATGCTCCGGTGGCAAGCCAAAGGGAAAGTGGCGTGCTCCGGTGGCAAGCCAACGGAAAAGTGGCGTGCTCCGGTGGCAAGCCAACGGGAAAGTGGCGTGCTCCGGTGGCAAGCCAACGGGAAAGTGGCGTGCTCCTGTGGCAAGCCAACGGGAAAGTGGCGTGCTCCTGTGGCAAGCCAACGGGACTGTGGCGTGCTCCGGTGGCAAGCCAACGGAAAAGTGGCATGCTCCGGTGGCAAGCCAACGGGAAAGTGGCGTGCTCCGGTGGCAAGCCAACGGGAAAGTGGCGTGCTCCGGTGGCAAGCCAACGGGAAAGTGGCATGCTCCGGTGGCAAGCCAACGGGAAAGTGGCGTGCTCCGGTGGCAAGCCAACGGGAAAATGGCGTGCTCCGGTGGCAAGCCAACGGGACAGTGGCGTGCTCCGGTGGCAAGCCAACGGGACAGTGGCGTGCTCCGGTGGCAAGCCAACGGGACAGTGGCGTGCTCCGGTGGCAAGCCAACGGGACAGTGGCGTGCTCCGGTGGCAAGCCAACGGGAAAGTGGCGTGCTCCGGTGGCAAGCCAACGGGAAAGTGGCGTGCTCCGGTGGCAAGCCAACGGAAAAGTGGCGTGCTCCGGTGGCAAGCCAACGGGAAAGTGGCGTGCTCCGGTGGCAAGCCAACGGGACTGTGGCGTGCTCCGGTGGCAAGCCAACGGGAAAGTGGCGTGCTCCGGTGGCAAGCCAACGGGAAAGTGGCGTGCTCCGGTGGCAAGCCAACGGGAAAGTGGCGTGCTCCGGTGGCAAGCCAACGGGAAAGTGGCGTGCTCCGGTGGCAAGCCAACGGGAAAGTGGCGTGCTCCGGTGGCAAGCCAACGGGACAGTGGCGTGCTCCGGTGGCAAGCCAACGGGACAGTGGCGTGCTCCGGTGGGAAGCCAACGGGACAGTGGCGTGCTCCGGTGGCAAGCCAACGGGACAGTGGCGTGCTCCGGTGGCAAGCCAACGGGAAAGTGGCGTGCTCCGGTGGCAAGCCAACGGGAAAGTGGCGTGCTCCGGTGGCAAGCCAACGGGAAAGTGGCGTGCTCCGGTGGCAAGCCAACGGAAAAGTGGCGTGCTCCGGTGGCAAGCCAACGGGAAAGTGGCGAGCTCCGGTGGCAAGCCATCGGGAAAGTGGCCTGCTTCGGTGGCAAGCCAACGGGAAAGTGGCGTGCTCCGGTGGCAAGCCAACGGGAAAGTGGCGTGCTCCGGTGGCAAGCCAACGGGACAGTGGCGTGCTCCGGTGGCAAGCCAGCGGGACAGTGGTGTGCTCCGGTGGCAAGCCAGCGGGAAAGTGGCGTGCTCCGGTGGCAAGCCAACGGGAAAGTGGCGTGCTCCGGTGGCAAGCCAACGGGAAAGTGGCGTGCTCCGGTGGCAAGCCAACGGGAAAGTGGCGTGCTCCGGTGGCAAGCCAACGGGAAAGTGGCGTGCTCCGGTGGCAAGCCAACGGGAAAGTGGCGTGCTCCGGTGGCAAGCCAACGGGAAAGTGGCGTGCTCCGGTGGCAAGCCAACGGGAAAGTGGCGTGCTCCGGTGGCAAGCCAACGGGACTGTGGCGTGCTCCGGTGGCAAGCCAACGGGAAAGTGGCGTGCTCCGGTGGCAAGCCAACGGGAAAGTGGCGTGCTCCGGTGGCAAGCCAACGGGAAAGTGGCGTGCTCCGGTGGCAAGCCAACGGGAAAGTGGAGTGCTCCGGTGGCAAGCCAACGGGAAAGTGGCGTGCTCCGGTGGCAAGCCAACGGGACAGTGGCGTGCTCCAGTGGCAAGCCAACGGGACAGTGGCGTACTCCGGTGGCAAGCCAACGGGACAGTGGCGTGCTCCGGTGGCAAGCCAACGGGACAGTGGCGTGCTCCGGTGGCAAGCCAACGGGAAAGTGGCGTGCTCCGGTGGCAAGCCAACAGGAAAGTGGCGTGCTCCGGTGGCAAGCCAACGGAAAAGTGGCGTGCTCCGGTGGCAAGGCAACGGGAAAGTGGCGTGCTCCGGTGGCAAGCCAACGGGAAAGTGGCGTGCTCCGGTGGCAAGCCAACGGGAAAGTGGCGTGCTCCAGTGGCAAGCCAACGGGAAAGTGGCGTGCTCCGGTGGCAAGCCAACGGGAAAGTGGCGTGCTCCTGTGGCAAGCCAACGGGAAAGTGGCGTGCTCCGGTGGCAAGCCAACGGGACTGTGGCGTGCTCCGGTGGCAAGCCAACGGGAAAGTGGCGTGCTCCGGTGGCAAGCCAACGGGAAAGTGGCGTGCTCCGGTGGCAAGCCAACGGGAAAGTGGCGTGCTCCGGTGGCAAGCCAACGGGACTGTGGCGTGCTCTGGTGGCAAGCCAACGGGAAAGTGGCGTGCTCCGGTGGCAAGCCAACGGGAAAGTGGCGTGCTCCGGTGGCAAGCCAACGGGAAAGTGGCGTGCTCCGGTGGCAAGCCAACGGGAAAGTGGCGTGCTCCGGTGGCAAGCCAACGGGAAAGTGGCGTGCTCCGGTGGCAAGCCAACGGGAAAGTGGCGTGCTCCGGTGGCAAGCCAACGGGACAGTGGCGTGCTCCGGTGGCAAGCCAACGGGACAGTGGCGTGCTCCGGTGGCAAGCCAACGGGACAGTGGCGTGCTCCGGTGGCAAGCCAACGGGAAAGTGGCGTGCTCCGGTGGCAAGCCAACGGGAAAGTGGCGTGCTCCGGTGGCAAGCCAACGGAAAAGTGGCGTGCTCCGGTGGCAAGCCAACGGGAAAGTGGCGTGCTCCGGTGGCAAGCCAACGGGACTGTGGCGTGCTCCGGTGGCAAGCCAACGGGAAAGTGGCGTGCTCCGGTGGCAAGCCAACGGGAAAGTGGCGTGCTCCGGTGGCAAGCCAACGGGAAAGTGGCGTGCTCCGGTGGCAAGCCAACGGGAAAGTGGCGTGCTCCGGTGGCAAGCCAACGGGAAAGTGGCGTGCTCCGGTGGCAAGCCAACGGGACAGTGGCGTGCTCCGGTGGCAAGCCAACGGGACAGTGGCGTGCTCCGGTGGGAAGCCAACGGGACAGTGGCGTGCTCCGGTGGCAAGCCAACGGGACAGTGGCGTGCTCCGGTGGCAAGCCAACGGGAAAGTGGCGTGCTCCGGTGGCAAGCCAACGGGAAAGTGGCGTGCTCCGGTGGCAAGCCAACGGGAAAGTGGCGTGCTCCGGTGGCAAGCCAACGGAAAAGTGGCGTGCTCCGGTGGCAAGCCAACGGGAAAGTGGCGAGCTCCGGTGGCAAGCCATCGGGAAAGTGGCCTGCTTCGGTGGCAAGCCAACGGGAAAGTGGCGTGCTCCGGTGGCAAGCCAACGGGAAAGTGGCGTGCTCCGGTGGCAAGCCAACGGGACAGTGGCGTGCTCCGGTGGCAAGCCAGCGGGACAGTGGTGTGCTCCGGTGGCAAGCCAGCGGGAAAGTGGCGTGCTCCGGTGGCAAGCCAACGGGAAAGTGGCGTGCTCCGGTGGCAAGCCAACGGGAAAGTGGCGTGCTCCGGTGGCAAGCCAACGGGAAAGTGGCGTGCTCCGGTGGCAAGCCAACGGGAAAGTGGCGTGCTCCGGTGGCAAGCCAACGGGAAAGTGGCGTGCTCCGGTGGCAAGCCAACGGGAAAGTGGCGTGCTCCGGTGGCAAGCCAACGGGAAAGTGGCGTGCTCCGGTGGCAAGCCAACGGGAAAGTGGCGTGCTCCGGTGGCAAGCCAACGGGACTGTGGCGTGCTCCGGTGGCAAGCCAACGGGAAAGTGGCGTGCTCCGGTGGCAAGCCAACGGGAAAGTGGTGTGCTCCGGTGGCAAGCCAACGGGAAAGTGGCGTGCTCCGGTGGCAAGCCAACGGGAAAGTGGAGTGCTCCGGTGGCAAGCCAACGGGAAAGTGGCGTGCTCCGGTGGCAAGCCAACGGGACAGTGGCGTGCTCCAGTGGCAAGCCAACGGGACAGTGGCGTACTCCGGTGGCAAGCCAACGGGACAGTGGCGTGCTCCGGTGGCAAGCCAACGGGACAGTGGCGTGCTCCGGTGGCAAGCCAACGGGAAAGTGGCGTGCTCCGGTGGCAAGCCAACAGGAAAGTGGCGTGCTCCGGTGGCAAGCCAACGGAAAAGTGGCGTGCTCCGGTGGCAAGGCAACGGGAAAGTGGCGTGCTCCGGTGGCAAGCCAACGGGAAAGTGGCGTGCTCCGGTGGCAAGCCAACGGGAAAGTGGCGTGCTCCAGTGGCAAGCCAACGGGAAAGTGGCGTGCTCCGGTGGCAAGCCAACGGGAAAGTGGCGTGCTCCTGTGGCAAGCCAACGGGAAAGTGGCGTGCTCCGGTGGCAAGCCAACGGGACTGTGGCGTGCTCCGGTGGCAAGCCAACGGAAAAGTGGCGTGCTCCGGTGGCAAGCCAACGGGAAAGTGGCGTGCTCCGGTGGCAAGCCAACGGGAAAGTGGCGTGCTCCGGTGGCAAGCCAACGGGAAAGTGGCGTGCTCCGGTGGCAAGCCAACGGGACTGTGGCGTGCTCTGGTGGCAAGCCAACGGGAAAGTGGCGTGCTCCGGTGGCAAGCCAACGGGAAAGTGGCGTGCTCCGGTGGCAAGCCAACGGGAAAGTGGCGTGCTCCGGTGGCAAGCCAACGGGAAAGTGGCGTGCTCCGGTGGCAAGCCAACGGGAAAGTGGCGTGCTCCGGTGGCAAGCCAACGGGAAAGTGGCGTGCTCCAGTGGCAAGCCAACGGGACAGTGGCGTGCTCCGGTGGCAAGCCAACGGGACAGTGGCGTGCTCCGGTGGCAAGCCAACGGGACAGTGGCGTGCTCCGGTGGCAAGCCAACGGGACAGTGGTGTGCTCCGGTGGCAAGCCAACGGGAAAGTGGCGTGCTCCGGTGGCAAGCCAACGGGAAAGTGGCGTGCTCTGGTGGCAAGCCAACGGAAAAGTGGCGTGCTCCGGTGGCAAGCCAACAGGAAAGTGGCGTGCTCCGGTGGCAAGCCAACGGGAAAGTGGCGTGCTCCGGTGGAAAGCCAACGGGAAAGTGGCGTGGTCCGGTGGAAAGCCAACGGGAAAGTGGCGTGCTCCGGTGGCAAGCCAACGGGAAAGTGGCGTGCTCCTGTGGCAAGCCAACGGGAAAGTGGCGTGCTCCGGTGGCAAGCCAACGGGAAAATGGCGTGCTCCGGTGGCAAGCCAACGGGAAAATGGCGTGCTCCGGTGGCAAGCCAACGGGACAGTGGCGTGCTCCGGTGGCAAGCCAACGGGACAGTGGCGTGCTCCGGTGGCAAGCCAACGGGACAGTGGCGTGCTCCGGTGGCAAGCCAACGGGACAGTGGCGTGCACCGGTGGCAAGCCAACGGGAAAGTGGCGTGCTCCGGTGGCAAGCCAACGGGAAAGTGGCGTGCTCCGGTGGCAAGCCAACGGGAAAGTGGCGTGCTCCGGTGGCAAGCCAACGGGAAAGTGGCGTGCTCCGGTGGCAAGCCAACGGGAAAGTGGCGTGCTCCGGTGGCAAGCCAACGGGAAAGTGGCGTGCTCCGGTGGCAAGCCAACGGGACAGTGGCGTGCTCCGGTGGCAAGCCAACGGGACAGTGGCGTGCTCCGGTGGCAAGCCAACGGGACAGTGGCGTGCTCCGGTGGCAAGCCAACGGGAAAGTGGCGTGCTCCGGTGGCAAGCCAACGGGAAAGTGGCGTGCTCCGGTGGCAAGCCAACGGAAAAGTGGCGTGCTCCGGTGGCAAGCCAACGGGAAAGTGGCGTGCTCCGGTGGCAAGCCAACGGGAAAGTGGCGTGCTCCGGTGGCAAGCCAGCGGGATTGTGGCGTGCTCCGGTGGCAAGCCAGCGGGAAAGTGGCGTGCTCCGGTGGCAAGCCAACGGGAAAGTGGCGTGCTCCGGTGGCAAGCCAACGGGACTGTGGCGTGCTCCGGTGGCAAGCCAACGGGACTGTGGCGTGCTCCGGTGGCAAGCCAACGGGAAAGTGGCGTGCTCCGGTGGCAAGCCAACGGGAAAGTAGCGTGCTCCGGTGGCAAGCCAACGGGACTGTGGCGTGCTCCGGTGGCAAGCCAATGGGAAAGTGGCATACTCCGGTGGCAAGCCAACAGGAAAAGGTGTACTCCGGTGGCATGCTAATGGTAAAGGTGTGCTCCAGTGGCATTCTAACGGTAAAGGTGTGCTGCGGTCACATGCTAATGGTAAAGGTGTGCTCCGGTGGCATGCTAACGGGAATAGGTGTGCTCCGATGGCATGCTAACGGGAATAGGTGTGCCCGGTGGCATACTAACGGGAAAAGGTGTGCTACGGTGGCATGCTAGCCGGAAATGGTGTGCTTCGGTGGCATGATAACGAGAAATGGGGTACTCCATTGGCACCACTATGGTCAAGGGACTTGGAAATGTCACATGTGAAGTCATACTCGCATAGTGTCTGTTGTTGCAGGGATCAAAAGAGCGACCCGGTGGAACAAGATGTGGACACTGTGCGGCAGATGGTGGTTTAAGGACAGCAAACAGCAAAATAAGACCAAGCAACAGCAAGAAAACAATCCAAGAATTACCGCAGCAGACAAGTAAGTGATTGTGATTCTTTTAAACGGTGATGTATGATCAGATGAAGTGGAATGCAGTAAGTTTGGAAATATGATTAACATGTTAATAAAGTGTCTGAAATGTATGAGCGAGAAAGAGAAAAAGGTGGATTGTTACAGGGGGACAGCTGAGAGTAGGGAGTTGCAGAGAAAGTTCTTGTGACAGGTTTAGGATGTATACGGCGGTTTATTGCCTCCTCCACATACAAAGGCAGGAGATGAGACTATCAAACTATTGAACTTGGAGTTGTCAGTAATGTTGGAGGTGAAATTAATAAAGCAAGTAAAATGGGAAAGAAAAAAAGGGGTTGTATGTTTGCCTGGTCAGAGGGATGTTTGCCTGGTCATGGGGATGTTTGTCTGGTCAGGGGGATGTTTGCCTGGTCAGGGGGATGTTTGCCTGGTCAGGGGGATGGTTGCCTGGTCAGGAGGATGTTTGCCTGGTCATGGGGATGTTTGTCTGGTCAGGGGGATGTTTGCCTGGTCAGAGGGATGTTTGCCTGGTCAGGGGGATGTTTGCCTGGTCAGGGGGATGTTTGTCTGGTCAGGGGGATGTTTGTCTGGTCAGAGGTATGTTTGTCTGCTCAGGGGGATGTTTGCTTCACGTTGGGGAAGAGGGAAAGGACTGAATGATCCGGCACCTGTCCTATCCACAGGATGGTCAGCTAATGCCGCCATTGGGAAAGAGCTGACCTAGTGTCACTATCAATCATCAGAGTCTGCAGTACAACTGATTAGGGGTCCAGCAGGGGGGCGCTGATGACACAGGTGGACCTTGGGGCGGTTTTCCGGTTGCGGACGCTACACCTAGAGGGTTTTCTTCATGTAATTATCCTCCTCACATTGCAGACTTGTGAACTTTATAAATTTTCTTCATTTGCTTATTTTCTTCCTTCTCTCCCAAACACGTTGCTGAAGTGCTGTCTCACCCCCACTGCCCCCATCCAGAAGCTTCTTGTGGCTGCTGTTCAGTGAGATTTGTCCTCTATATACCAGCAGTCTGTGTATGGGCCTGTCCCTGTCTGATCCTCTCTGCTCTCCACCCCTGCACTCAGACATGGGAAACCCTGTACTCGGATTACTTCACATCTTGGTGAACAACAGCTGAAAGGACCCTATAAAGGAGCCTGTACCAGGCAGGGGACAGCGGTGCAGCATTGTGCTTGTGGGGGCAATCGGGCGGTGGAGTCAGAAATTGGGGAATACTTGAGTGCTCTCTGGACGGACAATATTAGTGCTGCAGTAATTTCCCACAAGTTTTTGCACAGAGCGGCCACTAATATAGAATAAAGTAAAACAATTGTGCCCTGTAAATAATGGCTGTGCTTTGCTACAAATGCTTCATGTTCGCAGGAGGTTTTTTTTTCTTTAATAAATTTTATTTAGTTTATAATTGATTTTTTCTCTTTCTGCTAGATATCAGCACATGATAGAGGCCGTACGGGACTGGTATAAGAAGTTCTTGGCTGAGAAGGAAAGAAGCTTCATTCCTCCATGAGCTGCAGTTCTTTGTGTCCAGTCGGGAACTCTATTAGTAAGTAGATTTTATCACCGGCGCAGACATTTCCGGGAAGGTTCCAATTGGCCAAATACAAGACGTTCATTAAACTCTTCATTTGAAATAAACGTCTGGTTATCATCCACAATACTTAATACCGATCACTTGTCACAAATTTGTATATTTTTTACCTGTTATAAAATGCTGCTCATCCCTTGAATCTTTTCTTTTTTTTTGTCATTTTACACAAAACATTACATATTCCTGACAAGTCCCAGGTCTTTTCACACCACTCGTTTTGCAGGTTCTTTAATACTACAGCACTTATGTTATTGGGGTCATTTTTGTGCAGTTTGCAGTTACATGATTTTTTATACATGTTTTTTTTTAGCTTTGTCTTGTTATTACATCACATTCATCTTTTTCCTCTCTTGCTTTCCTGGACTGAAGGAAACATATCTCCAAGTCACTCTGAGCTGCCGGCAGGAGAGATGGACCCTCAGGATCCTCCTAGTCTTCAGAATCCACATGAAGGAGAAGTCCAAGAACAAGAAAGGCCTCCGACAGCAGAGCAACCTGTCCGCTAAAAAGTCCCAGAAGAAGAAGCGATGGTCCCGCAGCTCATCTGTGTTTTTCCTAAATGTGGTTTATACTTTTACTGATTGTAATTTTCTTGGTCGATACCAGATAAAGTTTTGGATGACAACTGTCTGGACTTGTGTCTTATTTTACATTTCTCCTTTTTTCTTCTTGCTTCCCCTC
The DNA here is from genome assembly GCF_046119375.1 of Phyllobates terribilis. Lineage (NCBI taxonomy): Eukaryota > Metazoa > Chordata > Amphibia > Anura > Dendrobatidae > Phyllobates > Phyllobates terribilis. The sequence goes on along the minus strand of NW_027362798.1, from coordinate 11,392,958 downwards.
CAGTGAGATCTGGCTTAGGTGATAAAAGCCTTTCTCTATCCAGCATTTTTGCAGCAGGCTGGAGAATTACTTTCTGGATGATAACTTGCCTTAGTCTCAGGTGCCCATACACTAGTTAGCTTTAGACCGGACGCTTGTCCACACAACACATCCCGACTCCCCCATATACATGAATGTGGTTATATGTGTGGGGGAGATGGCCCCATACACAGCACATGGTCGGCTGCTCCAGCAAAAATCCTTGGGTTTGACCTACCTTCCTGTAATATATATGGGGGGCCATTAGTTGGATGTTTGCAGGACCCCTCTTTGTCCGATAGCTTCCCTCCCCCACACATAGCAAGCAGTATACATACAAGCTCCCTTCCCGCACATACAGTATATATAGCATATAAAGAAAAAACCTAGAAGTCTGAACTGAAACATAAATTGATGTGCATGCAAAATGTAAATGCATGTTCACACAAGGCCACTAGACAAAGAAAAACCAAAGACAAGCAAAATACCCAAGTAACCGGAAGTGAATGGGTAAATCGCAAAGTGCAAAAATAATAAATAATGAAGGGTATTTAGTTAACATAATTTTGATAAAAATAATGCAAAAGCTATCCCGCACATCACGGCAACCCTTATGGGACAGTCCTAACTCTAATATTAAAACCTTACCATTTGTCAAGTGACGTACATATGGATAAGGGCAGAGAGACTGACCCCCTAGTAGAAGCATAGACCTGAGGCAGAATAAACATTTCAGCTCAGACAAAGGGTGGCCACACCCTAATATGCACTAAAGCACACTGAACTACAAAGAAAAAACCTAGAAGTCTGAACTGAAACATAAATTGCAGGCAAAATGTAAATGCATGTTCACATAAGGCCACTAGACAAAGAAAAACCAAAGGCAAGCAAAATACCCAAGTAAACGGAAGTAAATGGGTAAATCGCAAAGTGCAAAAATAATAAATAATGAAGGGTATTTAGTAGTGAAGAGCGAGCACTAAAATGCTCGGGTGCTCGAAGTTCGGGCCGAGCTCGCCATGATACTCGGGTGCTCGACCTGAGCCACGAGCCCAATGTTAGTCTATGGGAGACCCAAGCATTCTCGCGGCGGCATCCCCAGATGTCTTTTAAAAGCCTAATAAGTGCCCAAAACGATAGTGACAGTGCTCAAATGACATGGGGACAGCATGGGGATCGCCCCAGGAAGCATTTCTGACCCCCAGGTCACTGCTGTCAACAATGTGGTCAGAGGTATTAAGCCACTTTTAAGGGCTCACAATAAAACGTTCAAAAACTATACTGAAACTGCTTTCCTGTGAAATATGTTAAGGAAGTTCCTTTCCAGGGTAAAGACTTGTGTATAAGGTAAAATAAATAACCAAAAAAAAAAAATACTCCTCCACACCTTGGGCTATGTTCACAAGTAGCATTTTTAATGCGTTTTTGCACTTTTGCTTCAATCGTGACAAATGCATTCACTGGGAAATGTAATTTTAACATTTTACAACCTTATCTGGCCATGTGCTGTGTGACACATGCATACAGTGCTGAAAAGACATGGGGACAGCATGGGAAAGACCCCTGGAAGCATCTCTGACTCCCCAGTCACTGCCTAAAAGTGTGCCCATCAGAAGTCATCCTTGCCGCATCAGAAGATGCAGACTTGCAACTATCCCCGTGCAAGTTCTTGTCCCAGGGCAGGGTTCAATTGTACCTCCCCCATTCCTTGCAATACAAGCGCAAATATGCAGCCAACCACCCACCCACCCCCAGGCTGCAATACCATACTGCTTGCTTGCACTTGAACTTGGGCCTTTTAGGCATGTGGAGGCGGAATCTGGCCACCATGTCATGGCAGCGTTGGCGGCCTGGTATCCATACTCAGTCCTCAGCCGCCCGGCGGCGGGGTGTCCACACTCGGTCCCCAACCGCCAGGTGGCGGCCGGGTGTCCATACTCAGTCCCCAGCCGCCTGGGGTCAGCCGGGTGTCCATAAACGGTCCCCAGCCGCCCCTATTTCTCCTTGGAACATCCCCTCACACACTTTTCTTAGCCCGGCCTGCTTTAGGGCAGCATTGGACGAGCCCACCAGAGAACCAGACTCCTCCGGTGGGCCCTGGCTTCTCCATCAGGGGAGTTGAGAGTGACAAGGTGAGGACCATGATGATGATGATACAAGTTAGCATCTGCTTTGTTTTCTTGGAATGCAAGCGTAAGTCCACCCACCGCCAGGCTGCATTACCATACTGCTTGCTTGCTTGCACTTGAAATTGGGCCTTTTTAGGCACGTGGAGGCGGAATCTGACCACCGAGTCATGGCAGCATTGGCGGCCTGGAATCCATACTCAGTCCCCAGCCGCCCGGCTGCCAGGTGTTCACACTCGGTCCCCAGCCGCCAGGGGGCGGCCGGGTGTCCATACTCGGTCCCCAGCCGCCCCGCGGCCGGGTGTTCACACACGGTCCCCAGCCCCCTGGGGGCAGCCGGGTGTCCATAAACGGTCCCCAGGGGCCCCTATTTCTCCTTGGAACATCCCCCCACACACTTTTCTTAGCCTGGCCTGCTTTAGGGCAGCATTGGACGAGCCCACCAGAGAACCAGACTCCTCCGGTGGGCCCTGGCTTCTCCATCAGGGGAGTTGAGAGTGCCAAGGTGAGGACCATGATGATGATGATACAAGTTAGCATCTGCTTTGTTTTCTTGGAATGCAAGCGCATGTATGTAGTAGCGACTAGGCCTGAGGTGGTCAGCGTTTTGGCGCATATCCTACCTCCTCCGAGGATTGCTGGATGTTTTCCTGCTACTATCCCAGTTCTATGACTCCCATTAAAACAAAGCTTCAGGTGATGAATGATGGATGAGGTGGTGGCAAAGGAGAAAGAGCAGGAGGAACAGGGACCATTCACATCAATATCAGGCCAGTCAACCACATATGTCTTGTAGGATATGTTTCTGTAACAAAAGGAGCGGTTTGGCTACACAGTTATAGGGCATACAGTGAGTGCAATGCCTACCAAAAATTTTGAGGCACTCGAATGTACCTTGGAAATGACATGGAGGTCAGAGGGCCTTAACTAAACCGTTTTTTCCATTTATATCAACTGGGTCTCCTGTACACTGTTGGCCTAAACAGTGAATGGAAGGCTTTCCAAAAATTATGAGGAACTGCAATGCCCCTTGAAACAGACGTGGATTACAGCGTACTAAAAACCTTCTACCCACTATTGGGGAGTGGGTCTCCCTTAGTTTTCGCCTTTGCATTGAAAAGCAAAAGCTGACTAAAATTAGAAGGAAATGCAATGTCCGTTGTAAGAGTCGTGGAGGTTAGAGGTAATTAAAAACAACATTTCAATGCCCCTAGGAAGAGCTGTGGAGTTCAGAGTGGCTTAAGAAGACTTTTGATGTCCCTTTGAACAGACGTGGAGGTCACAGTAGCTTAACAAGATGGTTTTAATGCCCCTCGGAAAAGACGTGGAGGTCCCAGTAGCTTAACCAGACATTTTGAATGCCCCTTGGAAAAGGGGCTTTTAATGCCCCTTCCAAGAGCCATACAGTACAGCATAGTACAAACATTATTCCCATTATTGGGGAGTGTGTATCCCATAGTCATAGCTTATGCCTTCCAAGCAAAAGCTGCCAAAAATTAGGATGGAGAAACTTGCAATGCCCCTTACAAGAGCCATGCAGTACAGCATATTCCAAACATTATTCCCATTATTGGGGAGTGGGTCTCCCATAGTCTTTGCTTATGCCTTCCAAGCAAAAGCTGCCAAAAATTAGGACGAAGGAGCTTGCAATGCCCCTTACAAGAGCCATGCAGTACAGCATATTACAAACATTATTCCCATTATTGGGGAGTGGGTCCCCCATAGTCTTTGCTTATGCCTTCCAAGCAAAAGCTGCCAAAAATTAGGACGGAGGAACTTGCAGTGCCCCTTACAAGAGCCATGCAGTACAGCATATTACAAACATTATTCCCATTACTGGGGAGTGGGTCTCCCATAGTATTTGCTTATGCCTTCCAAGAAAAAGCAGCCAAAAATTAAGAGGAAATGCAATGCCCGTTCGAAGAGTCGTGGAGGTTAGAGTTAATTAAAAACAACATATCAATGCCCCTTGGAAGAGTTGTGGAGTTCAGAGTGGTTTAACAAGACACTTTTAATGCCCCTCAAAAGAGATGTGGAGGTCCCAGTAGCTTAACAAGACGGTTTTAATGCCCCTCAGAAAAGTGGTGGAGGTCACAGTAGCTTAAGAAGACGCTTTTAATGCCCCTCAGAAGAAACGTGGAGATCCTAGTAGCTTAACAAGATGGTTTTATTGCCCCTTGGAAAAGTGGTGGAGGTCGCAGTAGCTTAACAAGACGGTTTGAATGATCCTTGGAAGAGACGTGGAGGTCACAGTACCTTAACAAGACGGTTTGAATGCCCCTTGGAAGAGACGTGGAGGTCGCAGTAGCTTAACAAGACGCTATTAATGCCCCTCAGAAGAGACGTGGAGGTCCCAGCAGCTTAACAAGACGGTTTTAATGCTCCTCAGAAAAGTGGTGGAGGTCCCAATAGCTTAACAAGATGATTTTAATGCCCCTCAGAAATGTGGTAGAGGTCGCAGTAGCTTAACAAGACTGTTTGAATGCTCCTTGGAAGAGACGTGGAGGTCCCAGTAGCTTAACTGGCCGGTTTAAATGCCCCTCGGAAAAGTGGTGGAGGTCACAGTAGCTTAACAAGACACTATTAATGCCCCTCAGAAGAGAAGTGGAGGTCCCAGTAGCTTAACAAGACAGTTTGAATGCCCCTTGGAAGAGACGAGGAGGTCCCAGTAGCTTAACAAGACGGTTTTAATGCCCCTTGGAAAAGTGGTGGCGGTCACAGTAGCTCAACAAGACGCTATTAATGCCCCTCAGAAGAGACGTGGAGGTCCCAGTAGCTTAACAAGACGGTTTGAATGCCCCTTGGAAGAGACGTGGAGGTCCCAGTAGCTTAACAAGACGGTTTTAATGCTCCTCAGAAAAGTGGAGGAGGTCCCAGTAGCTTAACAAGACGGTTTTAATGCCCCTCGGAAAAGTGGTGGAGGTCACAGTAGCTTAACAAGACGCTTTTAATGCCCCTCGGAAGAGACGTGGAGGTCCAAGTAGCTTAACAAGACGGTTTGAATGCCCCTCGGAAGAAACGTGGAGGTCCCAGTATCTTAACAAGACGGTTTTAATGCCCCTCGGAAAAGTGGTGGAGGTCACAGTAGCTTAACAAGACGCTTTTAATGCCCCTCAGAAGAGACGTGGAGTTCCCAGTAGCTTAACAAGACGGTTTGAATGCCCCTTGGAAGAGACGTGGAGGTCCCAGTAGCTTAACAAGATGGTTTAAATGCTCCTCAGAAAAGTGGTGGAGGTCCCAGTAGCTTAACAAGATGCTTTCAATGCCCCTCGGAAAAGTGGTGGAGGTCCCAGTAGCTTAACAAGACGGTTTTAATGCCCCTTGGAAAAGTGGTGGAGGTTGCAGTAGCTTAACAAGATGGTTTGAATGCCCCTTGGAAGAGACGTGGAGGTCCCAGTAGCTTAACAAGACGGTTTGAATGCCCCTCGGAAGAGACGTGGAGGTCCCAGTATCTTAACAAGACGACGATTTTAATGCCCCTCGAAAAAGTGGTGGAGGTCACAGTAGCTTAACAAGACGCTTTTAATGCCCCGCAGATAAGTGGTGGAGGTCCCAGTAGCTTAACAAGACGGTTTGAATGCCCCTTGGAAGAGACATGGAGGTCCCAGTAGCTTAACAAGACGGTTTTAATGCCCCTCGGAAAAGTGGTGGAGGTCACAGTAGCTTAACAAGATGCTTTTAATGCCTCTCAGAAGAGACGTGGAGGTCCCAGTAGCTTAACAAGATGGTTTGAATGCCCCTTGGAAGAGACGTGGAGGTCCCAGGAGCTTAACAAGATGGCTTGAATGCCCCTTGGAAGAGACGTGGAGGTCCCAGTAGCTTAACAAGACTGTTTTAATGCTTCTCGGAAAAGTGGTGGAGGACCCAGTAGCTTAATAAGACGCTTTTACTGCCCCTTGAAAAAGTGGTGGAGGTCGCAGTAGCTTAACAAGACGGTTTGAATGCCCCTTGGTAGAGACGTGGAGGTCCCAGTAGCTTAACAAGACGGTTTGAATGCCCCTTGGAAGAGACGTTGAGGTCCCAGTAGCTTAAAAAGACGGTTTTAATGCCCCTCGGAAAAGTGGTAGAGGTCACAGTAGCTTAACACGTCGCTTTTAATGCCCCTCAGAAGACAAGTGGAGGTCCCAGTAGCTTAACAAGACGGTTTGAATGCCCCTTGGAAGAGACGTGGAGGTCCCAGTAGCTTAACAAGACTGTTTTAATGCCCCTCGGAAAAGTGGTGGAGGTCCCAGTAGCTTAACAAGACGGTTTTAATGCCCCTTTGAATAGTGGTGGAGGTCGGAGTAGCTTAACAAGACGGTTTGAATGCCCCTTGGAAGAGACGTTTAGGTCTCAGTAGCTTAACAAGACGGTTTGAATGCCCCTTTGAAGAGACGTGGAGGTCCCAGTAGCTTAACAAGTCGGTTTTAATGCCCCTTGCCAAAGTGGTGGAGGTCGCAGTAGCTTAGCAAGACGGTCAGAATGCCCCTTGGAAGAGACGTGGAGGTCACAGTAGCTTAACAAAATGGTTTTAATGCTCCTCGGAAAAGTGGTGGAGGTCCCAGTAGCTTAACAAGATGGTTTTAATGCTCTTCGGAAAAGTGGTGGAGGTCCCAGTAGCTTAACAAGATGCTTTTAATGCCCCTCGGAAAAGAGGTGGAGGTCCCAGTAGCTTAACATGACGCTTTGAATGCCCCTTGGAAGAGACGTGGAGGTCCCAGTAGCTTAACAAGACTGTTTGAATGACCCTTGGAAGAGACGTGGAGGTCCCAGTAGCTTAACAAGACGGTTTGAATGCCCCTCGGAAAAGTGGTGGAGGTCACAGTAGCTTAACAAGATGCTATTAATGTCCTCAGAAGAGACGTGGAGGTCTAAGTAGCTTAACAAGACTGTTTGAATGCCCCTTGGAAGAGACGTGGAGGTCCCAGGAGCTTAACAAGACGGCTTGAATGCCCCTTGGAAGAGACGTGGAGGTCCCAGTAGCTTAACAAGACGGTTTTAATGCTTCTCGGAAAAGTGGTGGAGGACCCAGTAGCTTAATAAGACGCTTTTACTGCCCCTCGAAAAAGTGGTGGAGGTCGCAGTAGCTTAACAAGACGGTTTGAATGCCCCTTGGTAGAGACATGGAGGTCCCAGTAGCTTAACAAGACGGTTTGAATGCCCCTTGGAAGAGACGTTGAGGTCCCAGTAGCTTAACAAGACTGTTTTAATGCCCCTCGGAAAAGTGGTGGAGGTCACAGTAGCTTAACACGTCGCTTTTAATGCCCCTCAGAAGAGAAGTGGAGGTCCCAGTAGCTTAACAAGACGGTTTGAATGCCCCTTGGAAGAGACGTGGAGGTCCCAGTAGCTTAACAAGACTGTTTTAATGTCCCTCGGAAAAGTGGTGGAGGTCCCAGTAGCTTAACAAGACGGTTTTAATGCCCCTTTGAATAGTGGTGGAGGTCGCAGTAGCTTAACAAGACGGTTTGAATGCCCCTTGGAAGAGACGTTTAGGTCCCAGTAGCTTAACAAGACGGTTTGAATGCCCCTTTGAAGAGACGTGGAGGTCCCAGTAGCTTAACAAGTCGGTTTTAATGCCCCTCGCCAAAGTGGTGGAGGTCGCAGTAGCTTAGCAAGACGGTCAGAATGCTCCTTGGAAGAGAAGTGGAGGTCACAGTAGCTTAACAAGATGGTTTTAATGCTCCTGGGAAAAGTGGTGGAGGTCCCAGTAGCTTAACAAGATGGTTTTAATGCTCCTCGGAAAAGTGGTGGAGGTCCCAGTAGCTTAACAAGATGCTTTTAATGCCCCTCGGAAAAGTGGTGGAGGTCCCAGTAGCTTAACATGACGCTTTGAATGCCCCTTGGAAGAGACGTGGAGGTCCCAGTAGCTTAACAAGACTGTTTGAATGCCCCTTGGAAGAGACGTGGAGGTCCCAGTAGCTTAACAAGACAGTTTGAATGCCCCTCGGAAAAGTGGTGGAGGTCACAGTAGCTTAACAAGACGCTATTAATGTCCTCAGAAGAGACGTGGAGGTCTAAGTAGCTTAACAAGACTGTTTGAATGCCCCTTGGAAGAGACGTGGAGGTCCCAGTAGCTTAACAAGACGGTTTTAATGCTCCTCAGAAAAGTGGTGGAGGTCCCAATAGCTTAACAAGATGCTTTTAATGCCCCTCGGAAAAGTGGTGGAGGTCCCAGTAGCTTAACAAGACGGTTTTAATGCCCCTTGGAAAAGTGGTGGAGTTCGCAGTAGCTTAACAAGACTGTTTGAATGCCCCTTGGAAAAGTGCTGCAGGTCCCAGTAGCTTAACAAGACGGTTTGAATGCCCCTTGGAAGAGACGTGGAGGTACCAGTACCTTAAAAAGACGCTTTTAATGCCCCTTGGAAGAGACGTGGAGGTCCCAGTAGTTTAGCATGACGGTTTTAATGCTTCTCGGAAAAGTGGTGGAGGTCCCAGTAGCTTAATAAGACGCTTTTAATGCCACTCGAAAAAGAGGTGGAGGTCGCAGTAGCTTACCAAGACGGTTTGAATGCCCCTTGGAAGAGACGTGGATGTCCCAGTAGCTTAACAAGACAGTTTGAATTCCCCTTGGAAGAGACGTGGAGGTCCAACTAGCTTAACAAGACGTTTTTAATGCCCCTCGGAAAAGTGGTTGAGATCGCAGTAGCTTAACAAGACGGTTTGAATGCCCCTTGGAAGAGACGTGGAAGTCCCAGTAGATTAACAAGACGGTTTTAATGCTCCTCGGAAAAGTGGTGGACGTTCCAGTAGCTTAAGACGCTTTTAATGGCCCTCGGAAAAGTGGTGGAGGTCACAGTAGCTTAACAAGATGCTTTTCATGCTCCTCGGAATAGTGGTGGAGGTCGCAGTAGCTTAACAAGACGCTTTTAATGCCCCTTACAAGAGCCATACAGTACAGCATTTTAAATATATTATTCCCATTATTGGGGAGTGGGTCTCCCACAGTCTTTGCTTATGCCTTCCAAGCAAAAGCTGACAAAAATAAGGACTGAGGAACTTTCAATAATGGCAACACGGACCACGGTCACCCTGGTGGTATAGTGGTGGTGGAGGCTGAGGATAAGGAGAAGAACATAAAACAGCCGAAATGAGGAAGCGTATACCCATGTGTGGGTGTGAAGTGGTGCATTTGAATACACCTCCCGAAATAACACAGTGGATTTGACTTTATGTTACTCTGCTGTCATTTGGTGGTGATGAGAAGTCTGGCCCAATCCAGCTCTTGTTCATTTTGATAAGGGTCAGCTTGTCAGCATTGTCAGTTGACAGGCGAGTGCGCTTATCAGTTATAATTACCCCAGCAGCACTAAAAACACGCTCCGATAACACGCTAGCGGCAGGGCAGGCCAGGACCTCCAAGGTGTACAGAGTGATTTCATTCCAAGTGTCCAGCTTGGATACCCAATAATTAAAAGGCACAGAGGAATCACGGAGGACGCTGGTACGGTCGGCAAGGTACTCCCTCACCATCTTTTGAAACTTTCCACTCCTTGTGAGAGTACCCCGCGCCTCAGGGCCTGTAAGCTGGGCAGGTCTCAGAAAACTGTCCCAGAATGTTGACAGTGTTCCCCTGCCTCTGCTGGATTGGAGTTGCCTCTCTCTCGCTTGTACGCCTTGGTTGGTCAACGAACTCTGACCTCTGCCGCTAGTGTCTTCAGATGGGAATTTTTTTTTAACAGTTCTGCAGCAAGGGCCTTCTGGTACTGCCCCATTTTTGTAGACCTCTCCACCGCAGGAATAAGAGAGTGAACGTTCTCCTTGTAGCGGGGGTCTAAAAGTGTCACCAACCAGTAATGACTGTCACCCAACATTTTGACAACGCGAGGGTCACGGTTAAGGCAGAGTAAGAAAGTCAGCCATGCGCGCCAGACTGGTAACGGGCAAGACTTCCGTGTCCACACCAAGATGACGAATGACCATGCTCTCCTCCTCCTCCTCCCCCCTGTCCTCAGGCCACCCACGCTGAACCGACGGTATGACAGTTGTACAGGTACTACCGCCTACAGCGCATGATACAAGCTCCTGTTCTTCCTCCTCCTGCTCTCCCTCATTGTCCCCCAATGCACGTTGGGATGAGATGAGGCTGGGCTGTGTGTAATCGACCGCTACGGCTTCTTGATCCATCTCATCATACTCTGGCTGCAATGCCTCCTCTTTAATTCTCTGCAGAGAGCATTGCAAAAGACAGACAAGTGGAATGCTGACGCTAATGATGGAGTCATCGCCACTCACCATCTTGGTGGACTCCTCAAAGTTGGTCAAGATGGTACATACAGTACAGACCAAAAGTTTGGACACACCTTCTCATTTAAAGATTTTTCTGTATTTTCATGACTATGAAAATTGTACATTCACACTGAAGGCATCAAAACTATGAATTAACACATGTGGAATTATATACTTAACAAAAAAGTGTGAAACAACTGAAAATATGTCTTATATTCTAGATTCTTCAAAGTAGCCACCTTTTGCTTTGATGACTGCTTTGCACACACTTGAGAGACTGCCATAAAGACTGAGAGGAGGGGGCATCTTTGCATGCAGTATGGACAGGGGATTGCCATGCACACACAACAGGTGACACCTGCTGACACTGGTCGTGGACCCTGGGGTTCGCCCCACAAAGTCGGGTGCTTTACTGCCATGTGCCTGATCATGCTGGTGGTGGTCAGGCTGGTAGTTTTGTCACCCCTGCTGATGCTGGCATGGCAGGTGGTACAAATGGCCTTTTTGGGGTTATCAGCAGAGTCTTTAAAAAAATTCCAGACTCTGGAAGACCCACAGGTTGTACTGGCAACGTCCCTCGTGTTGGTGTTACGGGGAACTGTTGCCGGCCTTCTGTGTGCGGCCACCACACTGCTTCTTCCTGCCTGTTGGGGTACTCTGTCTCCCTCACCCGGTCTGCTGCTGGCCTTGCTCTGCATGTCCTCCTGCCACGTTGGGTCAGTTACTAGATCATCCATCACCTCCTCCTCTTCCACTTGCGCACCATGATCCTCCTCCTCACTTCTTGGCAATTGTGTTTCGTCATCGTCAACCTCTTGTGACAAATTGCCAGCGTTGACTTCCTGTGGCCGTGGCTGTTCAAATATTTGGGCATCTCTACATGGGATCTCCTCTTCCACCACTTCAAGCGGAGCAGGCGAGGGGCACAAATCTGGAAATGGACCAGTGAACAGCTCTTCAGAGTGTCCAAGTGTGGGATCAGTTGCTGTCTGACGATACTCGGCATGGTGGGAGGAAGGAGCATCAGGGTGAGGAGGAGTATGCGGTCGAGACTCACGGCTACTAAGAGTTGACCGTGTGGAAGACAGACCGGAAGTGGTGGTCTGCTATCCAATTAATAACCTGTTCACACTGATCAGTTCGCAATACTGGTGTTGTTCTGTGCTTCCCTAGTAATTCGGTCAAGAAGTGGGAGCGAGAAGATATGGCTGTTGGTTGTGGCACATTTTCACCTTGGCCACGGCCCCGTCCTCTGCATGTACCATCACCAGAACGTCCACTTCCATGTCCCTTGCCACGCGCCTTGCCCATTGTAAAGTAAGTAAAATAGCTTACACTCGCACTATCAATGGAAAAAGGGTAATAAAGTAGATTAGAACCGTGGAAGAGGAAAATCACAGTTCTATTTCTCTGGCCTACACCCGACTCTTTTAAACAATCAGAACAATCAGGGAGAAACTATTACTGTTTTTCTTTACGGAAAAAATACCAAAAGGTGAATAATAGAGATTTTTACCGTGGAATGGCAAAACCACAGTTATTGTTTACTGGGGTATACCAGAAAATTTTGAATAGATATATTTGCGGCTGAACAATGAGCGACACACTCAAACTGTTTATTTTTAGGTAAAAATGGCCCAAAAGTGGATAATACAAAGATTTGACCCGTGGAACTGCAAAACCACACTTGTATTTCTCGGGCCCACACCAGACTATTTTCAACAGATATATTTGTGTCTGAAAAATCAGGGAGACACTATTAGTTTTTTTTTACGGCAAAAAATGCCAAGATCAGGATAATAGAGAGTTTTACCGTGGAACAGCAAAACCACAGTTATAATTTAGTGGTGTATACCAGACTATTTTCAACAGATATATTTGTGTCTGAACAATCAGGAGACACTACTACTGTTTTTCTTTGCGGCAAAAAATGCCAAAAGCAGGATAATAGAGATTTTTTACCGTGGAACAGCAAAACCACAGTTATAATTTACTGGTGAATACCAGACTATTTTCAACAGATATATTTGTGTCTGAACAATCAGGAGACTCTATTAGTTTTTTTTTTAAGGTGACACATATTACTATAACTTGCACCCATAGTGCAAAAAAAAAAAAAAAACCCTAAAAAAACACAATGGGTTCAACCGTACTCAAATTGTTAACTAGGAGCAATGATTATTGTGAATAATATAATATTTTGATTGGAGATGATCCACCCTCTGGTTCCACCACTGATCCTGAGAATGAAGGAATGGGGAACCTATCAGCTTTTTTTTTCCTGCACAGCTGTGCTCCCAACCACCCACAGTGCAAAAAAAAACCCTAAAAAAACAATAGGTATAACCGTACTCAAATTGATAATTGGGAGCAACGATTAGTGTGAAGGATATAATATTGTGATTGGCGATGTTCCATCCACTGATTCTGAGAATGAAGAAATGGGGAACCTATCAGCTTTTTTTCCTGCACAGTTGTGCTCCCACCCATTGAGCAAAAGTACCCTAAAAAAAATACCCTAAAAAAATGCACGTACTCAAATTGTTAATTGTGAGCAATGATGAGTGTGAAGGGATATAATATCTTGATTGGCGATGGTCCGACCTGTGGTTCCACCACCGATCCCAAGAATGAAGGAATTGAGAACCTATAAGCTTTTTTTTTCCTGCACAGCTGTGCTCCCAACCACCCACCCATAGTGCAAAAAATAAAAAAACAATAGATCCAACTGTACTCAAATTGTTAAATTGGGAGCGCGAAAAAAATAATGCATCCACTTCTTTCTAAATTAGGCTGTCAGACCCCCAAGAATGACATCCTAGTAATATGCCATGACTTATACCTCTTTAAATGTATGCAAAGGATAAACCTGGATATCCAGGTATACGTTCTATTGATTGATTTCTATAAGGGCCTATTTACACATGTAAATGTGTATCTGCTACGGACATGAATGATCGGCTGCAGCCCTTCCACTTGGCCAGTCAATGGATCCGCAAATCACAACAAGTAATTCAAGGAAATGGAAAAGTAAAAAAAAAAATTCTAGTAACATTGCATAGCGTACCGGTGATTGCGCTATTTAACTTGCCATCAGTGATTGACGGCATATAAATGGTTAAACAGCAGTGATTGACGCTACGCTCTGGCCGCTGCTGTTACAGCAAGATGTCAGCTGTGTAGGATGGGGGCTCTGCTCCTGAGCCCACCCGAAACAGCAATCCAATGGACGGTTTCACACACCACATTATCCAGTGGTGTTTAATTTGCTTTTCTATTGAGGAAACAAAACCGTTTTAATAACGTTTTCCTTCTCTGGTATCTAGGAGCCATTTCAGCTATTTGTAAAGGGAATCTGTCAGCAGGTTTTTCTTGGCTATTCTGAGAGCAGCATGATGGGGTGAGCGCCACACTAGGAGTAGGACCACCGAGCCCAGAGCTATTGCAAGACGTGCAGACAATATATACCAGGTATGAATGAATCCAATACAACATTATTGTTACTTGGGAATGAACCTACTTGGATATAATACATCCCTTGATATGTATATACCAAAAGGTCATTATCTTGGGAATGCCTATATTGGCTTTTATTATTTGGGATTATATCCTTTTACTATGTGACCTAGGATATACTATCAGTATGCATTAGCACAATTGGAGCTACTACTATTTAGCCCTGGTGTCTCTGCAATTCAAATATTTACATTATACCTCCTCACTATTATATGGTATTACTATATATATGTGTGTGTGCTCTTTTCTTTCCCGCCATGTACCCAAATTGTTATAATAAAGGTCTTTTTTAACACATTGACCCCTTGTCGGATGTACTATATATTGGTTGTTGTTGAGAGCAGCATGATGTAGAGACAAAGACCCTGATTCTAGGGACGTCTCACTTACAGGGCTGCTTGTTGTAGTTTTGATAAAAATCACACTTTTATTAGCAGAAGATTATCACTAGAGGACTAGTAAACCTGCAGCCAGGTAGTCCAACCACGCCCCCCACCACTGATTGGCAGTTTAAATACAGTGTACACAGAAAGCTGCCAATCAGTGGTGTGGGTGGGGTTATTATACAGAGCTCAGCATTCAAAGATCTGCATGAGAAAAAAAAAACTGCAATTTTATCAAAATAACACCAAGCAGCCCAGTAAGTGATACATCGTTGGAATCAGGGCCTCGGATTATGCTGCTCTCAAATGGGGTAGCAAAAACCTGCTGACATATTCCATTTAAAGGGGCAGCTGCTACTAAATCCAGACATGGTGCAAAATGTAAATTCTGCTGCAGATTTACTGCTGTAGATTTTTAATTCCTAAAAATCCCTGTAGATTCAGAGGATCTCAACCTTTTCAATGCAAATTATTTTCAAGACTTATTCACAGATATTATGAAATATTACAGTAGAAATAAAAAAAAAAAAGCACAATACCTAAACCCCTTCCTTGGGAAAAATATACGGCAAGTATAAGAAAGACAAAAATTTATTCTGGAGTCATATTGAAGTCTAAATAGAATTGTAACCATACAATGTAAACAGCAGCGAATGTAAGTAGGATCCACTGGATCTATATAAGAGGAACGTTTTCCAAAGCTGATCTTCTGAGCCCACCGCTATGCTGGCTGCACCGGCATTGTGATCGTCA
Source organism: Phyllobates terribilis (assembly GCF_046119375.1). Taxonomy (NCBI): domain Eukaryota; kingdom Metazoa; phylum Chordata; class Amphibia; order Anura; family Dendrobatidae; genus Phyllobates; species Phyllobates terribilis. The sequence goes on along the minus strand of NW_027362798.1, from coordinate 11,377,957 downwards.
GCACCTGGAATATACGTCACGTTTTACTGCAGCTCATAGAACCAAATGATAAGACGCAGAGCAGTGTGAGGCTTGTGACTCGCTATACACAAAATATACGACATGTTTGATGAATGGCATAAAGGAAAGCCGATGCATTCAGATGTCTCAGTGCAACTATATGTTGTGATAGATAAGTTCCTGTCAGGGTGAGGGGCAGCATCCTATCTGCTCACTCATCATGACAGGTTTACAACATGTTGAGTCATGGACGTGATCAGTCAGTCAATCAATGACATAGATGCACGTTCTTGATTCCGACAGGTAGGTCAGAGAAGTCCGTCTCAAACAGTTTACCTTCACCCATCTAGGATGGATGGCTGCTGACATCGCTGGCCATTATGTCCATACGCAATTATTATCCCCTAATTGTGATGTACAGTACAAATTTATATTGTGGTACCGTGTTAGCCAGAAAATTTGATGGAAATAATTTTATGCCCAAAAATGGCAAAAGTATTTCTCAGAGTGATACCTTTATTGGCTAACTAGAAAAAAAAATATATATATGCAAACTTACAGAGCACAAAGGCTCCTTCTTCAGGCAAGAATTCATGTGTAATATTGCCTGAAGAAGGAGCCTCTGTGCTCTGAAAGCTTGCATATATATTTTTTTCTGGTTAGCCAATAAAGGTATCACTCCGAGAATACTTTTGCCATTTTTGGGCATAAAAGTATTCACATAGAATTATCCACTAATTAAAAGAATTTATTTTTGCTAAATAAATGTATACATTTTTTAAAATTTTATTTTATACATTTTCTCAGAGAACCTCTTTAAGAAGGAGATTTCAGAATGGGCTATAAGACATGTCCAGCTTTGCTTAATTGTCTCACCTTACTGTCCTTGTTGAACTGAGCTCCACTTTGTTCTTGGATGATATTGTAAGGAATGAAGACGTCTAGATGATACAAATCGGGACGTCTGACTATTCTGTCTTCACCCAAGTCCAACACAAGAGATCTAGCAGAAGACTGTAAAGAGAAGACCAGCGTGGTAACAACGCTTATGTCGCTGAATGCTTCTGTACGGGAAAGAAAGTTGTAACCAACAAGTGCACAAAAATCTAAACTTTTATCTTGATACGTGGCCAACTAGAAGTTACTGTGTAGCTCCACACGTCTCATACATTAAATCTGACACGTGGAGGAACTGCTCACAGAAAATGCTGAAAAATATTTTTTAGGATTCACACTGCATTAAAAGGGGTTGTCCACCACTTTAATACTAATGGAATATCCTTAGGATAGGTCATCAATATTAAAGTGCCAGGCAACCCCTTTAAGTGAGGCATAATGAATGGTACCAGAATTTCAGATAATGTAGCCTTCATTAGGCAGAAGGCCCACTCGGTTATATGAAGAAATCTGGGGTCCCCAAAAGCAAACCCCGTAATCACCAGATTCCCGTGTGGTGACTACTTAATCTGCTTTTTGGGAAGACCAGAACTGACCCCTATATTTAACCAAGTGGGTCCCCTCAAGCTACATTATCCTGTCTGATGAGGGACTTGCTTGCAGTTAGCTGGGAGGGTCTGTAGGAAAAAAATAAAGAACATAAAGGCATAATAGTTAAAACAAAAAAAAAAAAAACATGTCCACATTGTTCTTGCACCATAACAAGCCATTCTGCAACTTCCGCCATCTGTTGGGTATAACCCATCACCACGAGGAGTGGCGCTCCCCCATCTGTTGGGTATAACCCATCACCTCAAGGAGTGGCGCTCCCCCATCTGTTGGGTGTAACCCATCACCACAAGGAGTGGAGCTCCCCCATCTGTTGGGTGTAACCCATCACCACGAGGAGTGGCGCTCCCCCATCTGTTGGGTATAACCCATCACCACGAGTAGTGGCGCTGCTCCATCTGTTGGGTATAACCTATCACCAGGAGGAGTGGCGCTCGTCATACTTTGTGTCCCTAGGGCAAATGTGGTATTATAAGACATTCAATCAATTGAATGGCCGACCATGTACTGCATGGATGAGCGAGGAACATCAGAGAAGAAGCCGCCGATGCTCAACAGCAGCCTACTCTGTCGTCTTTTACAGACTGTATGTCATAGACTTGTACCTTAGAGTTGGGACTTACCCCATTATGTCCATTTCCTGAATCATCGGTTTTGATTTGGTTCTGATATTCTGTTCAAAAATGGATCCCAGGAACTTCCGATTTTTCAGCATTTTTCACTCTGAAGGGAAACCATAGATGATAAACAGGGTCGGACTGGAACTGAAACTCAGCCCTGGCATGTGAGAACACGCAGGCCCGCCCGACGCGCGTTGAATGTAAAATATTTTCGTGAATGATATGGGTATATGTCACAATAAAAATTGCTGCAAACTGCACTTTATCATCGATAGACAAAAACTGACATAATGTAAAATATAAACTTCCCTCCAGGAAAATGTTAATTTCTTTCAACTGGGGGGGTGGACATATTTGTAATATAGAGCTCCAAGTTCCCAAAAACGCTATGTTTGATAGTACCAGGAAAAGTGAATCCTTGCAGATTTGAAGCAGTTTCATGTCTATTCTTTCAGTATTTTTGCAGCGTTTCTAAAGAACGGGAAAAAAAAATCTCAAAAAACGCAATATCAAGGGGATTTTCCTGCCGAGCGACACGTTTTTTGTGCAGAAATGTTCTTCCCTTTCTTTTTTGTTTATATTTTGTGTTATACACCAGTGGCCAAAATTGAGGCAACACTTTCAGTTTTTCACCATCACCAATATTTAATGGAGGATTTCACTGACCTACTTACTTGTACACACGCCCTCTTCTGCGATATGTATTCTATGTTGGTTTATAGTGACCTGGGTGTGATTTAAGACAGATATTGTGCGATTAAAATGCGGTTTTTATATTTTAATGCCAGTTTGTCATCAGAAGGTAAGCAATTACATGTTTTCGTTCTCAAAGTGTGTAAGCGGTTTCAAGAGACTGGTTCGATAAAGAATAAAGCAGGTAGAGAAAGGAAGAAGGCTACAACTCCTCAGACTGATAGAAGAATTGTTAGAATCGCCCTAAATAACAGGAAATAAACGGCTGTTAACATCAACAAGGAGCTTGTCAACACCGGAGTGACAGTGTCCGATCGGACGGTTCGACGACGACTGGTAAACGCGGGGTTAAGAGCCAGAATACCAGGTAAAAAGCCATTTCTGAATGTCTCACAGCGTCAGAAACGTCTGCAGGGGCCAAAGAACATTGTAAATGGACCATTGAACAATGGAGAAATGTTGTATGGAGCGATGAGACACGCATATCCATCTTTGGCAGCGACGGTGTCTGCTACGTTCGACGACGACCTGGAGAGGACTGGTTGCCAGAGGGTACAGTACCCACCATGAAGCCTCCTCTGAGTGTTATGGTGGGGGGCTGCGTGTCCAGAGATGCAGGTGGTCGGCTGCAGGTAATTGAAGAAACAGTTAATGCTGAAAAGTACATCAAGGACGTCCTTCAGCCTAAACTCATTCCTTCGGCACGTGATGTATTTGGTGAAGGGACACCGTTTATTTTAAGATGGAGCCCCATGCCATACAGCTAAAAAATGTCTCTCTTGGTTCAAGGACAAAAATGTCCAGCTATTGAATTGGCCAGGAAACAGCCCAGATCTCAATCCTATTGAGAATCTCTGGGCTCGGCTCAAAAGAGCGGTGTCAAAACAGCGGGCTTCACACAAGCAGGAACTCATTGCAGCCATCATCACATCATGGCTTCATATCATCACACCATCTGATTTACACAAACTGGTAGATAGCATGCCAAGTAGATGCCAGGCAGTCATCAAGGCCGAGGGCTATCCAACTGAGCATTAACATTTAGTGTTAGATATGAAAATAGGACAAATCAATGGCTTCATATCATCACGCCATCTGATTTACACAAACTGGTAGATAGCATGCCAAGTAGATGCCAGGCAGTCATCAAGGCCGAGGGCTGTCCAACTGAGTATTAACATTTAGTGTTAGATATGAAAATAGGACAAATCAATGGCTTTTCTCCCACAGTCATCTGAGTGACAATAGTGTCCAATTTGTTGACAAATGAACAAATTTCCAGCAAATATTGAGTTTCTATATGAGATTTTATTTCTACTGAAAAACTTTACTGTGAAATCAAAAACATTCATGAAATTTGTATTTGTATTGGCAAAATGCTAAAAATTCATAAATCTTGGGGGTGTTGCCTCAATTTTGGCCACTAGTGTATAGAGTTCCTCAGTATATTTATATGTTGTCCCCCGTCACCTTTTTCATCTCTCCTTACAAGTATGCCTTGTATCTTAACTTAAACATGGTAGTAAGTAGCATATTAAACCCTTTTATAATGGGTAGTGTAGAATCGCTGCATATTTCAGGGTTATGCGCTCCTGAGGACTCATTAGTGCTGCGCTCCTCAGGCGAAACCTGGTTGTGATCTCGTATAATATGGGGCTAGCCGGTCTCACCTACCAGTTTGGGTCACAAACCCTTTTTCGTTTGCTTTGATGTTTTACTCATTGTTTATTACGTTTACACCCCAAATCTCTCCTAATCCTGGAGATCAAACCTATGAAAGCAATTTATGAATGATCGTAACACCTCTATAAAGGGTAATTATCATCTCCTTCATAAATATACATTTATATGTATAAATACATATGTGGTCAATGCATAGTACTGGCACATGACTTATCACTCTCCAGGACCTTACAAAGCACCAGGAACATTCATAACAAGCGGAGGTGAAGCGATTCTGGCAAATTAATAGGAAAGGATTCTTTACAGTTAGAGCAGTCAGACTGTGGAATGCCAACCACAAGATATAGTAATGGCAGATAGTATAACAGCATTTATAGAAGGGCTGGATACTTTTTTAACAAAACATGACATTGTGGGTTATAAATAATCTAGTAATAGAAAATGTATAACTTTGGAGATAGACCAAGGACATTAAAGTTAAAACTTTTTCAACCTATGTAACTATGCAAGTATGCAGAATGCACATTAGGAAAATGCTTGAAATGCAATTCCCTATAATATTATTTTACAAGTAATTTCCTCTTAATTTTCCGCTTTGTAAAGTGCTAGTTATAAGCCCAATCTATGGATCTAAAAAGTGCAAAACACTCCTGAAACACTTGTACGTATGTTCTATAATCTTTATTTCTTATGGTGCCTAAGGGAAGCCGTAATGATAAGACTCCTGCTTGGTAACAAGTGCAGTTATTTGCCTCCATAATGAAAGTGAATTACCAATGATGAAAGGGTTAATACTTGGACCCTGCATCAGTAATAGCCCTTGTAGTAACCATGACAACTATTGTGAGGGCATAAACAAGTGTCATAAAGAAGATTCCATAAAAGAATGCCGCGCTGCCATGATCAGCGCCATTACTGATGATGCGCCTGAGGACCTTGAGCTTGACCACCCCACGTAATGTGCCAATGTTGGTGTAATTTGGAGGTTCTAGCAGGGAAAGGGGTTGTCTTCTTAGACACCCCGGGGGGAAGGGAAGGTAACAGAGGGGGGGTCCCCAAAACAGGATCCCCTTCTGTTACTATGTACAAAGAGCTGCTCTTCTTTGGGAGTTCATGGATGGATCCTTGACTTTAATGGGTGATAAATTGGGAGGGGGAGGGGATACTCATCCTATTAGGGGTTATCCATAATGAGCAACCCCTGTAACCAAGTACCCAACATCTTGAGAGACGGAGCTGGATCTGTAAGGGAGAAGTGGTAGATCCACCTGGGAAATCAGATCAACTAAATTCGTTCCAGCAATAAATGTGGTGACAGATATCGCAGCCAGATCTCTCCCACATCCAGTTTATCACATTAATAGTCTATATTTGTTATGTCGTTCTCTGTAAATATGTAGAAATTCTAAAACTCCGTCATATATCGGCACTAACTCTCTAAGCCCAAGGGAAGGGCAGCCCTCCAGCCATGGTTCCCTAGAGGTTTCCTCCACAGGGGGTTTTCCTCTCCTGAGCGCTGGAGGGTGACTCTTCGTGAGTCGAGGGTTGTGCCATTTTCGGTGTCATGTAAATTTAAATAAAGTTGAGAACGTTTGACACCTAATTGCAATGATTTGTGTATTTATTTTGTATGTGTCTGATTCATTTTGTTTGGGAGTCGGGGTCCATCACACATCACTGAGTCATACATCTGGACATCTGTCGCCAGAAGCTTTGCTCCAGGGGTTGCCCCTGCTCTGGGGAGTTTGATGGAGCAGAGAAGACAAGAATTACAGAACTCATCCTCAGAATAAGGACTTCTATTACAGTACTACAAGCAGCTTCCTCGCCTCATTCACACAGTGAGTATTTTGGGCACTAATTTACATCAGTATTTGTAAGCTGAAAACCAGAGGGGAACAAACACAGTGAAAAATAGTAACTGAAACACTTTCACCTCTTCTGTTTTGGATCCACTCCTGGCGTCTGCTAACAAATACTGATGCAAAATATCGCCATGGAAGTTCCCTAAATTCTTACTGACTGATTTGACTGTTTGAGTAGCAGTCAAGCAACAGAGGTTGCAAGCGTTAAAGGAGTTTTCTGGTATCAAAAACCCCTGTCCCCCTTGCCATTTTTCTCTATCCTGAACCTGTGCTTCCTGCCCTGATCTCAGACTGTCTGACCTAGTCCTTGTCTTCGCTCTCCTGAGTCTGGTACCCTGGTACCTCCGGAATGCTGCTGCAGTCCCGGGAACTGCACTGAAGTGGTACCTGGTGTCTACCGGCGGCCCAGTCTATCCTCACCACCAGAGGTTCTAGTGGAGACCAGTAGACGCCTAGTCACAACCCTCCCGTGGGGCAGTGGGTCCATATCCACCAGGGTTACACCCACATAGCAAATGTGGTACCAATATTCAAGAAGGGGATAACATCTGAGCCTGGAATTTATAGGTCCGTAAGTTTAACTTGTACTGTGGGCAACAACTTTGAGGGTTTTCTAAGAGATACTAACCTGGAGCACCCCAATAAGAATAACCTAAACATATGATTATGAGGGATCTGTCCTGCAAACTAATCTGAAAAGATTCTATGGGGAGGTAAGTTCAGGTTGGACCAGGGAAACTTAGTGGATGTTGTCTATCTGGACTTTTCAAAGGCATTTGATACGGTGCCATACAACAGGCTGGTACATAAAAATGTTCAATATATTATATGGTAAACTTGCTCCACGAAAGAACAAGTCCTTGTGTGGTCGATGGAAAAATCAAGGAAAAGATCAGTGATGCGGTCGTTACCTCTTGACAGCTCCATTTCGTACTTGTTCTCTAGTCCCTCCATGGCCACGGTGATAAAAAATTCCCTGAAAAGCTCATTATTCTAATAAAAAAATACAAAGTAAGGAGCTGACACAAAGGAGAGCAGACAGCTCGTATGTCGGAATAAGCAATTGCAGTTACCGTAATTTTCTCAAAGAAGGTGCCATTAATCACTATGTCGTACGCCGAGCAGCCGCCTCCACCTGTAGGACAAAGTGCACCAGGACTTAGATACTTTGCGGTGCCGACTCAATCCATTGACCTTAGTAGGGCTGCTATGAATAAGTGGTATAAGTTCTTAAAGGGGAATCCAAGTAGTGGACAATCCCTCTAAGTCCCAAATCTAAACCAAAAAAGTTCAAAAGTCAACAACAAGATGTCAAACTTTTGTCCGCAGACTGGAAGTGGACCTACCAGAACCTGTGGAGATGGCACCTTTGACCATTGAGGATTAGTAAGTTGTAATACTTGCTATTTTAACCCCTTTAAGGATATCTCTGGACTATCCCTTTAAAAAGAGAAGCACTGTATTAAAAAAAAACGTACTATTATCAACTTCAACGTGGGGCTCTCCAAGGCTCATGGGGACTCGATAGCCGGAGGGATCATCAGATTCCAGGATGCTGACTAACTCCTGCTCCGTCAGGTCCGGGGCCGCTGGGATCTAGTTCGACTTGCAGATGTTAATAAAGATTTTGGTATTTTTGGATGTGCGAGTTTTAATGCTGAAACCTAACACAGAAATAAAAACAAAAAGTGAACAAAAACACAATAAAATCGGCAAAAGCCAAGCAGCATTTACATGTAATCAACTGCATAAGAAATTATGTGACCCCCCACGTTGGTTGCATCATGTGACCGTTGCAGTCAATAAGACCCCACTGTGGTATCTGTCACATAATATGCACAAAGTAATCTGGATAATAATCAGAGGACGCCCATCTCACCCGGCTGGGGTCTGATCTCTGCTTTCTGGTAAGTTCGGTATTCTGCTCTGCATCTCCTGTTTGGCCTGAAATGAGGCAACAAGTGAGAATCAGTGAGTAACATGAACAGGATGGTTCTGCAAACTGATTTTTCCTGCACCAAAATAGTACAACTGTGAGGGGTCTAAAGCCAACAATACACATTAGGTAAATGTTGGAGACTGCCGTGCCCCCAGCGGCTGACGGAGGAGACATTCACCCGGTGATTGCTGGCCTCTCCAATTCATCTTTCGTACCTTCATCAGCATCTGTTCATACAGCGCTTCCTCCATGTTTGTGTTCATTTCTGCAGACAGCAGCGACTTGTCAGACGCCATTTTTTCGGTCAAAGACAGAAGCTCATGAATCTTGTTTTATAAGAGAAAACCTGAAAAATGAAAATATGTATTAATCTTCTCCACAGACGACAAGGGGAGAGTGCGGGAGCCTGACAGCCGACGACATGAGGGGGTGCGGGAGCCTGACAGCCCTCGACACGAGGGGGTGCGGGAGCCTGGCAGCCCACGACAAGAGGGGGTGCGGGAGCCTGGCAGCCCACGACACGAGGGGGGGAGGCGCGGGAGCCCGACAGCCCACGGCACGAGGGGGTGCGGGAGCCTGGCAGCCCACGACAAGAGGGGGTGCGGGAGCCTGGCAGCCCACGACAAGAGGGGGTGCGGGAGCCTGGCAGCCCACGACAAGAGGGGGTGCGGGAGCCTGACAGCCCACGACACGAGGGGGTGCGGGAGCCTGACAGCCCACGACACGAGGGGGTGCGGGAGCCTGACAGCCCACGACAAGACGGGGGGCGGGAGCCTGACAGCCCTCGACGCGAGGGGGTGCGGGAGCCTGGAAGCCCACGACACGAGGGGGTGCGGGAGCATGGCAGCCCACGACACGAGGGGGTGCGGGAGCCTGACAGCCCACGACACGAGGGGGTGCGGGAGCCCGACAGCCCACGACAGGAGGGGGTGCGGGAGCCTGGCAGCCCACGACACGAGGGGGTGCGGGAGCCTGGCAGCCCACGACACGAGGGGGTGCGGGACCCTGACAGGCCACGACACGAGGGGGTGCGGGAGCCTGGCAGCCCACGACACGAGGGGGTGCGGGAGCCTGAAAGCCCTCGACACGAGGGGGTGCGGGAGCCTGACAGCCCACGACACGAAGGGGTGCGGGAGCCTGGCAGCCCACGACACGAGGGGGTGCGGGAGCCTGCAGCCCACGACACCAGGGGGTGCGGGAGCCTGACAGCCCACGACACGAGGGGATGCGGGAGCCTGGCAGCCCACGACACGAGGGGGTGCGGGAGCCTGGCAGCCCACGACACGAGGGGGTGCGGGAGCCTGGCAGCCCACGACACGAGGGGGTGCGGGAGCCTGACAGCCCACGACAGGAGGGGGTGCGGGAGCCTGGCAGCCCACGACACGAGGGGGTGCGGGAGCCTGGCAGCCCACGACACGAGGGGGTGCGGGACCCTGACAGGCCACGACACGAGGGGGTGCGGGAGCCTGGCAGCCCACGACACGAGGGGGTGCGGGAGCCTGAAAGCCCTCGACACGAGGGGGTGCGGGAGCCTGACAGCCCACGACACGAAGGGGTGCGGGAGCCTGGCAGCCCACGACACGAGGGGGTGCGGGAGCCTGCAGCCCACGACACCAGGGGGTGCGGGAGCCTGACAGCCCACGACACGAGGGGATGCGGGAGCCTGGCAGCCCACGACACGAGGGGGTGCGGGAGCCTGGCAGCCCACGACACGAGGGGGTGCGGGAGCCTGGCAGCCCACGACACGAGGGGGTGCGGGAGCCTGACAGCCCACGACATGAAGGGTGCGGGAGCCTGACAGCCCACGACACGAGGGGTGCGGGAGCCAGACAGCCCACGACACGAGGGGGTGCGGGAGCCTGACAGCCCACGACATGAAGGGGTGCGGGAGCCTGACAGCCCACGACACGAGGGGGTGCGAGACCCTGACAATATTGGGAGTGGGATTCTGCACACCTACAGCTAGCTACTTATTGTACTGAATGTAGTAATCACCTTGGCACATTCCCATCTTCTTACCTGTAGTACAGACGCCAAACACCACTACTCTGACTGCAATCACCCAGCTACAGGGTCACCACGCCCCAGCAACAAGGGAGTGTCTAGATTGGAGTTGATTTCTTGAGGGGGAGGAGTGATTTCATGGAATCATGACGTCACCGGAAGGGGCGGGGCCTTCTCAGTCCAGTGGACACTATTCCACCTGCTGCTGCAGCAGTGCGCACATTGTGCCGGGACAGGAGGACTGGTGATGAGGAGCTCGTGTTCTGCGTTGTGCTGTGAGGACTGAGGCGGGGAGAACACAATATTAATTATAATAATTTTTTTAGGCTGTGTGCCCACTATGCTTTTTTTAAGCGTTTCCGTGGTGGCAATTCCGCTGCAGAAACGCTTAAAAACGCTTGATAGAAGGCCTGCCATGTTCCCCAATGATAATCCGCATGTGCTGTGCACATGCTGTGTAAATTTCCGCTGCGGATTATCATTGCGGAAAAATCCGCTGCACTACCAATTATTTTGCGGAAGCACGGCGCTTTCGCCGCCATTGACTTGCATTAGAACACATGGAATCCGAATCACTGCATCTGTACATGCAGAATCCATGCGCTTCAATGTGCGGATGGTACCCGGGTTTGGAGAAGAGGAGACTGTCCTCCGGACTCGGGTACCATAGAACCTGTAAAAAAAGAATAAAATAAAAAATAAATATTATACTTACCTTCTGATGGCCCCCGGTGTCTTTATCCGATGCGTCCTGGCTTGCCGGCAGCTCGCGATGGTCTGAAAAGGACCTGCCGTGACGTCATTTAGTCATGTGACGGGTCACGCGACCGCTGACGTCGGCAGGCCATCAGAATGTAATTATATATTTATTTTTTACCATTCTTTTATGGTCACACTATATAAATCCATGCCGGTTGCATGTATTTATATAGTGTGACCAAGTTGTCAAGCACTTTCCAAGTGATGCTAAAATCGCTTGGAAAGCGCTTGTCAACCCGCATGCGGAAATGCAAGTGAAGAACGCTTCACATCAGCAAGTCCCAGGCAGGAAAAAAGCATGTACAATCCGCATGCGTTTTTTCTGCCAGGTAGATGCGGAAACGCTCAAAAAAAATCCGGAGCATTTCTGCATCGTGGGCACATAGCCTTACATTAATTGCATGACTCAATATTGAGCACACGTAACCATCTATACACAGCTGGAGGCCGCACGTAGCCATCTATACACAGCAGGAGGCCGCACGTAGCCATCTATACACAGCGGGAGGCCGCGCGTGTAATGGGTCTGGGAGGCGGAACCTCTGAGCTACTATACAAGGGGGCGGTCCTTGTAAGGGAGCGGGTGGCGACCAGGGTAGACGGGCAGGCAGTCACAGCAGGTGACTGGGACAGTCTCTGAATGAACGGACAGGAGGTCACGGCAAGTGACCGGGGCAGTCTCTGGATGAACGGGCAGGAGGTCACGGCAAGTGACCGGGGCAGTCTCTGGGTAAAGGATTGGTACGACCTGTGGCGGCAGATGATAGACGTGAGCTCCCAGGTGAGCAGGCGAGAGTCACTGGATAATCGGGTGGTCACAGCATGTGACGGCGGAGCCTCCAGGAAGACCAACAGACAGGTAGCAGATGAGCGCTCCCAGGTGAGCGGGCAGGAGTCTCTGGACAGGCGGGTGGTCACAGCACGTGACGGCAGAGCCTCCTGGTAGGCTAGCAGACAGGCAGCAGATGAGCGCTCCCAGGTGAGCGGGCAAGCTGGTCCTTAGACAGACTGACAGGAGTTGGAAGGCAGACCGTCGGACCTCAGGCAAGCAGGCAGGTAGAAGATGTGCGCTCCCAGGTGAGCGGGCAAGCTGGTCCTTAGACAGACTGACAGAAGTTGGAAGGCAGACCGTCGGACCTCAGGCTAGCAGGCAGGTAGCAGGATATCAGGCAGGAATTAGACAGCAGACTGGCAGGAATCTGGCAGGTATCTGGCAGGTAACTGGCAACGGGACCTGAGGGCTGAAGCAGAGTAGTGAACAGTGCTACAACATTGCTCGGGCACCTCCATTTTGGAGGAGGTGCCTTATATATGGGAGGTCCTCCGGCAATTGGCCGGGGACTCCTTAGGACGGCGCGTGCGGTCCCTTTAAGAGAAGGGGAGCGCGCGCGCCCTAAGCACACTGCCGGGGAAGGAGCGCGTGCCGGAAGCAGCGGGGAGAGCAGCGCTGGAGGATGCCGCGCCAGGAGCGGGGAGGTGAGAGGGACGGCGTCTCTGCCTAGAACGGGGCAGAGACGCCGATGCTACAGTACCCCCCCCTTTAGGCCCCCTCTTTTTTTGGCCAGAAAGAAATTTCTCAAGGAGAAGCGGGGCGTTGATGTTCTCCCTGGGTTCCCAAGTTCTCTCCTCAGGACCAAACCCCTTCCAATCTACCAGAAAAAAGGTTTTTCCTCTTACCCTCTTGGAGGCCAGAATACTCTCTACCTCAAAGATGTCATCAGCGGAAACCGGAGCAGGAGGGGCACCTGGATTTTTGGAAAAAAAGTTAAAGACAACGGGTTTGAGGAGAGATACGTGGAAGGAGTTGGGGATCCGTAGGGTGGCCGGGAGTTTTAATTTGTAGGCCACAGGGTTAATTTGCCTGAGGACTTCGAAGGGGCCAATGAATCGAGGACCCAACTTGTAGGAGGGTACTTTGAGCCGCACATGTTTGGATGAGAGCCAAACCTTGTCTCCCGGACGGAATTGGGGCGGATCCAGACGTCTCTTATCAGCATATCTCTTCATCCGCTCAGAGGAGAGAAGAAGAGCGGACCTGGTGCTCTCCCAAATAGTAGAAAATTCGCTGACAAGAGACTCCGCAGCAGGGTTGTCCACAGAAACGGAGACAGGAAGTGGAATCCGGGGATGTTGGCCACCGACTATAAAGAACGGGGATTTGGAAGAGGACTCGCTCTCATGGTTGTTATAAGAGAACTCGGCCCATGGTAGGAGATCCACCCAGTCCGAGTGGTGAGCATCAACGAAGTGCCGGAGGTAGCTGGACAAGATCTGATTGATCCGCTCCACTTGACCATTGGACTGAGGGTGGTAAGCGGAGGAGAAATCCAGGGTAATGTCCAGCAGCTTACATGTGGCTCTCCAGAAGCGAGAGGTGAAGTGAACCCCACGATCCGACACGATGTGGAGGGGCAGACCATGGAGACGGAAGATGTGGCGGATAAAGTCTTTAGCCAGCTCGGGTGCAGACGGAAGACCAGGCAGGGGAATGAAGTGGGCCATCTTAGAAAAACGGTCAGCGACAACCCAAATGACAGTACAACCGGCAGAAACTGGAAGGTCGGTGATAAAGTCCATAGCGATGTGTTGCCAAGGAGCAGCAGGTACGGGAAGGGGCAGGAGATGGCCGGCAGGTAGATGTCGGGGAACTTTGTTACGGGCACAGGATGAACAGGCCGCGACGAAGTCTACCACGTCCTTACACAGGGTAGGCCACCAGTAATGCCGGGTAATAAGTTGAAAGGTCTTCTTTTGGCCAGCATGGCCAGCTAGTTTAGAAGAATGTCCCCAGCGACGAACCCTCTCCCGATCTGGCACAGCTACGAACGTCTTACCGGGTGGAAGACGAGTCAGATCCAAGGGGGCCACATTCATCACCTTGGAGGAGTCGATGATGTGCGTAGGTTCCTCCTCTTGATCGGAGGACAGGAAGGACCGGGACAAGGCATCAGCTTTGACGTTCTTGTCCGCCGAACGGAAATGAAGAATGAAGTCGAAGCGGGCAAAAAACAACGACCACCGGGCCTGGCGAGGATTGAGTCTCTGGGCATTTTGGAGATATGCCAGGTTTTTGTGATCCGTGTAGATAATTACCGGGTAGAGAGCCCCTTCAAGCAGATAGCGCCACTCTCCCAGTGCCAATTTGATGGCTAGCAATTCCCGGTCTCCAATGGAGTAGTTGCGCTCCGACGAGGAGAAGATTTTGGAGAAGAAGCCGCACGTTACCATTCTCCCAGTAGAAGACTTCTGGGTGAGCACCGCTCTGGCTCCGGAGGAGGAGGCATCAACCTCCAGGTAGAATTGTTTATTACAGTCTGGACGGTGCAGGACGGGAGTAGAGGCGAAGGCTTTCTTTAGGGAAAGGAAGGCCTCCTCGGCTTCAGGCGACCATGTCCTGGGGTTAGCCCCCTTACGGGTAAGTGCAGATATGGGAGCAGTCCGAGACGAGAAGTGTGGGATGAAAAGACGATAATAATTAGCGAAGCCCAGGAATCGCTGTATCGCCTTCAAACCTTCAGGACGAGGCCATTTTAGAACGGAAGAGAGCTTCTCGGGATCCATTTGCAGACCTGTTTGGGAGATGACATAGCCCAAGAACGGAAGGGAGGTCTGATTGAAGAGGCACTTCTCGTATTTGGCGTAAAGGTGGTTCTGCCGAAGCCTAAGCAGGACCTGACGAACATCCCTCCGGTGTGTGGGGAGATCCGGAGAGAAGACCAAGATATCGTCCAGGTATACCACTACGCAGGAGTACAGGAGGTCACGGAAGATGTCGTTGACTAGTTCCTGAAAGACAGCGGGAGCATTACAGAGACCGAAGGGCATCACAAGGTACTCGTAGTGACCGTCCCGGGTATTGAATGCTGTCTTCCACTCGTCTCCTTGATGGATACGGACCAGATTATACGCTCCTCGTAGATCCAGCTTGGAGAAGATCCTGGCGCCCTTGAGACGGTCAAACAATTCGGAGATGAGTGGCAGGGGATATTTGTTTTTTACCGTGATGAGATTGAGTCCTCTGTAGTCAATACAGGGACGTAGCGAGCCGTCTTTCTTTTTGACAAAGAAGAATCCGGCTCCAGCCGGGGAGGTAGATTTTCGGATAAATCCCCTAGCCAGATTCTCTTCAATGTACTCAGACATGGCTCGGGTCTCGGCTGCAGACAACGGGTAGATACGCCCACGGGGAGGAGTGGTGCCAGGTACCAGGTCGATCGGGCAATCGTATGGCCTATGGGGTGGCAACGTCTCAGCTTCCTTCTTACCGAAGACGTCCGCATAGGGCCAGTAGGGAGCCGGGAGACCAGGTAAGTTAGCTGGAGTAGGCTGAGGGCGAAGTGGACGGACCGGGACCAGGCAGGTCCTATGGCAGTCAGGACTCCATCGGAGTACTCCACCGGACCGCCAGTTCAATACGGGTTCATGTGTCTGGAGCCAAGGTAGACCTAGCAACAGGTAGTGAGAAAGTCCGGACAGCACATGGAATGAGATCTCCTCAGAGTGCAGCATTCCCACCTGCAGGGTTATGGGTTCGGTGACGAGCAGGATGGTCTCCGAGAGAAGTCTTCCATCCACGGAGGCGACTGACAATGGTTCAGCCAGGGACTTGGTGGGAATATGGTATCTCTCTACCAGAGACTGGGAGATGAGGTTTCCAGCAGCTCCAGAATCCAGATGGGCGAGTTCAAAGAGACGGTTTTCTCCCCAAGCAATAGAGACCGGTAAGGTCAGAGACGGAGAGGGCTTACTTTTGTCTAGGACGACCTCTCCGAGTGGTCCTAGACACTGGCGTTTCCCGGCTTTTCCGGGCAGGAACGGATGAAGTGCTTCATACTGCCACAATAGAAACAGCTTCCCTCGGCTCGGCGAGATTCTTGGCGAGAACCGACCATCTTGGTCTGGTCGACCTGCATAGGCTCAGGAGAGTGTAGCTGAGGAGAGACGGAGGGAGTGACGGGTTTCTGAAAAGTAGGAGCTAGACGTGGAAACCTCCTCTCACGGGTGACCTCTTTGGCACGCTCCTGGAACCGCAGGTCAATCCGGGTGGCAAGAGTTATTAGGTCATCGAGAGTGGTAGGAATATCCCGACCGGCAAGTTCATCTTTTATACGGCCGGACAGACCCTCCCAGAAGACGGAAACCAGAGCGTCATTATCCCAGGCCAGCTCCGAGGCAAGGGTACGGAACCGTATGGCATATTGGCCCACGGTGAGACTTCCCTGACGGAGGCGTAGCAGAGATGATGCGGATGAGGTCTTCCGT
The DNA here is from genome assembly GCF_046119375.1 of Phyllobates terribilis. Taxonomy (NCBI): domain Eukaryota; kingdom Metazoa; phylum Chordata; class Amphibia; order Anura; family Dendrobatidae; genus Phyllobates; species Phyllobates terribilis. Next base: position 11,361,626 of record NW_027362798.1, on the reverse strand, counting down.
CCGGGTTCGTCGAAGACTTTCCGGAAAGCCGTGAGAAAGGCAGGCAAGTCGGACACCAGGGGGTCTCCTCTCTCCCATAGAGGATTTAGCCAGGCCAGGGCCTCTCCGGTGAGATGGGACATGATGAAGGCAATTTTGGCCCTGTCGGAGTTAAACTGGTGAGACAGGAGTTCAAAGTGCAGGGTGCACTGATTTATGAAGCCCCGAGCCTGGGCGGAGTCGTCTCCGAAACGAGGAGGTGCAGAAAGCCGGGGTCCGGGTGTAGGATACCATGTTATTAGTTGGCAGTGGAGCTGCCGGATTGCGAGTCATGGCACTGGCGGTGGTTGCAGGCAGAGCAGTCAGAGTGTCCAGGCGAGAATTGACATTCCGCAGGTGACCCAGGATGGACTCCTGTTGGGACCTCTGACGGGAAAGTTCATGACACAGGTCCGAGAGCGAGGGAGCTTGGGTGCCACCGGGTTCCATGGCCCGAGCAAACTGTAACGGGTCTGGGAGGCGGAACCTCTGAGCTACTATACAAGGGGGCGGTCCTTGTAAGGGAGCGGGTGGTGACCAGGGTAGACGGGCAGGCAGTCACAGCAGGTGACTGGGACAGTCTCTGAATGAACGGACAGGAGGTCACGGCAAGTGACCGGGGCAGTCTCTGGATGAACGGGCAGGAGGTCACGGCAAGTGACCGGGGCAGTCTCTGGGTAAAGGATTGGTACGACCTGTGGCGGCAGATGATAGACGTGAGCTCCCAGGTGAGCAGGCGAGAGTCTCTGGATAATCGGGTGGTCACAGCATGTGACGGCGGAGCCTCCAGGAAGACCAACAGACAGGTAGCAGATGAGCGCTCCCAGGAGAGCGGGCAGGAGTCTCTGGACAGGCGGGTGGTCACAGCACGTGACGGCAGAGCCTCCTGGTAGGCTAGCAGACAGGCAGCAGATGAGCGCTCCCAGGTGAGCGGGCAAGCTGGTCCTTAGACAGACTGACAGGAGTTGGAAGGCAGACCGTCGGACCTCAGGCAAGCAGGCAGGTAGAAGATGTGCGCTCCCAGGTGAGCGGGCAAGCTGGTCCTTAGACAGACTGACAGAAGTTGGAAGGCAGACCGTCGGACCTCAGGCTAGCAGGCAGGTAGCAGGATATCAGGCAGGAATTAGACAGCAGACTGGCAGGAATCTGGCAGGTATCTGGCAGGTAACTGGCAACGGGACCTGAGGGCTGAAGCAGAGTAGTGAACAGTGCTACAACATTGCTCGGGCACCTCCATTTTGGAGGAAGTGCCTTATATATGGGAGGTCCTCCGGCAATTGGCCGGGGACTCCTTAGGACGGCGCGCGCGGTCCCTTTAAGAGAGGGGGAGCGCGCGCGCGCGCGCCCTAAGCACACTACCGGGGAAGGAGCGCGTGCCGGAAGCAGCGGGGAGAGCAGCGCTGGAGGACGCCGCGCCAGGAGCGGGGAGGTGAGAGGGACGGCGTCTCTGCCTAGAACGGGGCAGAGACGCCGATGCTACAGCACGTAGCCATCTATACACAGCAGGAGGCCGCACGTAGCCATCTATACACAGCAGGAGGCCGCACGTAGCCATCTATACACAGCGGGAGGCCGCACGTAGCCATCTATACACAGCGGGAGGCCGCACGTAGCCATCTATACACAGCGGGAGGCCGCACATAGCCATCTATACACAGCGGGAGGCCGCACGTAGCCATCTATACACAGCGGGAGGCCGCACGGCGCCATCTATACACAGCGGGAGGCCGCACGGCGCCATCTATACACAGCGGGAGGCCGCACGGCGCCATCTATACACAGCGGGAGGCCGCACGGCGCCACCTATACACAGCGGGAGGCCCACAGCGCCCCCCCCAGAGAGAGCAGGAGGCCGCACGGCGCAATCTATACACAGCAGGAGGCCGCACAGCGCCCCCCCCCACAGAGACAGCAGGAGGCCGCACGGCACCATCTATACTCAGCAGGAGGCTGCACGGCGCCCCCGACCCCAAAGACAGCAGGAGGCCGCAGGGCGCCATCTATACTCAGCAGGAGGCCGTACGGCGTCACCTATACACAGCGGGAGGCCACACGGCGCCACCTATACACAGCGGGAGGCCACACGGCGCCACCTATACACAGCGGGAGGCCGCACGGCGCCACCTATACACAGCGGGAGGCCGCACGGTGCCACCTATACACAGCGGGAGGCAGCACGGCGCCACCTATACACAGCGGGAGGCCGCACGGCGCCACCTATACACAGCGGGAGGCGCCACCTATACACAGCGGGAGGCCGCACGGCGCCACCTATGCACAGCGAGCGGCGCCACCTATACACAGCGGGAGGCCGCACGGCGCCACCTATACACAGCGGGAGGCCCCACGGCGCCACCTATAAACAGCGGAAGGCCGCACGATGCCATCTATACACAGGGGGCCGCACAATGCCATCTATACACAGCGGGAGGCCGCACGGCGCCATCTATACACAGCGGGAGGCTGCACAGCGCCATATATACACAGCGGGAGGCTGCACGGCGCGCCCCCCCCCAGAGACAGCAGTAGGCCGCACGGCGCCATCTATACACAGCGGGAGGCCGCACGGCGCCCCCCCCCCCAAGACAGCAGGAGGCCGCACGGCGCCATCTATACACAGCGGGAGGCCGCACGGCGCCCCCCCAGAGACAGCAGGAGGCCGCACGGCGCCATCTATACTCAGCAGGAAGCCGCACGCAGTCACGCACACACAAACATATACAGACATATACATACACGCATAAACACATTTGAAGCACAAAAATACATATAAACAGACATCACACAATGACATCTGCCTGCACACACACACACATACATACATATACATACACACACACACACTCACCATCCCCCGACTCGGCTCCAGCTCTTTTCCGGTGCAGCACTGCAGGCCGGGTGCGCACTGCGTGACGTCACAGCTAGGAGACACGGCCGCGCACAGGGCCGTGTCTCCTAGCAGTGACGCGGCCGGGCCAGCACAGGGAAGTTAACTGCTGCAGTGCTGGCCCGGCCGAAGAAGAAGCAGCGGCTGTGTGCCGCTGCTGGGGGAGCGATCCTGGGCCCCCCCCCCACTGCCTGCCGGTATGTGCCGTGGCGCAGCACATATAATGAGGACAATCTGGCCATAGACACCCCGGAGCCCCGGGCCCCCTGGAGGTTCGGGGCCCCGGGCGGTAGCCCAGATCGTCCTCATTATAATCCACCTATGGTTATATACATGTAACACTCACTACCCCCTATTCCTGTGTATTGCTGTAGTATATAACCTATACTCGTTATCCATCATTATAAATTAAGAAGATTTTCCACTTTATCCGATATATCTACACTCAATCAGTAGATTAGATGTCTGCTGAAGAGGCAATACACATGAACGTCTCCACATCATCCTCCCCGACTGTATCTATATGTGCCCCGTGACCCCCGATCAAGTGTCTCCATCACGTGCTCGCAGCATCACAGGTCACATAGTTTCCTCGTAGCGTTGGTGCGCGTTGTGTATCGCGCCGCGCCTCCTCAGCACCCATTGGTTGGTGGAGACATACCTCCATCCTGATTGGCTATAGTTGGCCGTTTAACTCTTAGCTCTTTCCGAATGATGCCACCCCCTGACGAAGACAAGAAGCCGAAACATACATCGGGTGGACGCCAATCAGGAGTGGGATCTGCATCTGCTATAGTGTGAGTACAATGCACATGTGGTCACCTTTTTTAAAAACGCTTAAAGTGGATACAAATACATATCTGTCAACAGCACATATGCCCAAGTCAGTGCACTACTCTCTACAGGATTCACACCGACATCCAAATAATAAGGGACCAGCCCTTGTATATATACATATACAGGTGCATCTCACTAAAATAGAATATCATCAAAAAGTTAATTTATTTCAGTTCTTCAATACAAAAAAGTGAAACTCGTATAGCCATAATCATCAGCATTAACAGAAATAAACAATAACTGTTTGATTATATTCTAATTTAGTGAGAAACACCTGTATTTGTTCACATATGAGATATATAATTTATGTAGATTTATTCTTTGGAGGCACTTGCACTTTATGTAAAGTTTATGATAATTAAACAATCATATGTACAGATATATCTAACTAATGATATGTATATATATTTTTATATACTGGATTAATTTGTGGCTTGATTCTCTGTATTATCCCTTTGCTGTTCTAATCATCATCCATTCCCACTGGTGTTAATTGTAATTCCTGTCTCGCCGTCCCCTTTGCGTATAGTTTTTAATTCCCCCCTTTTTTTGCATTTCCTCCTCTTCCACCTGGTTATCAATATAATAATTATTAGCATCACCCACATGCCTGGACTCTTCTGGTCGATGTCTCCTTTCTGCTATACACTAGAGTGGTATACTATGTGCACAGATACATGGAGTGCCATATACTTCTCAGGAGGTGCGCAGCGTCCACCTCCTCACCGCACAGGCCCACAAGCTCCTCTCCGGCAGGAAGAAGATGCATTCAGGCGGCTCCTACCACTGCAGCAGACGGCAGTGCACAAGTATACAGGGTGCAGTGTGGATGTGTCTGCACCACTGGGATGTGGCCGACCTGCATGTATACATATGCCCCTCTGCAGGGCGGACTGGCCCACCGGAGGATCGGGAAAACCCCCGGGTCCTGATGGCCCCGCCCCCTAACCCCTCTGGGCCCTGTACAGAGAACAGAGGGCCCCCCCCGGTTCGCAGCACTGCCGATATGATTAGTGATGGGCCCTCTGCCTCCTCTGCGCAGCGACACTGCCGGCGCGTGCGCAGGAGGTCAGTCTCAGGGTGATGACGTCATTGCCCTGGGACTGCTTCCTGTGCGCGCTGTGGAGTACGGACCCTGCGTCGCTCCAGGCAGCGGCTGCAGCTCATCTCGACGCGTCAGTATGAAACGGGGAGGGGAGGGAGGAAGGGACAGGGGGGAGGGGTGACTGGGAGGACCCCTGGCCGGGGCTGGCAGTAAATACTGCTGGACAATGGGCATGATTATCATCATGCCCATTGCCCAGCATGTCCTGCTGCCAGCCTCTGGTTACTGGTACTATGCCCAGCAGCATGTACTACCACCAGTGGCTGGCAGGACATAGTGGGTGGGCGTGATAGTACCAAGGAGGCTGGCAGGACATACTAGGCATGAATCATGCCCAGCATGTCCTGCCAGCCACTGGTGGTACCATCATGCATGCCCATTGCCCAGCCACTGGTGGTGTGGTACTATCATGCTACTACTAACACCAGTGGCTGGCTGGCAGGACATGCCATGTGAGCTTGAATGCTAATACCACAGAGGCTGGCAGTACATACTGGGCAATGGGCATGATAGTACCAGCAGTAGACTGACTAGGCGGTCTCCAGGGCTCCGTCTCCCCTTCTCGCTGCTGTTAGGCTGGGTTAACATTGCGTTTATGCTGTGCGTTACAACGCATCCGTTGTAAATCAGCGCAGACGCAATGTACCGTAGACTTGCATAGCAAATATAGGCATGTGTTTGAAAGTATGCATTATTTGCAACGCACAGCAAAACATCGTCGGCGGCTGGAGGCCAGCTGAGCACTTCTCTGACAACTGGGTTCTAGTGTCATTCTGTGCCTGCTCATCTCTGTCAGCCGGCATATTTGTCTGATGGCAAAGATGTAGCTCAGCTGGAGACAGAAGATCCGTGAATTACGTCAGAGCGAGGGTTTTGTTTTTAATTAAAGATGGAGTCCCTACATGTGTTTTGTGTTTTATTTTTATTAAAAAAAAATTCTGTGTTGTGTTTTTTTCTGTTTACTAGAAATTCATGGTGGCCATGTCTAGTTTGGCGTGACGCCATGAATTTCAGGCTTAGTGCCAGCTGATAATACAAAGCTGGTATTAACTCCATTATTACCCAGCGTGCCACCCCCCACCAGGGCCGTTGGAAGAGCCGGATAAAGTGCCTGGAAATGGCGCTACGATGAATGCGCCAATTCCAGGGGTGTCTGCAGGCTGCCATTTTCAGCGTGGGGGGCCCAGAATGCTTGGGCCTTACCATGCTGAGAATCCCAGCCCCCAGCCCCCCCGATCAAAATATGGCGGGAGCCCACGCATTTTTTTTTTTAATTATTTTTTTAAATAATTTAAAAAAACCATTGGGCTTTCCTGACTTTTGATCGCCAGTCAAGGTAAAACCAGGCAGATAAAGCAGACAGCTACGGGCTGCCACCTCTATCTGCGCTGAGAATCAAAAATTCTGCAGAGCGCTATGTCATTTTTGTTTTATTATTTATTTATTTTCACACTTCTATATGTGTGACTGTCCCAACAGCTAATCACAGACGCTGACACAGAGAATGGGCGTCTGTGACTGGCTGCTTGAGTAACCTGAAAGCTGCCCATACATAGTACCATACTAGAATGTATGGGCTGATTGTACATTACTCAAACAGCCAATCACAGAAGCCCATCCTCTTTGACAGCATCTGCGATTGACTGTTGGGTCTGTCACATATGAAAGTGTGAAAAGAAAATTTTAAAAATGAATTTTTGATTCTCACCGCAGATAAAGCAGACAGCTACGTACTGCCACCCCCAGCTGCCTGGCTTTACCTTGGCTGGCGATCAAAAGAGAGAGAAGCCGAATATTTGTTTTAAACTTAACTTTTTTTTTTCCCGCCATATGTTGATCGCCAGCCAGATAAAACAAGGCAGCTGGAGGCTGGGATTCGCAGCATGGTAAGGCCCAAGCGTTCTTGGCCCTCCACGCTGAAAATCGCAGCCCACAGCCACCCCTGAAAATGGCGCATTCATCATGGCACCATTTCCAGGTGCTTTACCCGGCTCTTCCAGCGGCCCTGGGGGTGAGTGGCACCCTGGGTAAAAATAGGGTTAGTACCAGGCCAGCTTTGCCTTATCAGCTGGTACTAAGCCCGAAATTCATGGTTTCACGCCAAATTAGACATAACCACCATCAATTTCTAGTAAACAGAAAAAAAAAGACAGAATTTTTTTTTTTTTTATTATTATTAAAAATAAAACACATTTAGGGACTACATCTTTAATAAAGAAAAATCCTCACTCCCAACGGAATCCATAGGTCTTCTGTCTTCATCTCTCTTAGATCTTTGCCATCAGACAAATATGTCTGCTGACAGATGAGCAGGCACAGAATGACACTGGAGCACTGTTACTGTGTAGTGCAGTGCTATGTTTCTTTTTTGTCATTTCATGCAGTGTAGAAATCTTGGGAAAAGTGTGGATTGTGCTCTGGAAGTGATCAGTTATAGCTAACTATGTTATTTTCTGCAGAGATAAGTCCTGTATAGAAGATGTGATATATCGGTCTGCAGTTAAAGAACTTCACCTAGAGACATCACTGGTGAGTATGTGTATTACCTATACACACACACACTGACACTATATACAGAGCTCCTGTGCATAATGTCACTGGTGATCACTGTATTACCTGTACACTGACACTATATACAGAGCTCCTGTGTATAATGTCACTGGTGATCCCTGTATTTCCTATACACACACACACTGACACTATATACAAAGCTGTGCATAATGTCACTGGTGATCCCTGTATTACCTGTACACTGACACCATACACAGAGCTCCTGTGTATAATGTCACTGGTGATCACTATATTACCTGTACACTGACACTATATACAGAGCTCCTGTGTATAATGTCACTGGTGATCACTATATTACCTGTACACTCACACTATATACAGAGCTCCTGTGCATAATGTCACTGGTGATCACTATATTACCTGTACACTGACACTATATACAGAGCTCCTATGCATAATGTCACTGGTGATCACTATATTACCTGTACACTGACACTATATACAGAGCTCCTATGCATAATGTCACTGGTGATCACTATATTACCTGTACACTGACACTATATACAGAGCTCCTGTGTATAATGTCACTGGTGATCCCTGTATTTCCTGTACACTGACACTATATACAGAGCTCCTATGTATAATGTCACTGGTGATCACTGTATTACCTGTACACTGACACTATATACAGAGCTCCTGTGTATAATGTCACTGATGATCACTGTATTACCTCTACACTGACACTATACACAGAGCTCCTGTGTATAATGTCACTGATAATCTCTATATTATCTGTACACTGACTCTATATACAGAGCTTTTTTACATTTTCATTATCAGTCACTTTCTGGTGCCATTATGTGCCATGGTCATGGCGTGGCGGTATTTGTCCCTTGTATGTGGTATTATTCAGACAGTCACTATGCTGTGCTAATATGTGGTCTTCTCATGGTGTGGCAGTATATATACCTTGTACTTGGTAGTATTTGATCACTATGTGGTGGTATGTGTTCTGGTCATGGTGTGGCGGTATTTCTCTCTTCTATATGGTATTATTAGTCTAGGTAAAGTGGATAGTTGTCAGTCATTTGTTTTTTCGGATATTAAGAATGGAAACATTCTTTATTTGCAATACATATTAAATACTTGGATGTTTAACCTCTCCCTGTGTTGTAACTACTACACAGCAGCAGAGATTTATTGGTTAATAAAGTTGATTCATTTTGAAAGAGTTTGTGGACTTATGTTATTCCTATATACGGTAACTGCATGGTGCTGGTGGGCCCCAAGATTGATTTTTTCCTGGTGGGCCCCAGGTACTCCAGTCCGGCGCTGGTCCCAGTTACCTCCTCATCTGTCCTGCTGTCGGCTGGGAGTCCTGTACAGTGCAGCATGTAGTGTGATGTGAATGCCACACTATGGAGATGCTGCTCCTACTACTGCCAAGTGAGGCTCTCACCTCCCCAGTATGGTGCCCTCAGGAGCTCCCACAGGGCATCACAGGCCTTAGTATGAAGCAATTCCACAAGTCTTCTAGTATTGCTTCATACTAAGGCCTTTGATGCCCTGTGAGAGCTCCCTGAGGAGGTGAGAGCCTCACCTCATAGGGCCCCATGATCTCTATGTACGATCCCTGACTGGGCCCCATGATCTCTATGTACGCCGCTGACTCGGCCCCATGATCTCTATGTACGCCGCTGACTGGGCCCCATGATCTCTTTGTACGCCGCTGACTGGGCCCCATGATCTCTATGTGCACCGCTGACTGGGCCCCATGATCTCTATGTGCACCGCTGACTGGGCCCCATGATCTCTATGTACGCCGCTGACTGGGCCCCATGATCTCTATGTACGCCGCTGACTGGACCCCATGATCTCTATGTACGCCGCTGACTAGGCCCCATGATCTCTATGTACTCCGCTGACTAGGCCCCATGATCTCTATGTACTCCGCTGACTGGGTCCCATGATCTCTATGTACGCCGCTGAGGGGGCCCCATGATCTCTATGTACACCCCTAACCTGATTGGCCCCATGATCTCTATGTACGCCGCTGACTGGGCCCCATGATCTCTATGCACGGCTCTGACTGGGCCCCATAATCTCTGATCTCTCATGATGTTTTTTTTTTATTAAAGATGGAGTCCCTAAATGTATTTTGTGTTTTATTTTTACTGTGTAGTGCGGCACTATGTTGCATTTTGTCATTTCATGCAGTGTAGAAATCTTGGGAAAAGTGTGGCTTGTGCTCTGGAAGTGATCAGTTATAGCTAACTATGTTATTTTCTGCAGCGATAAGTCCTGCATAGAAGATGTGATATATCGGTCTGCAGATAAAGAACTTCACCTAGAGACATCACTGGTGAGTATGTGTATTACCTATACACACACACTGACACTATATACAGAGCTCCTGTGCATAATGTCACTGGTGATCACTGTATTACCTGTACACTGACACTATATACAGAGCTCCTGTGTATTATGTCACTGGTGATCACTGTATTACCTGTACACTATATACAGAGCTCCTGTGTATAATATCAATGGTCATCATTGCATTACCTGTACACTGACACTATATACAGAGCTTCTGTGTATAATGTCACTGGTGATGACTGTATAACCTGTACACTATATACAGAGCTCCTGTGCATAATGTCACTGGTGATCACTGTATAACCTGTACACTGACCCAATATACTGAGCTTTTTTACATTTTTATTATTTTAGCATTATTTGTCACTATGTGGTGGCATTATGTGCTTTGGTCATGACATGACGATATTTGTCCCTTCTATGTGGTATTATTCAGTCACTATGTGGTGGTAATATGTGGTCTCATGGTGTGTCAGTATTTATACCTTGTATCTGGTAGCATTTGATCACTATGTGGTGGTATTATGTGCTTTGGTCATGGTGTGGCGGTATTTGTGCCTTGTATGTGGCATTATTTGGGCACTATGTGGTGGTAACATGTGATCTGGTCACGGTGTGGTGGTATTTCTGCCTTCTATCTGGTAATATTGGTCTTGGTAGAGTGGATTGTGGTTGGTCATTTGTTTTATCTGATATCAATAAGGGGAAACCTCTTTATTTCCAATAGATATTAAATACTTAGATGTTTAACCCCTCCCTGCCCTGTGACTATTACACAGCAGCAGAGATGCAGTTACAGAGGTTCACCAGAGAAAGCAAGTTGGCATTTGGTGAGATTTTCACCTCTGTATTTATAAGACAAAACCAGGAGTGGGTGAGAAATGCATAAAACATGACCTCGGATTGCTCCACTCCTGGTTTTGTCTTATAAATACAGAGGTAAAAATCTCACCAAATACTCAAAGTGCCACAATCTTCTGACAGTGCGGATTCCACCAATAAATAAGTGATCCCCTTCCCAACCTGTGCATCGCTGATAACTTGTTTTCACCAATAAAAACCCTTTAATGCAAACTACAGTAATTGTACATCGCAGTTCTGGTGAGGGCACAGTGATGGGCAGGAGCCGCCAATATAATGGGTATAACGGCTAACAGGTATTTGCAAATAGCTGAAGGGTGGGTGGGCCCGGGTGGGCCCCTGGAGTAAATGTCCCTGGTGGGCCCCAGACACCCCAGCCCCTGATTTGTCATGCACGGACCCGAAGCGACTGTGCACTGCGATACACACATCCTGTTGAAATTTCTGCTGGCGTTTACAAGCCCCAACCCCCCCTGGGCCCGGTCGCAGTGACTGCCACTGCGACCGCGGACATTACGCCCCTGGCTACGTGAATCATATGTCCCATTTTGGTGCTCCTCACCATTTGCATGGCACAGTCATGCATGCTTCTCTATCACCATAGCATGCTGCAAACAATCAGGATGGCTTCTGCTACATCTCTATATAAAAAGATAGTACATCTGTATTTCTATGATACGTAGAGTGGATGGAAATCATACATCTTGCTAATATTTATTATATTACATTCATCTGATGCTCTGTAGTAACAATGTAAATTAAATTGGCGACTTAGTGCAGTACTATTACTATTAGTAAATGTGGGACCTTGTGTTCCACAGAATATCTGAATATTACCTGAATATTTAATCTCAGCTAATGTTCATTTATCTCTTAAATATCATTGGTCAGATGCTGATCACATGACCAGTGGTGGTGCATGCATGATGATTCCATATGAAGTGCACTGAGTGACAGTTGGAAGTGACAGTTGGAATTGACCAACAACAGTGGAGGAGATGTCGGCTAACTCTAAGCAAAGCAATAATATGGATACAAAAGAGGAGGAGATTGTGGTGAGCAGAGAAAGAGTGAAGACACGAAGACCTTCCCATGACACATCTGATGATGAGAGGAAGTCTTCAGTCAACAGGACAAAACCACCAGTCCAGAAGAAAGAAGAAGTAGAGGAGAACGTGGTGAGGAGAGAAGGAGCGAAGAGACTAAGACCTTCCCATGACACATCTGATGATGAGAGGAAGTCTTCAGTCAACAGGACAAAACAACCTGTCCAGAAGAAAGAAGAAGAAGTGGAAGAAAAGGAGAAGATAGAAAGTCAGAAGATGGGAGCCAAGAAGAGAGGAGCCATCTTCATCTCATCAGGGGACAAAAAGGAGAAGAAAAGAAGAAGAATTACATTAGGACAGAAACCCATGGATCTAAAGCAGAAGGCTGAAGAAGCTGAAGGAAGCAGCGGTGTTCGGCCAACTAGCTCCAAAAGCACAGTCTCTGATACCATCAAGAGGAGATTATTATTCCATCAAGTGCTTGGCCGGGGATGCTATGGAACGGTCCTGCTGGCGGAAGATTCATCTACCCGCAAACATTTTGCTGTTAAGATCATCGGCAAAAGAGCCCTGCTTGCTGACGGTGATGAGCGTGTGATGGTGGAGCGACGGGTTTTACAGCTGGCATCTGGGAGCCCCTTCCTTGTCCACGCAGACTTTGCATTCCAGACCAAGGTACAGTATTGATTGCTCGATATTAGGAAATGTCACACGTACCACACACTGCTCTGCCTCATGGACCCCACTGATATCATCTTCTTACATCTCAATGTAGCATGTCCCAAGGTAACCGCAGACAATAAGATGAATGTGATGACTATACACATGGGATATTGTGGCCCCTACTGTAATCAATAACATTTATGGCGGGGCTTGGTACATTGGGAATCATTTATTAAAACAGCCTTTTTACTTATCCCAGCCAATCACAGAACAGCTTTTACTTTTCCAGGTCAGTTAAAACAACCTTAGCTGAGCTCTAATTGGTTAGTATGGGCAACTAGTTTTCTAGTGAGCAGATTTATTAATGAGGCCCAATGTACCCCGCTGTATAAATGATTGAAAATATTAGATGTCATCATAGAGGTCAATGAACTGTAGAAAATCACTTGCCCGGACCTCATGTGTCTAATTGGGTGACTGGTAATATTTGTATCATTTGCAGCATTAGCTGGGCATTATCTTGTTCGTAGGCATCATCGCCATGTAGTAGTCTCTAGCTCATTTCTTTGACACTGTAGAATTTTACATATTATTATCTTGTATAGACATGGGATTTCAGAATAGATTAAATGTATTTGTTATTTTTTGTTATTTCCTGGATGACATTGTATTTTGTGTATACCATGTGGGAGGGACGGGACCCTGTGTACACTATATGTCAGGGCTATTGACTTTTGTGCACTTTATATACAATTTGAAAATGTGTTAATATTTTTGTATACAAGTATTATCTGTATCTTAAAGGTTTTTTTTAATTAATGTTGGGAGATTTTTATGCACGTGCATCTACTTGTTTTTCATTGCCATGTTTTCTATGTATAAATATACTGGAATAAAGTACAAAATCCACTGTCTTGGAGTGAAATTTCTTCTAACCTCACCAAGTAATGAAAAAGATGGTATCATATTGACCAGGGGCGAGGTGGGCCAGAGGGGCACATGCCCTCCAGGCCGGTGGCCAAGCAGCTGCTTCTTTACAGACTGCAGGGCGGCCCTGTATCTTTCATTGTGTACATGTGCCAGCTGGGCATCTGCAGCCCAGAATAGCCGGCACAGGCCACGTTCTTATGCCTGCCGGAGAGAAGCTTCAGCCGCTGAGCAGTACGAGAGGGCAGACATCTTTGATTCTTGTAAGGCCACGACCCCACTATCAGTATTTGGTCAGTATTCGGTCAGTATTTTTTCACAGGAGTGGGAGACAAAACCAGGAGTTGGTGATAAATGCAGAATTGGTGACTTGTTTCTATTATACCTTTTCTCTGATTGTTACTGACCTGGTTTTGGTTCCCACTCCTGAGAAAATATACTGACCAAATACTGATAGTGGGGCCGTGGCCTTAGCCTGAGCTCCGGATAGTGGTCAGGACAGGAGATTTATACTTTTTGTAGAGTGTGGAAGTGGCAGGATGCTGCTCACCTCCTGACAAGTCCAGGGCCAGATCCTGAATGTTATCTATGGTCGCTCTGCTGAGGATCAGAACGATTTATTGTAGCAGATGGACCCTTCAAGCAGGTTGGGGTCGTGCTGTCAGTGTGAGATCATCGGCTCTCGATCTGTATGAATGTTCAAATCACATCGGACCTGAGATCGAGACACTTCAGACCTTACTATACAGACCCCTGCCCCAGACTGATCCTGCACCAGCTACAGGGCCAGAGCCGGCATAACCACCCATTGCACCAGGGCAAGTGCCAGGGCCCTGGGCAAGAGGGGGGGGGGGCACTCACAGTTGGGGACACTGGAACGCTATTGGGCCTGTGAGTTGGGGGGGCCCGGTGTAACCACCCCCCCCCCGTGCTTTACGGTGTTTGAAATACTCACCTCTCGTCATACCCTGCTGGCCGCAGGTCCAGTCTCCTCTGCGTCTTCTGACTCTGTGACGTCTCAGTGTTGAAGAGACAGGACCTGTAGCCAGCAGGGTATGAGGAGAGGTGAGTATTTTATTTATTTTTTTATGTATGGAGCCCATTCTCTATGGAGCATTATATGGGGCCCATTCTCTATGGAGCATTATATGGGGCCCATTCTCTATGGAGCATTATATGGGGCCCATTCTCTATGGAGCATTATATGGGGCCCATTATTCTGTATGGCATATTACATGACGCCCATTATTCTGCATGGAGTAATATATGGGGTCAATTATGGTGTAATGAGCATTATATGGGGTTCATTATTCTGTATAGAGCATTATATGGGGCCTATTATTCTGTATGGAACATTATATGGGGTCCATTATTCAGTATGGAGCCCATTCTGTATAGAGGACTATGTGGTGCCCATAATACTGTATGGAGGACTATGTAGTGCCCATAATACTGTTTGGAGGACTATAATGTACAGTCTAAAATGAAAACTTTTGAATCCCCCCTTGACACGCCCCATGCACTGTGAGGATTCGCCGGTTTCTGAGCTATTATAGAATTTACAATAGATATCACTCATGAAATGTAAGAAGTACCGTATTTTTCGGACTATAAGATGCACCGGACCATAAGACGCACCTAAGTTTTAGAGGAGGAAAATAATAAAAAAAAAATTTAAGCCAAAAATGTGTTCATGATGCACTTTTAAGGGGGAGGGGGTCTTCTGCTGACACTGGTATAGGGGTAATGTCCCCCAATTCTGACAATATCCCCCATCCTGGTATATATGCCCCCCCTTTTATACGTGGTCCCCATCCCCATCCTGGTATGCATGGCACCCCTCATCCCTATCCCGGTATGCATGGCACCCCTCATCCCTATCCCGGTATGCATGGCACCCCTCATCCCTATCCCGGTATGCATGGCACCCCTCATCCCTATCCCGGTATGCATGGCACCCCTCATCCCTATCCCGGTATGCATGGCACCCCTCATCCCTATCCCGGTATGCATGGCACCCCTCATCCCTGTCCCGGTATGCATGGCACCCCTCATCCCTGTCCCGGTATGCATGGCACCCCTCATCCCTGTCCCGGTATGCATGGCACCCCTCATCCCTGTCCCGGTATGCATGGCACCCCTCATCCCTGTCCCGGTATGCATGGCACCCCTCATCCTTACCCTGTGTGACAGTGTCACTGGTTTTATATGTGAGGGGAGGTATGTGTCACTCAGGATGCTCTCCTGTGTGAACTAAGACCGACTTTATTTTTCTGCCACCGTGTTATATGCTGGTAGGCTTACTTTGTTAAAGGGTGTGCGGTTTTATGGGAATGGCAAAGAGGGCGGGACGCCATTCCCCCTTCCTCCCCTCAGGGTGTGGCTGAGCAATGTGTAAAAGCTCAGTCCCTTTTTTTTTTTCTCTGGAGTGTGGTCTGGGAGAGGGAAGTCTCCAGACAGTATTGTGGAAGCTGCAGAGCTTTTCACATGGACTTTAGCAGTGCAGTTTATGCTACCGAGAGCGGGCGGAACCCACTCATCTATGGACTGAGTTATACTTTGTTTTGTTTTTTTCGTTTAACCCAGAGGGGTCATGTTTGTTTTTCCTGTGAAACCTGCATGAGTTTATGGCTGATATTAAACCAGCAGAAAGGAAAACCTGAGAACGTGTGTCCTGAGTCTGCCTCCAGGAGAGCCGAGCGAGTCGACTTGCCACACCTGGTATAGTGGTATGCATGGCACCCCTCATCCCTGTCCTGGTATGCATGGCACCCCTCATCCCTGTCCTGGTATGGATGGCACCTCTAATCCCCATCATGCTGCACATGGCCCCCTCAGCGTTACCCTGGTATGTATGGCCCCCTCAGCGTTACCCTGGTATGTATGGCCCCCTCAGCGTTACCCTGGTATGTATGGCCCCCTCAGCGTTACCCTGGTATGCATGGTCCCCCTAATCCTTATCCTGGTATGCATGGTCCCCCTAATCCTTATCCTGGTATGCATGGTCCCCCTAATCCTTATCCTGGTATGCATGGTCCCCCTAATCCTTATCCTGGTATGCATGGTCCCCCTAATCCCCATCATGCTGCACATAAAAAAAACAAAAACCACTGATACTCACCTTTCTTCTCTCCTCCAGCGCTGCGTCCTGTCTGCCCGCACTGATCTCTCCATGTGAGCCGCGCATGACATCACTGCCATGCGTGGCTCACAAGGAGAGATCAGCTGCCAGAAGTCACTGCTCCCCATGCCGGGACTGTGTGCGCGGGGAGCAGTGACTTCACTCTCCTTCATAGCCGGCACACAGCGTAGCTAACATTTTGGAGGGAAAAAAGTGCGTCTTTATAGTCCGAAAAATACGGTAAGTGAAATCTTTGGCATTGTACTATATCTATATTTCTCCGCCTTATCTGTGCATCATGAATTGTGGTATTTGTTAAAGGGGCCCACTGAGACTCTTTTGAGCCTA
This sequence comes from Phyllobates terribilis, assembly GCF_046119375.1. NCBI lineage: Eukaryota > Metazoa > Chordata > Amphibia > Anura > Dendrobatidae > Phyllobates > Phyllobates terribilis. Next base: position 11,344,923 of record NW_027362798.1, on the reverse strand, counting down.
CGAAAACCTGGAGCCGGCCCTGTACAGGACATCACAGATTATATCTATACTGCCATCTATACAATGTGATGTCTGGTAGTCGGTGCAGGATCAGTCCAGGGCATATATGATCTAATGTCAGTGCACAATAAAGTACATACTGTACATTGCTGACATACTGTGACTACAGACATCAGATCTTATACAGTATATATATGCTGTATGTATATACATGTATATGACTGTAGATACCACCAAAATGGAACAATAGGTGCTTATTGATGCTAAAATAAATATTGCAAAAATTAAAAGACAATTCTACAGAGTATAACATTGGAGGACCCCAAGTCACCAACACATGAGTATCACATATATAGAGACAGTAGTGAATATATATATATATATACTAGATGGTGTGCGGATTCAAACGCATCGGGTATTCTAGAATATGAATGCGGTACACCGGGCGCAATCAGCACAGCGGTGTTTAAATTTGGCGCCAATATCGCTTATTGGTCCCGGCCGCGACCAATCAGCGAATTGTATTAGTGAGGACCGGGGAGCGGCGCTGCGGGAGATGACCGGCTGCTCGCAGCAGAAGTATCCCGACTGGCGGCGCCGCTCCTCCCTTCACACTTACCGTCGGGAGATCAGCGGTCCTAGCCGCTGATCTCCCGACGGTAGCCGCATGGAGGTCAGCGGCGCCGCCGGTCATCTCCCGGCTGCATCCCTGCTGACCTCCGTGCGGCAGATGAGCCGCTAACGGCCGCCATCTTTTTTCTGAAATCCCGCGTCGCTGATTGGCCGCGGCCGGACCAATCAGCGACGCGGGATTTTCTGGACAGACAGACAGACGGGATAAGACAATTATATATATTAGATATATGCCTATAACTTGCCAAAAAAAATCCTAATGATTGCACGCATATGTAGCACAATGTGAATGTTAATCTATATAGTTGACAATAACCAAGGGGAAATGTAAGTGTCTTTAGAACTACTAAGAAGATAGCTTCTTACACTCACAAGCCCAAGTGAGTACACATATATAGTATATAATATTAAACTCTGTAAAGAATCTCCTATAAAATAATACATTCAAAATGGAGGAGCAGTAGTTACAAGGCAACTTAAATGTCCAAGTGAGTAAATGTGGGATGTGGTCCTATGTGCACCAATGTACCTTTCGTCCTTGCTTCATCAGGGGCCCCCAAAACATCCATTTTGGATGTTTTATTTTATAGGAGATTCCTTATAGAGCTTAATATTATATACTATATATGAGTACCCACTTGGGCTTGTGAGTCTATTGTGGTATAGCGACAAGCTCGGCTGTATGCGTAGGTAAAACACAATATACTGTCTCTTTAAATTCTCAGGTTAGTTTATTTAGCAGTCATAAACTACCCTTGAGTCCATAAATAAAAACACAGCCCATTCAGCTAAAGAGACAAAACAAAATGCTAAACTTTCAGAACTTTCAGCAGAGTCCTTATCTCGGCCAAGGTCTGGCCACTCACAATTAGCTACACACAGGTTGATCACAGCATGTGCTAGCTCCTTCCTAGAACAAAGTTTCCCCAGGTACTGAACACACCTGAGTGTCAGGGCTGACTATTTAAAGCCCAGACACTCCCCTGATTGGAATGAAGGTGGATAAGGTTCCTCCCTACACTTTCATTATCCACTGAAAACATTCCATTGTAAATGTGGTTCTATTAACTCTCTCTGCACCTACTGCATGAGAACTTGCATGTTTTCACATCACTGAGTCTAAGAGTCTCAGCGACACATACCTCCCTTCTGACACACTACCAGAGACTTTGTCACACTATGAAGATATCCTTTTAGTAGTTCTACAGACGCTTACATTTCCCCTTAGTTAATGTCAATTATATAGATTAACATTCACATTGTGCTACGTATCTGTGCAATCACTAGGATTTTTTATTTTTGGCAACCATATTATAAATATATATATATATACACACACACAAACACACACACACACACACACACACACTAGCTATTGAACCTGTTCTACGCCCGGGTGGCGAGCATTTTTATTGGTATATGGTCTCCCATGCTGGTATGTGCTGCCCCCCACTGGTATTTGTGCTGCCCCCATCCTGTCCCCTCTCCCCAATCCGGGTATGCATGGCACCCCCTCATCCCAATCCGGTATGCATGGCACCCCATCTCTCATCCTGGTATGTATGGCACCGATCATTCCCAAACCTGGTATGTATGGCACTCAATCCCTCTTCCTGATGTGCATGGCACCCCATCCCTCATCTTGGTATTTATGGCACACCTCATCCCTATCCTGTTATGTATGTTACCCCTCATCCTGGTATGCATGGCAACCCATCCCTCATCCTGGTATGCATGGTACCCCTCATTCCTATTCTGGTATTTATGGTACCCCTCATCTTGGTATACATGGCACCCCTCATCCCAATCCGGGTATGTATGGCACCCCTCATCCCCCAATCCTGGTATGTATGGCCTCCTCATCCCCCATCCTGGTATGCATGGCTCTCTCATCCCCAATCCTGGTATGCATGACTCTCTCATCCCCAATCCTGGTATGTATGGCCTCCTCATCCCCCAATCCTGGTATGCATGGTCCCCTCATCCCCCAATCCTGGTATGCATGGTCCCCTCATCCCCCAATCCTGGTATGCATGGTACCCCTCATCCCTATTCTGGTATGCATGGAACCCCACTTTCCTATCCTGGTATGCATGGCACCCCTCACCCCCCAATCCTGGTATGTATGGCACCCCTCACCCCCCAATCCTGGTTTTCATGGTTCAGTCACCCCCCAAATCCTGGTATGCATTGTACCCCTCATCCCCCAATCCTGGTATGCATGGTCCCCTCACACCCCTTTTCTGGTATGTATGGTACCCCTCATACCCCTTTCCTGGTATGTATGGTACCCGTCACACCCCATTCCTGGTATGTATGGCACCCCTCATCCCTTTCACGGTGCACACATACAAAAAAATAAACACATACTCACCTTTCTTCCCTGTGCTCCAGTGCTACTGTATCCTGTTCTGCCGGGGGAGCAGTGCGGCGCCAGAATACGCACGTGCCCATACCGTGCTGTTCAACGGCATTTTGCTGAAGACACACTGCAAATATGTCTTCAGTAAAATGGCGCCGGATAGAGTTATGCACATGTGCCGATTCCAACACCTTCACTCCTGCCCTGGTCTCCGGCGAGAAGAGAAGCACCGCTGCAACGCTCCTCCCGGTCAGGTAAGTATGGCGCCGGAGATCGCGGTATGTGTTCAGTGTCTACGCATACCGCAATCTCCGGCGCCATACACTCCTCTTACCTGTAACGTAATAGGTTCTTCTGTCTAGAGCCAGACTGCGCAGGCATGTAGCACTTGCCAAGTCTTTAAAGGCTTCAGACAGAGGGAGGCTTGTAGCATTATATTATATATACAGTACAGACCAAAAGTTTATTTAAAGATTTTTCTGCATTTTCATGACTATGAAAATTGTACATTCACACTAAAGGCATCAAAAGTATGAATTAACACATGTGGAATTATATACTTAACAAAAAAGTGTGAAACAACTGAAAATATTATATTATATTCTAGGTTCTTTCAAGTAGCCACCTTTTGCTTTGATGACTGCTTTGCACACTCTTGGCATTCTCTTGATGAGCTTCAAGAGGTACAGTAGTCACGGGAAATGGTCTTCTAACAATCTTGAAGGAGTTCCCAGAGATGCTTAGCACTTGTTGGCCCTTTTGCCTTCACTCTGCGGTCCAGCTCACCCCAAACCATCTCGATTGGGTTCAGGTCTGGTGACTGTGGAGGCCAGGTCATCTGGCGTAGCACCCCATCACTCTCCTCCTTGGTCAAATAGCCCTTACACAGCCTGGAGGTGTGTTTGGGGTCATTGTCCTGTTGAAAAATAAATGATGGTCCAACTAAACGCAAACCGGTTGGAATAGCATGCCGCTGCAAGATGCTGTGGTAGCCATGCTGGTTCAGTATGCCTTCAATTTTGAATAAATCCCCAACAGTGTCACCAGCAAAGCACCCCCACACCATCACACCTCCTCCTCCATGCTTCACGGTGGGAACCAGGCATGTAGAGTCCATCCGTTCACCTTTTCTGCGTCGCACAAAGTCACAGTGGTTGGAACAAAAGATCTCAAATTTGGACTTATCAGTAGTGTTGAGCGATACCTTCCGATATCAGGAAATATCGTATCGGATTGGATCGGACCGATACCCAAAAAGTATCGAATATCGCCGATTCCGATACCGGAAACCAATGCAAGTCAATGGGACACAAATATCGGAATGAAAATAAACCCTTTCTTTCCTTGTAGGTTAATTCTACATGAAGTAAAACAACTAAGAATAATGTAGAATGTATTACGCGAAAAGCCGGCAATTCAGCAGCGGCATACACCTTTACCCGACAATTTACAACAGAAAAAATAGAGCTTCACACATAGATTAGATAGATAGAAACATGTCAGTCACATATATATGGAGTACAGTGACAGTGTTGCTTACTGTACTTGTCATTTAGTGTAAAGGATTTATTTTAAAAAATAATAGTGTTTTCATGCACCGTCTCTTTAAAAAAGTCGGCCGGCAATTCAGCAGCGGTACCCGACAATTTGTAACAGACAGAATAGAGCTTCACACATAGATTAGATAGATAGAAACATGTCAGTCACATATATATGAAGTACAGTGACAGTGTTGATTACTGTACTTGTCATTTAGTGTTAAAATAAAGGATTTATTTAAAAAAAAATTGGCGTGGGGTTCCCCTTAATTTTAGTCTCTAGCGGAGGTTAAGCAGACGGCTGGGGCAGATGTTTGAAGCCTGGGAAGGGGGTAATACCCACGGAGCTTCCCAGGCTACTAATATGAGCCCCCAGCTGAATACCTAGCCTTTACTAGCTATTAAAATGGGGGACCCCCTCAAAAAAATGACGTGGGGTCCCCCCTAATTTAATAGCTAGCAAAGGCTAGGCAGACAGCTGGGGGCTGATATTAATATCGCAGGAAGGGTGCCATGAATATTGGCCCCCTCCCAGGCTAGAAACACCAGCCGACAGCCGCCCCAGAAATGGCGCATCCATAGGATGCGCCAATTCTGGCACTTAGCCTCGCTCTTCCCACTGCCCTGTAGCGGTGGCAGTGGAGTAATAGGGTTGGGGTTGATGTCAGCTTATAATGCCAGCTGACATCAAGCCCAGGTTAGTAATGGAGAGGCGTCTATAAGACACCCCCATTACTAACCCCATAGTCAAAGTTAAAAAAAAAAACACAAACACCCAGAATAAAGTCCTTTAATTGAAATAAACACACAATTCTTTATTGTTCTAAATTAAACTCTACTTACCATCACGCCCATTCCAGCTGAAGCCAACGATCTCCTGCAGTAAAAAAAAATAATAAAGCAACCTCATCCTTACCTTTCCATGGTTCCCAGGACAGCTTCAGCTCTGCTACATCGAGATGACAGGCTGGACCGCAGCAGAACGCTGCCATCCAGCCTGTCATCCCGCAGACACTGAGAAGCGCAGGCATGCTTGCGCTCTTCAGTGTCTCTCTGTGACGGCATCCAGATGAGCCGAGGTCATGTCCAATGAACTCAGCTCACCTCATGCACGTCACTGACAGCGTGGGAGAATTCTCCTGCACTCAGCGCTTCAGCGTGAGAATTTTCCCACGCTGTCAGTGACGTGCATGAGGTGAGCTGAGTTCATTGGACATGACCTCACCTCATTCACGTCACTGACAGCGTGGGAAAATTCTCAGCTGAAGCGCTGAGTGCAGGAGAATTTTCCCACGCTGTCAGTGACGTGCATGAGGTGAGCTGAGTTCATTGGACATGACCTCGGCTCATCTTTATGCCGTCACAGAGAGACACTGAGGAGCGCAAGCATGCCTGCGCTTCTCAGTGTCTGCGGGATGAGTAAGTATAGTTTAATTTAGAACAATAAAGAATTGTGTGTTTATTTCAATTAAAGGACTTTTTTCTGGGTGTTGTGTTTTTTTTAAATACTTTACTAGAAATTCATGGTGGTCATGTCTAATATTGGCGTGACCCCATGAATTTCGGGCTTAGGGCCAGCTGATAATGCCAAGCTGGCCCTAACCCCTTTATTACCCAGTGAGCCACCGCACCAGGGCCCTGGATGAGTTGGGTACAGCGCCAGAAGATGGCGCTTCTATGAACGCGCCATTTTCCGGGGTGGCTGTGGACTGCAATTTGCAGCGGGGGGGGGGGGGCAGAAAGCTTGGGCCTCCCTGCGCTGCGGATTCCAGCCCCCAGCTGCATAGTTGTGCCTGGCTGGACACAAAAATAGGGCGAAGCCCCACGTATTTTTTTTTTTAATTATTTCATGAAATTCATGAAATAATTAAGAAAAAAAGGGCTTCCCTATATTGTTGTGTCCCGCCAGGTACAAATAGGCAGCTGGTGGTTGGGGGCAGCCCGTTCCTGCCTGCTGTACCTGACTGGACACAAATATAGGGCGAAGCCCCACATCATTTTTTTTTTAATAATTTCATGAATTTCCTGAAATAATTAAAAAAAATTGACGTGGGGCTTCGCACTATATTTGTGTCCAGCCAGGTACAGCAGGCAGGAACGGGCTGCCCCCAACCACCAGCTGCCTATTTGTACCTGGCCGGACACAACAATATAGGGAAGCCCTTTTTTTCTTTATTATTTCATGAATTTCTTGAAATAATTTAAAAAAACAATACGTGGGGCTTCTCCCTATTTGTGTGTCCAGCCAGGTACAACTAGGCAGCTGGGGGCAGGAATCTGCAGCGCAGGGAGGCCCAAGCTTTCTGCCCCCCCCGGTGCAAATTGCAGTCCGCAGCCGCCCCGGAAAATGGCGCGTTCATAGAAGCTGGATGCTGTACCTGGCTGGCATACAAAAATATGGCAAAGCCCACGTCAAAATTTTTGGGAAAAATTAATTAAAAAATAAATAATAATTTAGGGACTGCATCTTTATTAACTCCTCAAATGTCATTTAGTGTTAAAATAAAGGATTTATTTAAAATAAAATTGGCGTGGGATCCCCCATAATTTTAGGCTCTAGCGGAGGTTAAGCAGACGGCTGGGGCAGATGTTTGAAGCCTGGGAAGTGGGTAATACCCACGGAGCTTCCCAGACTACTAATATCAGCCCCCAGCTGAATACCTAGCCTTTACTAGCTATTAAAATGGGGGACCCCCCCCAAAAAAATGACGTGGCTTACCCCCTATTTAATAGCTAGCAAAGGCTAGGCAGACAGCTGGGGGCTGATATTAATAGCCCAGGAAGGGTGCCATGAATATTGGCCCCCTCCCAGGCTAGAAACACCAGCCGTCAGCCGCCCCAGAAATGGCGCATCCATAGGATGCGACAACTCTGGCACTTAGCCTCGCTCTTCCACGTTGCCCTGGTGCGGTGGCAGGGGGTAATAGTGGTGGGGTTCATGTCAGCGCCAGCTGCCATGAAGCCCAGGTTAGTAATGATGGGCGTCTATAAGACACCCCCATTACTAACCTACAAAGTGTTAAAAAGAAAAAACACACACTACACCCAGAAAAAATAATTTATTTGAAATAAAACACACAATTTTATTTAATTCTTAGTTTACTAAAAAAAAAGAGTTACCTGTCCACGTTCCTGCGCTGATCTCCCATGCACAGCTGTCACATCTGGAGATGGTGACAGCTGTGCATGGCTGCTGTAAGCTCGCACTGCCGGGAACACGTCCGCTCCCGGCAGCGGGAGCCACTGACTGAGGTCACCGGAGTGCATTCAGGCAGCGCAGCTCCGGAGACCTCCTTTACGGCAGTGCTGTACCGTGGGAATTTCTTACGATACAGCAGGGCCGTAAAGGAGCTAACCGGAGCAGCGCTGCCTGAACTCCGGCGAACCCGCTTATGCAATGACGGGGCTGCTTTACGGCCCCGTCATTCTAGCGGCGGCTGCTTTACGGCCCCGTCATTCTAGCGGCGGCAGCGGTTTAGAGCGGTCACATTCTATGTGGCTGCTCTAAACTGGAGATCATCGTGGGACACTCGTGGACTACTACGGAGGGGTAAGGATAAGGTTGTGGTTTATTATTTTATATTTTATTACAGGAGATCGATGGCTTCGGGGAATTAGGTGTCTAGGTGAGTATAGGTGTAGTTTTTTATTTTTTACTTTATTTTAGGTGGCGATCGGCGGGGACAGGTAATGTATGAACTAATTTATTGTAGGCAACCACTGGCCACCAATGACATGTATTTAAAATTTATTGGGGACACAGTAGGGCAATTTAAATAGCAGGATCAGGCTGATGGGAACTACTGCTCCCATCGAGCTGATCCTGCTGGCACGAGTGGACGGGGGACAGACATAGGCCGATGGGAGTAGTAGTGTCACATCGGCCTATGTCTGCCTGCACGCACACACCCGCAGACATCGCACAGACACCGCACACACTCGCAGACATCGCACAGACACCGCACACACCCGCAGACATCGCACAGACGCCGCACACACTTGCAGACATCGCACAGACACCGCACACACTCGCAGACCTCGCACAGACACCGAAGGCATCGCACAGACACCGCACACACCGCACAGACACCGCACACACCCGCAGACATCGCACACACCCGCAGACATCGCACAGACACCCCGCACACACTCGCAGACATCGCACAGACACCGCACACACTCGCAGACATCGCACAGACACCGCAGACATCGCACAGACACCGCACACACCCGCACACATCGCACAGACACTGCACACACCCGCAGACATCGCACAGACACCGCACACACCCGCAGACATCGCACACACCCGCAGACATCGCACACACCCGCAGACATCGCACAGACACCCCGCACACACTCGCAGACACACGCACAGACACCCACACACACCAATCATGACGGGCTGATCGTCTGGGAGGTGAGGCTGACCTGTGCGACCGTGGGAAAGTTCATGTGAGTTCATGCAATGCAGTCAAGCATGAACTCACATGAACCCTCTGAGGGCACCGCGGCTACTTCAAATGAACAGCTGATCGGCATCACCTGATACCTCAGCTGTTCATTTGAAATAACCGGCGGGAAAGCGCAGCACAGAACGGGAAAGCCGGCGGTGAAGTCTTTTCACTGCCGACTTCCCCGCCCGGGTCCTTCGCTCCCCGCTCCTTGGTGCTGCGCTCCCCGCCCGGTCCTAACTTACGATCGGGATGGGAGGTGGCGAGGGGAGCGGAGGATCGGGTGGGAGGCTGCAGGGAGGCAGTATGGGGCTGTGTGATTGTTTAAAAGCCGGCGGCTTTTTACCGCCCGCCGGCTTTTAAACGATCAGGAGAATTCTCCCACGCCGGGATGGCATTCTGATGAGAGGCTGGATCTCAGCTGAGCGCTGCCATCCAGCTTGTCATCCTTCAGAGACACTGCAGAGCGCAGGCATTATGGGAACTTCCGATTCCGGTATTCGATATTGTAAAAGTATCGGAATTAAGTATCGGAATTCCGATACCGCGAATATCGGCTGATACCCGATATTTCAGTATCGGAATGCTCAACACTAGTGATGAAAAAAATGTGAACATTTGTAAATAAAAAAACATTGGGCTTGTGTGTCCAATTTCTAAGACCTGCAAATGTTTTATTCTTTTTTTTGTGAGGTGGGGAGATGTTTTGATCACATTTTATTGCCTTTTGTTAGGAAAGTGTGTCGGCCAAAAACACACTTAATTGAATATTTTGATAATAATATAATTATTTTTTTTTAAACTTAATAAAGGAAAAGGGTTGATTCAAATTATTATAAGTTTTTATTTGGTTTATATTTTTAACACTTTTTTATGTATGTTTACTTTATTTTTTCGGTCCTCTTATGGAATTTAAAGGGTTTTCCCACAAACAAAGTACATTTTAACTAATAGATCTTGGAGTAAAAATAAGTTCTACAATTGGATGTGTTAAAAACATGTTCCTGTGCTGAGATAATCTTATAAATGTGCCCCTGGTTTGTACTGTGTAATGGATGTGTCTGACCTTACAGGGCCATGGTCTGATCATACCACAGCTCCTGGGCAGGGGAGGACACAAAAGAGTATACAGACATTACAACACGGGATCACAGCTGATTCATTTTGTGAGGCAAAACATTTTGCTGTCTGTTTTTAAGCAATATTTTTCCTGAAAGAAATAATCCTTTGTGATCCTGTCTGTATCCTCTTTTGCTTCCTCCTGCCCAGGAGCTGTGGTATGATCAGACCATTGTCCAGCACGGTCAGACACGGCCATTACACAGTACACAGCAGGGGCACATTTATAAGATTATCTCAGCACAGGAACATTTATTTTAAACTCATCCTAGTAGTTCTCATAGTCAGCTGCCATGATAACCCATCCGCAGCCAGTGATCAGTGTAACAGCAGCGATCAGAACAATCTCTGATGGCTGCGGTTACAGATGCCGGCTGTGTACAGGCATCTCCCTGTAGAACCGCGAGCAGAACGCCTGTGGGTGGAGGTCACACAGCCCTACCCTGCTCATGCCATACTGCCTCTGGATTTGGCTCATCCCATCTTTATTTCTTCATTATATCCTGATATTTATTCTTATGTTGGCCAATGACTTTTGCACTATGTACATTATTACGGCCATATATTCAAGTTATGTGTCACAAGAATTATATGAGATTTTTCCTATTTATTATATTAGATGTACTGTTTTTCTCTTTGATGTTATTCTGGTATATACATATATATATCTGCACATGCACTTTATGTATTTAATATATCAATGGTGTTAATTTACTTGTATTCATGTATTTACTGGATGAAATCCAATATATGTGCATCCTAGGGAGAACCACTATTCAATACATAGGCTGTGTCTCTACACCCCACGTGTGTTTTAATGTATAGTTGTCAATTACATGTTTTTTAACGTATTTTTCTATGTCTGATCACTGATTTATCCAATAAAGAATTTACTCCATTATGTCTGCTGTATTATTTAATCCTTATTGGATTGTTGTAGGTCATTTCATACTTGAATTGTGGTCCAGTGGACCTTAATGATTATACACATGTATTTTTTTCCTGGATGTGTAGCTATACCCCATTCATTGTCGGTGTTATGTGTACAGGCATCTGCCCAGTATGATGCGGGCTCAGCTCCTGAACCTGCTCCATACATAGAGACCTGACATTGGAGGAGCCATTACATCATATGTCGGCAAACGCTTTTCTGCCTCCTTTATAAGTTAGCAGTGGGAGAGCATGATAAAAAGGCTTACCTACCCCCCGAGACCGACTTTAGCTCTTAGGCCACGGCCCCACTATCAGTATTTGGTCAGTATTCAGTCAGTATTTTTTCTCAGGAGTGGGAGCCAAGACCAGGAGTGGGTGATAAATGCAGAATTGGTGACTTGTTTCTATTATACCTTTCTTCTGATTGTTCCTCACCTGGTTTTGGCTTTGGGGTGACAGCTAATATTTTAACAATAGTAGGGGTAACATTAGGCCTTATTCAGAAATACTGTCTAATATTAAAATTGGCTTTGTTATCAATAGTAATAAAACCTCAATTTTTTTATTTATTTTATTTTTAAAAAGCAGATTCATCAGCCATCACCCCAAGATTCCCCTGATTCTTTAGGTCATGGTGCTCTTTGGATGACAGCTAATATGTCTAGAGTTTACAGTAGGACGCACTGGTCCATGTTTATAGACGTCACAATGATTTAGTAACGTGCGGCATTGTACTCATTACACTGAGCTCTGACTTCTTGGGATGGGTAACAAGGACATTTTTGGGGTAAATGAGGCCCATTATACCCCTTACTATAGATTATTACATTTTTCGCAGTGTTCCCTCATCTGTATAATAACATCTTAGGTCCTGATGCTCCTAGGGAAACCACTAATATTAGTATAATTTGGAAAAAAACAGAGAAACTAGGAGTTTCTTATGCAAAGATATGACAAAATCTTTATTAAATACACATGTATACATAATAGCAAATAGACAATAAAGACAAAAACCGTGTGCATAGGGGTAAGTGTAAGGAAACCCCCCAGGGGAAAACCAATCAGAGATTATATATAGCTCTATGCAAGGTATAGGCTGGGAAAAGCGGGGTGTTTTAGGCTAGTGGTAACAGGTTGACCCAGGTAATCTATATAGGGCAAGTGGTGAGAGTATAAGCACTAAGTGTGCCACTAAAATACCAACTCCCAGGGCCACCATCAGCAAATGTATAAGTATCAGAATAATGGACCAAAGGGCCTATGACCGCTTACCCTAAATTGTAGTATCCCAAGGACCCTCAGACCGGTGGCTAGGGTGGTTTAGCTTCTTCCCAGGGAAACCACTAATATTAGTATTATTTACAGTATGGGGTAAATTATCACATGAATGTAAGCATCAAATCCATTTAGTAGCCCTTGGACATTGAAGACCATCTCTGAGACCAGCACAGTTGTAATATGTGATATGTCTGTTTACATGTATTTTTCTGTATGTCTTCAAATATGTTTATGTCTGTATGTGTCTTTGTATATGTCTGTATATGTTTGTGTGCGCACATTTCTGTGACCCGTATATGTGCAAGTCTGCATGTGTATACGTGACTCCGTGTGCGTATATGCGTGACTGCATGTGCATGACCGTGTGTGTATGACCATGTGTGCGCATGCCTGCTGGTGTCTGACTGTGTGCATGACCGCGTGAGTGTATGTGACTGCGTGTGTGTGACTGCTTGTGTAAAAGACTGCATGTGTGTACAAGACTACGTGTGTGCGTGACTGAGTGTTGACTGCATGTTTGTGTATTTGCAAGACTGCATGCATATGTGCGTGACTGCGTATGTGTCTGTATGTGCGTAACTGCATGTGTGTGTATGTGTGCGACTGCATGTGTGTATGTGCGTGACTGCGTGTGTGTGTATGTGTGTGACTGCGTATGTGTGTGTATGTGCGTGACTGCATGTGTGTGTATGTGCGTGACTGCATGTGTGTGTATGTGCGTGACTGCATGTGTGTGTATGTGCGTGACTGCATGTGTGTGTATGTGCGTGACTGCGTGTGTGTGTATGTGCGTGACTACGTGTGTGTGTATGTGCGTGACTACGTGTGTGTGTATGTGCGTGACTACGTGTGTGTGTATGTGCGTGACTGCGTATGTGTGTGTATGTGCGTGACTGCGTATGTGTGTGTATGTGCATGACTGCGTATGTGTGTGTATGTGCGTGACTGCATGTGTGTGTATGTGCATGACTGCGCGTGTGTGTGTGTATGTGTGTGACTGCATGTGCGTATATGCGTGACTGCATGTGCATGACCGTGTGTGTATGACCATGTGTGCGCATGCCTGCTGGTGTCTGACTGTGTGCATGACTGCGTGTGTGTGACTGCTTGTGTAAAAGACTGCATGTGTGTACAAGACTACGTGTGTGCGTGACTAAGTGTTGACTGCATGTTTGTGTATTTGCAAGACTGCATGCGTATGTGCGTGACTGCGTATGTGTGTGTATGTGCATGACTGCGCGTGTGTGTATGTGCATGACTGCGCGTGTGTGTATGTGCGTGACTGCATGTGTGTATGTGCGTGACTGCGTGTGTGTGTATGTGCATGACTGCGTGTGTGTGTATGTGTGTGAATGCGTATGTGTGTGTATGTGCGTAACTGCATGTGTGTGTCTGTGTGTGACTGCATGTGTGTATGTGCGTGACTGCGTGTGTGTGTATGTGTGTGTCTGCGTATGTGTGTGACTGCATGTGTGTGTATGTGCGTGACTGCATGTGTGTGTATGTGCGTGACTGCGTGTGTGTGTATGTGCGTGACTGCGTGTGTGTGTATGTGCGTGACTGCATGTGTGTGTATGTGCGTGACTGCATGTGTGTGTATGTGTGTGACTGCATGTGTGTGTGTGTGTGACTGCATGTGTGTGTATGTGTGTGACTGCATGTGTGTGTATGTGCGTGACTGCATGTGTGTGTATGTGCGTGACTGCATGTGTGTGTATGTGCGTGACTGCATGTGTGTGTATGTGCGTAACTGCATGTGTGTGTCTGTGTGTGACTGCATGTGTGTATGTGCGTGACTGCGTGTGTGTGTATGTGTGTGTCTGCGTATGTGTGTGACTGCATGTGTGTGTATGTGCGTGACTGCATGTGTGTGTATGTGTGTGACTGCGTGTGTGTGTATGTGCGTGACTGCGTGTGTGTGTATGTGCGTGACTGCATGTGTGTGTATGTGCGTGACTGCATGTGTGTGTATGTGTGTGACTGCATGTGTGTGTGTGTGTGACTGCATGTGTGTGTATGTGTGTGACTGCATGTGTGTGTATGTGCGTGACTGCATGTGTGTGTATGTGCGTGACTGCATGTGTGTGTATGTGCGTGACTGCATGTGTGTGTATGTGCGTGACTGCATGTGTGTGTATGTGTGTGACTGCGTGTGTGTGTGTGTATGTGTGTGACTGCGTGTGTGTGTATGTGTGTGACTGCATGTGTGTGTATGTGCGTGACTACGTGTGTGTGTATGTGCGTGACTGCATGTGTGTGTATGTGCGTGACTGCATGTGTGTGTATGTGCGTGACTGCATGTGTGTGTATGTGCGTGACTGCATGCGTGTGTATGTGTGTGACTGCATGTGTGTGTATGTGCGTGACTGCATGTGTGTGTATGTGTGTGACTGCGTATGTGTGTGTATGTGCGTGACTGCATGTGTGTATGTGTGTGACTGCATATGTGTGTGTATGTGCGTGACTGCATGTGTGTGTATGTGTGTGACTGCATGTGTGTGTATGTGCGTGACTGCATGTGTGTGTATGTGTGGGACTACGTATGTGTGTGTATGTGCGTGACTGCATGTGTGTATGTGCGTGACTGCATGTGTGTTTGTGAGTGAGTGTGTGTGTCTACATGTGCGTGTGGACCAGTGTACAAAAAACTGATGTATATCTGAGGATTAGTAATAACTAGCTAACAAATTTATCCATTTAAAAATTAAAAATGTATTCAATTTAGATTAATACCAAAAAGCTATGCAGGGGCTCATACTGTATCTAGGAGGCTATGCAGGGGCTCATACTGTATCTAGGAGGCTATGTGGGGTCTCATACTGTATCTTGGGAGCTATGCACGGGGCTCATACTGTATCTAGGAGGCTATGCGGGGTGTCATACTGTATCTAGGAGGCTATGCGGGGTCTCATACTGTATCTAGGAGTCTATGCGGGGTCTCATACTGTATCTAGGAGGCTATGCGGGGTCTCATACTGTATCTAGGAGGCTATGCAGGGGCTCATACTGTATCTAGGAGGCTATGTGGGGTCTCATACTGTATCTTGGGAGCTATGCACGGGGCTCATACTGTATCTAGGAGGCTATGCGGGGTGTCATACTGTATCTAGGAGGCTATGCGGGGTCTCATACTGTATCTAGGAGTCTATGCGGGGTCTCATACTGTATCTAGGAGGCTATGCGGGGTCTCATACTGTATCTAGGAGTCTATGCGGGGTCTCATACTGTATCTAGGAGGCTATGCGGGGTCTCATACTGTATCTTGGGAGCTATGCACGGGGCTCATACTGTATCTATGGAGCTATGCAGGGGCTCATACTGTATCTACTGTATCTAGGGAGCTATGCGAGGGTTCATACTGTATCTACTGTGTCTAGGGAGCTATGCGAGGGTTCATACTGTATCTACTGTATCCTGGGAGCTATGCGAGGGTTCATACTGTATCTACTGTGTCTAGGGAGCTATGCGAGGGTTCATACTGTATCTACTGTATCCTGGGAGCTATGCGAGGGTTCATACTGTATCTACTGTGTCTAGGGAGCTATGCGAGGGTTCATACTGTATCTACTGTGTCTAGGGAGCTATGCGAGGGTTCATACTGTATCTACTGTATCCTGGGAGCTATGCGAGGGTTCATACTGTATCTACTGTGTCTAGGGAGCTATGCGAGGGTTCATACTGTATCTACTGTGTCTAGGGAGCTATGCGAGGGTTCATACTGTATCTACTGTATCCTGGGAGCTATGCGAGGGTTCATACTGTATCTACTGTATCTAGGGAGCTATGCGAGGGTTCATACTGTATCTAGAGAGCTATATGGGGGCTCATACTGTATCTAGGGAGCTATGCGCAGGCTCATACTGTATATGGGAGGCTATGTGGAGGCTCATACTGTATATAGGAGGCTATATGGAGGCTCATACTGTACCTAAGGCGCTATCTGGGGGCTCACACTGTATATAAGGAGCTATGTGGGGCTCTTACTGTATGTAGGGGGCTATGTGGTGGCTCATACTGTATGTAGGGGGTGATGTGGGAGGGCTCATACTGTATATAGGGGGATGTCAGCATACTTAATTGTGCTCAATATTAAGTTATTATTATTTATTATTATTAAATATTATAAAAAATAATTATAATTAATATGTTAATATTAACATTAAGCAGAATTAATTTCAGCCTATTGGTTTGGTCTCCACAACAATCATGGTCTCTCATGTGGCCCCTTGGGAAAATTAATCTCCCACCCCTGCTCTATTTTATATAGTGCCATATTCTGTATGGTGCTGTACATAAGGGTAAACTTTGCGCTGCGCGCTGTGTGCACCGCTGTCTTTGTCCATCTACAGATGTGTACAAGCGCACCTATGTGTTACTTTTCTTGGTCATGCCCCTCAGCACTCTCTTAAAGGAGTTATTTGACGAGCCCCACGTGAATGGCGCAGCAGTGCGCATCATCAACCACAGCTCCATTTATCTTTTCACAGTTCCGTTTCTCTGGATCATGGTGGTCCCAGTGGTTAGGTCCGCAGTGATCAGAAAGTCATCCCCTATCCATAAGAAGGGGGATAACTTCCAAACTTGGGATAACCCATTTAAACAGGATTTCAAAATGTATTTTTATTTGCCCATAGGAATGTAGAAAATTATAAAGCAATAATGACTCTACCTAACTGTAATACAGCCTCTCCAAGAATAGGACAGAGGAAATGGCACTGTGCAGTCTATATGTATACAGAATAATCCAAATACTGAAAATTACACTCCGCATACAGGACAGGAGAAGTGGTACTGTGCAGTCTATATACAGTCTATATACAGTATATACACAGAATAATACAGATACTGAGAATTAAAACCAGTATACAAGACGGGAGAAGTAGTACTGTGCAGTGTATATATACAGATTACTACAGATACTGAGAATATTGCAGTCAATTTATATACACAGAATAATACAGATACTGAGATTTACATCAGTATACAGGACAGGAGAAGTGGTACTGTGCAGTGTATATATACAGATTAATACAGATACTGAGAATATTGCAGTCAATTTATATACACAGAATAATACAGATACTGAGATTTACATCAGTATACAGGGCAGGAGAAGTGGTACTGTGCAGTGTATATACAGTCTATATACAGTATATACACAGAATAATACAGATACTGAGATTTACATCAGTATACAGGGCAGGAGAAGTGGTACTGTGCAGTGTACATATACAGAATAATAAAGATACTGAGAATTACACCCAGTATACAGGGCAGGAGAAGTGGTACTGTGCAGTGTAAATATGCAGAATAATACAGATACTGAGACTTAGGCCACAGCCTCACTATCAGTATTTGGTCAGTATTCGGTCAGTATTATTTCCGCAGTATCTGTATTATTCTGTATATACAGTATACACTGCACAGTACCACTTCTGTCTGTATGCTGGTTGCAATTGTCAGTATCCGTATTATTCTGTATATATACAGTACACTGCAAAGTACCACTTCTCAAGTCCTATATATACTGTGTGTAAGGCCACGGCCCCATTATCAGTATTTGGTCAGTATTTTTTCTTAGGAGTGGGAGCCAAAACCAGGTGAGGAACAATCAGAGAAAAGGTATAATAGAAACAAGTCACCAATTCTGGATTTATCACCAACTCCTGGTTTTGTCTCCAACTCCTGAGAAAAAATACTGACCGAATACTGACCAAATACTGATAGTGAGGCCGTGGCCATAAGGAGAATTATACACAGCATACATAGCTCCAAAATATATGCTACAAACATCTAAATATATATATATATATATATACCCACACAAACACTGGGACCATTGTATATACATGTAGTAAATATTATAGTATATATATTATAGTATGAACTATGGAGCTGTGTATATAGTTATTTAGTGTGGTGCTGTGCCTGAGTACATAACTTTTAGTGGGAAGTCCACACCATATACAGAGCTCCACACTATATACTGGGTTATAAAACATGGTATGGAGCTGTGTGTATACTATATAGTGTAGAGATGTGCCTTTTATATAAAATGTGCAGCCCACACTATATGCTATACACACATATTATATTCACATCACATCTACACTATATATTACACACAGCACCTCACTACATGCTATATACACAGGTCCACACTATATACAGTACTTAATTATGCTGTTTACATCAGATAGTATAATCTGGGGCCGATGCATATACATTACATAGGATACACTGGGGATGATATATATACATTACATAGGATACAATGGGGCCGATGTATATACTTCTGAGGGGATGTGCTGTGGGCGATCTATATACATCACATAAGATACGCTGGGGCTGATGTATATACATCAGATGGGATATGCTGGGAACGATGTATATACATCACATGGGATTCACTGGGGCTGATGTATATACGGATTATAATGAGGGCAATTTGGGCTACCGCCCGGGGCCCGAGGCTTCAGGTGGACCCATGGCCAGATTGCCCTCATTATAATGTTTTGTGCGGAGGCAGGGGCAGGTTTGGCAGGGGGACCGCACTGTACCTTTTAGACGCCGGCCACATCACAGGGAGGCAGACACGCACCCTGCGCGCTGTGTGCTGCGTCTCCAGGACTGACATCACACAGCAGCGCCTGGAGCTTCTTTATCCTGCGGGAGAGGAGCTGGTGGATCAGGTCAGTGAATGGCGGTAAATATGAGGTCTGGAGAGGATGTCTGGAGTGAGAAGGGGGCTGCAGGACGCTGCTCCCCTCCTGATGAGTTTGCATAAGATTCCATAGTGTCAGTTCAGCGGCCGCTCTGATAGGGCTCTGTATAAGTTATTGCAGGACTTTCATCGTTGCTGCAGATCAAGTCACTCTGGGTCATCGGCTCCAGCATCACCAGATCTGCAGGAAAATTCAGAGTCCTGTAATAAATCCCACTGAGCCCCAGCAGAGCGACCACAGACATTGCATAGAGGATCCTGCACTGACTGATCAACCCTGAACCTGCAGGACATCACATACTGTACTGATCCATATATGATATGTGAGGTCCTGTAGGCAGGTGTGATCAGTACAGTGTATATCCCTGTACAAAATGTCACATCCAGTAAACAGATTAGTGTATATAATACTGTGGTACAGACATCAGATGGGATATAACAATGTGTATAGTATAACATCTAATGTCTGTATCACAGTATATTATACTAGCTATTGAACCCGTTTTACACCCGGGTCACAAGCATTTTTAGTGGTACATTTTTGGCGCCATTTTTTTTAAGACACTGTGTCTGCGAATTCTCATAAACAGTATCTTCAATAAAATGGCGCTGGATAGCGTGGTAAGCGCATGCACTGACTCCGGCACCATTTCATTGAAGTAATGTGCTACAAAATTAAAGGGTTCCTTTCATCGGAAATAACGCTATTAACCTGCGTTCAGGTAAACAGCGTTTTTATACTGCCCAGTAGCTGAATGCAGTGGGGAGAAAATGATCTTTATTCTCCTCGCCAGCATTCGGTTTCAGTCATGAGGGCAGTGCCGGTTCGGTCACCACTTTCAGTATACAGAGCGTCCTCTGCAACCGAGCCCCCGGCCCTGACTGACACTGACTCTACATTGAGACCGGCTGTCAGTCAGGGCCAGGATTACAGGGGTTGCTCTGTATACTCAAAGTAATGACTGAACCGGCGCCGGGCCAGACCCCATTACTAAAACCAAATGCTCCCCCATCCTGGTATATGCTCCCTCCCCATCCTGGTATGTGCTCCCTCCCCATCCTTATCCCCCATCCTGGTATATGTTCCCCCATCTTGCCTTCTCTGATGTTCTTCCATCCATACAAAAAAAAACAACACTCCTACTCGCCTTTTCCCCTCTCGCTTGCAGCGCATCCTCGAACACCGGCAAGGCTGGAGGAGTGTGGCGCCAGAGTTCGCACCTGCGCATGCATGAACCACAACGCCACACTCCTCCAACCTCGCCGGACATCAAGGTATGTGTCCTAATGGCGCCGAAGATGGCAGTATGACGTGATCTCCGTCATTACAATCCTTTATCCTCGTCCTCCTCCCTGTCACCTGTAACATCTGATGTGTTCTTCTGTCTCCGGCCAGACTGTGCAGGCGCATTGCGTGCACAGTCTATAGAGGCTTCGGACAGACGGACACATCCCTGATTATATTATAGATAGTCATGTATTCTCATATAGACTCTACAGGGCCGTACCTAGGGGAAGAGGAGGGGCATGTGACCTGGGTACAGCCGTCAGGGGGGTGCCTTCGGGCCACCTCATGCGGTGGTCAGAGGTGTCTCCCAGGCAGCTGCAATTTGCCGCCCCCAGAGTGGGAATCGACCATTCTCTGAGCTTGCTGTGGAACCGACAGTCGATCAGAGAAGGGAGCTATGTGCGGGCTCATACTGTATATAGTGAGCTATGTGCGGGCTCATACTGTATATAGGGAGCTATGTGCAGGCTCATACTGTATATAGGGAGCTATGTGCGGGCTCATACTGTATATAGGGAGCTATGTGCGGGCTCATACTTTATATAGGGAGCTATGTGCGGGCTCATACTGTATATAGGGAGCTATGTGCGGGCTCATACTGTATATAGGGAGCTATGTGCGGGCTCATACTGTATATAAGGAGCTATGTGCAGGCTCATACTGTATATAGGGAGCTATGTGCGGACTCATATTTTATATAGGAAGCTATGTGCTGGCTCATACTGTATATAGGGGCTATGTGCAGACTCATATTGTATCTAAGTAACTATGTAGGGGCTCATACTGTATGTAGGTGGCAGTGTGTGGGCTTATACTGTATGTACAGGGCTATGCGGGGGCTCATACTGTATGTAGGGGGGTGTGTGGGGGCTCATACTATATGTACAGGGCTCTGCGGGGGCTCATACTGTATCTAGGCCGCTATGTGCGGGCTCATACTGTTTATAGGGAGCTATGTGCGGGCTTATACTGTATATAGGGAGCTATGTGCGGGCTCATATTGTATATAAGGAGCTATGTGCGGGCTCACACTGTATATAGGGAGCTATGTGCAGGCTCATATTGTATATAAGGAGCTATGTGCGGGCTCATACTGTATATAGGGGCTATGTGCAGACTCATTTTGTATCTAAATAACTGTAGGGGCTCATACTGTATGTAGGTGGCAGTGTGTGGGCTCATACTGTATGTACAGGGCTATGTGGGGGCTCATACTGTATGTAGGGGGCTGTGTGGGGGCTCATACTATATGTACAGGGCTCTGCAGGGGCTCATACTGTATCTAGGGAGCTATGCGGGGCTCATACTGTATATAGGAGGCTATGTGGGGGCTCATACTGTATATAGAGGGGCTATGCGGGGGCTCATACTGTATCTAGGGAGCTATGCGGGGGCTCATACTGTATCTAGAGGGATGTCAGCATACTTAATTCTGCTCAATATTAAGTCATACCATTAATATTTTTTTTTTTTATTATTTTGTTAATATTAATATGGAGCAGAATTAATTTCAGCCTATTGGATTGGCCTCCATAACAGTCACGATCTCTCATGTGGCCCCTCCGGAAAATTAATCTGCCACCCTGATCTACTATATATAGTGCTATGTTATGGAAATTTGTTTTCCTCATTCTCTGTCTATAGATGTGATCAGAACATCTGTGTGTTGATCACATGATCTATCAAAGGGGATCATGTGACATGTCACGTGATACATCCGGTACCTGCGGGGGGGGGGGGGCACACCTTTTAAACTGCCCGGGGCCCTGGCTACTCTTAATCCACCCCTGTGTATATACATCATATAGGATACGTTGGGGACAATGTATATACATCACATAGGATACGTTGGGGACGATGTATATACATCACATGGGATACACTGGGGCCGATGTATATATAGGTGCATCTCACTAAATTATAATATCATCAAGAAGTTAATTTTTTTCAGTTCATCAATACAAAAAGTGAAACTCATATATTATATAGAGTCATTAATATAATTGTCTTATCCCGTCTGTCTGTCTGTCCTTCTGTCCAGGAAATCCCGCGTCGCTGATTGGTCCGGCGCGGCCAATCAGCGACGCAGCATTTCAGAAAAAGATGGCGGCCGTTAGCGGCTCATCTGCCGCACGGAGGTCAGCGGCGATGCAGCGGGCTGCTTGCAGCATAAGTCCCCCGACCGGAGGCGCCGCTAACCTCCATGCGGCTGCCGTCGGGAGATCAGCGGCTACGGCCGCTTTTCTCCCGACGGCAAGTGTGACGCCCCCCTCCCCTCTCCCCTCTCCTCCCCTCTCCGCTCCTCTCCCCTCTCCCCCCCTCCCCTCCCCCCGCTTGCTCAGGGCCCCAGCACCCGGCGCCATACTTACCCCTCCCTTTGCCTCCGCAGCAGCTCCTGTGTCTTCCGCTGCTGCTCTGTGACGTCTCAGGTCAGAGGGCTCGGTGACGTCTTTACACTGCACTCTCTCCTGAGCGGTCACAGCGCGCAGCGGGAAGATGCCGGCTACGCTGGAGTCCGGAGCAGCAGCTGAGAAGTGTGGTGAGTATTGGATTTTTTTTTTTTTATTGTATGGGGGCATAGGGCATTAAATGGTGGTGTGGGGGTGTGTGACATCGTGGAGGGGCCATTATAAGCGAGGGGGGGGAGTGACATCCTGCATGGGCCACTATGGGGGGATGTGACATCCTGCATGGGGTATTATATAGTGGGGATGTGATTTCCTGCATGGGGCATTATAAGGGAGGGGGGATGTGATATCCTGCATGGGGCACTATGGGGGGATGTGACTTCCTCCATGGGGCATTATATAGGGGGGATGTCACTTCCTGCATGGTGCATTATAAGGGAGGGGGGGATGTGACTTCCTCCATGGGGCATTATAAGGGGGGTGGTGACATCCTGCATGGGGCATTTATAAGGTGGGGGGGGAGTGACATCCTGCATGGGGCATTATAAGGGAGGGGGATGTGACATCCTGCATGGGGCACTATGGAGGGGATGTGACTTCCTCCATGGGGCATTATATAAGGGGGATGTAACTTCCTGCATGGGGTATTATATAGGGGGGATGTCACTTCCTGCATGGGGCATTCTATAGGAGGGATGTGACTTCCTGCATGGGGCATTATAAAGGAAGGGGGGATGTCACATCCTGCATGGGGCATTATAAGAAAGGGGGGGATGTGACATCCTGCATGGGGCATTATACAGGGGGGGATGTGACATCCTGCATGGGGCATTATAAGGGAGGGGGGATGTGACATCCTGCATGGGGCATTATCTTGCATGGGCCATTATATGGGGGGGGATGTGACATCCTTCTTGGGGCATTATAAGGGAGGGGGGGATGTGACATCCTGCATGGGGCATTATAAAGGAGGGGGGGTGTGACATCCTGCATGGGGCATTATATGGGGGGGGGGAAGTGACATCCTGCATGGGGCATTATAAGGGAGGGGGGGTGACATCCTGCATGGGGCATTATAAGGGTGGGGGGTGACATCCTGCATGGGGCATTATAAGGGAGTGGGGATGTGACATCCTGCATGGGGCATTATATGGGGGGGGGGAAGTGACAACCTGCATGGGGCATTATAAGGCAGGTGGATGCTCCCCGGTCCTCACTAACACGGTTCGCTGATTGGTCGCAGCCACCGGCCACGACCAATCAGCTATTTCGGCGCCAAATTTAAACACCGCTCTGCTGATTGCTCGTGGCCGCCCGCGGCGACCAATCTGCGATTGTGGCGCCAAATTTAAACACGGTCTCCGGCCAATTGGCGGCTGATTTAAAATAAGTACGGCACCGTCGGGAGACATATTCTAGAATACCCGATGCGTTAGAATCGGGCCACCATCTAGTATATTATATAGATTCATTACAAACAGAGTGATCTATTTCACGTGTTTATTTCTGTTAATGTTGATGATTATGGCTTACAGCCAATGAAAACACAAAAGCCATTATCTCAGTGAATTAAAATAATTAACAAAAAAACACATGTAAAGGCTTCCTAAGCATTTAAAAGGTCCCTTAGTCTGTTTCAGAAGGCTCCACAATCATAGGGAAGACTGCTGACATGACAGATGTCCAGAAGGCAGTCATTGACACACTCCACAAGGTCCCAGAGTTCCTATTTTCATTTGGAAATCAAGGTCCCAGAGTCTCGAGGAAGAGTGGAGAGGCCACAATCCAAGCTGCTTGAGCTCTAGTGTGAAGTTTCCACAATCGGTGATGGTTTGGGGAGCCATGTCATCTGCTGGTGTAGGTCCACTGTGTTTTATCAAGACCAAAGTCAGCGCAGCCGTCTACCAGGACATTTTAGAGCACTTCATGCTTCCCTCTGCCGACAAGCTTTTTGGAGATGGAAATTTCATTCTCCAGCAGGACTTGACACTAGTGTTGAGCGAGTATGTTCTATTAACCCTTTCGCCGACTATGCTCTGGCCGAGCTCCGAGTATTTACAGCTGCTCGGTGATAAGGTTAAATCGCTCCTGTGTGCATGATTTGCAACTGTTTGACAGCTTTATTACATGTGAGGAATGTCTATTTCTTACACATTCCTCACATGTAATAAAGCAGTCAAACAGTTGCAAATCATGCACACGGGAGCGATTTAACCTCATCACCGAGCAGCTGTAAATACTCGGAGCTCGGCCCGAGCATACTCGGTCAGAACATACTCACTCAACCCTACTTGGCACCTGTCCACACTGCCAAAAATACCAATACCTGGTTTAAAAACAACAGTATCACTGAGCTTGATTGGCCAGAGAATCTATCGGGTATTGTCAAGAGGAAGATGAGAGACACCAGACCCAACAATGCAGACGAGCTGAAGGCTTCTATCAAAGCCACCTGGGCTTCCATAACACCTCAGCAGTGCCACAGGCTGATCGCCTCCATGCCACATTGCCACATTGATGCAGTAATTGATGCAAAAGGAGCCCCGACCAAGTATTGAGTGCATTTAATGAACATACATTTCAGTCGGACAAAATTTCGGATTTTAAAAACATTTTTCAAGCTGTTGTTGCTGTAAAGTATTCTAATTTACTGAGATAATGACTTTTGTTCATTGGCTGTAAGCTATAATCATCAACATTAACAGAAATAAACACTTGAAATAGATCACTCTGTCTGTAATGACTCTATATAATATATGAGTTTCACTTTTTGCATTGAAGAACTGAAATAAATTAACTTTTTGATGACATTCTAATTTAGTGAGATGCACCTGTACATCATATAGGATGCTGGGGCTGATCAGTATACATAATATAAGATACACTGGGGCTGATGTATATACGTCATGTAGGATACACTGGTGATGATGTACATACATTACATAGGATATGCTGGAGACTATGTATATACATCATATAGGATACGCTTGTGCCAGTGTATGTGCATCATATAGGATACCTTGGGAGCGATGTACATAGATCATATAGGATACGCAGGGGCCGATATATATACATCATATAGAATACACTGGGGCTGTGTCATGGTGTGACTGTGGGATAGCAAGTGTGCTCCTATTCTAACCCTCAGGCTCGGGGTCCCTAGCTATTTCTGTTCCCAGGATTACTCCTGAATGTGGAGATGCCCGAGCCTCGTTCCTTACTATCCTCCTAAGCAGCACTAGTTTGTACAGTGTATGGGGGGAATACAAAACAAGATAGGACAGAACTGAAGCACAGTCACACAACACGCTCTCAGGGAAATACACAAAGGAATATAAAGTCTAAAACCTGAGAGGCAACAAAGTAATATAAAGACACCTAGGGAAAAAGGAAAGGGTTACCAAACAACGCTTGCAACAACTTTAGCAATAACCACTAAACCAGTATGTGTTCACCTTTCCAGAACAGGATAGAGAAAAACTATACTGGCATTGCCAGCAAAGCACAGCCGGCTTAAATGGAGAAACAGCAGACACGACTGGTTCTCCTCTAGCATGTGATCAAAGGCAGTCAACAACCTCAGCCCAGCAAAGACTAACTGCTCACCTGCCAAGGAGCTGCAGCTCTAAGAGTCGATGCCCTAGTCACCCTGCACTGACCATAGCTATCAATGGAGTTACAAGGAGCAGTATATGAATCTGTGGAATCCACAGACTTGGACGCCGCCATCACAGTTTATGATGTTAGAGAAAACCTCCTTGTGACATGCTGATGTATATATATCATATAGGATACACTAGGGCTGATGTATATATAGTACATCTTAAAGGATATACGGGTGCTAATGTAGAGTATATACATCATATAGGATACACTGGGGCTGATGTATATACATCGTATAGGATACACTAGGGCTGATGTATATATATCATATAAGAGATACTGGAGCTAATGTACAGTATATACATCGTATAGAATACACTGGGGCTGATGTATATACATCGTATAGGATACACTGGGGCTGATGTATATACATCATATAGGATATACAGGTGCTGATGTACAGTATGTACATCACATAGGATACACTGGGGCTGATGTATACACATCATATACAGTAGGATACACTAGGGCTGATGTACATACATCGGAGAACCCCTGTAAGTGCATCTTGTTCCAAGTATTTAATTAATCACTAATGGAAACAAAGAATCTTCTCCTAATTAATATCAGAGAGAACAGATGACTGTCATACACAACACAATCCACTGTACCAACACAAACAGTACCACATACAAGGGAGAAATACTGCCACACCATGACTGGACTACATATTACCACCACATAGTGACCGAATAATACTACATACAAGGGAGAAATACCACCACACCATGACCAGACCACATATTACCACCACATAGTGACCGAATAATACCGCATACAAGGGAGAAATACCACGAAACCATGACCAGACCACATATTACCACCACATAGTGACCGAATAATACTACATACAAGGGAGAAATACCACCATGCCATGACCAGACCAGATATTAACAGCAAATAGCGTCCAAATAATTCCCCATCATTTCTCTCTCCTACCTCCATAATTGCTCTTCCCCATCCCAATCATTGCTCTCCCCCACCTTCTCCAACATTGTCATATCTCCCCCACCTACTCCATCATTGCCATATCTCCCCCCACCACCTCCATCATCATTGCCATATCTCCCCCCACCTGCTCCGTCATCATTGCCATATCTCCCCCACCTGCTCTGTCATCATTGCCATATCTCCCCCAACCTGCTCCGTCATCATTGCCATATCTCCCCCCACCTACTCCATCATCATTGCCATTTCTCCCCCCACCTGCTCCACCATCATTGCCATATCTCCCCCACCTCCTCTATCACTAATGCCATGTCATATCTCCCCCTACCTCCTCCATCACCATGCCATGCATATCTCCCCCCACCTCACCCATTGCCATGCCATATATCCCCCACCATGTCATATCTCGCCGCACCTGCTCAATCACCATTGTTCTCCCTCAAAAAAACCCAAAACTTGTCTCTCAGCGCGCTCCCCCGCAGCACTGTCCTCTGCTTCCTGCCCGGCATCTTTCTCCCTGACAGGCCCATGCTGCATGATGACGTCATCAAGCAGCGCGAGCCTGTGTGAGGGAGGAAACGCCGGGCAGAAAGCAGAGGCGAGGACGGATCCCTGCAGCTACGCTGCCATTTTCCTCCTGTCGGCAGTGGAGCTGGAGGGATCGCTCCTTGCCTGCCACACAGGATGAGGGCAATCTGCCCATGGGACCGAGAAGCAGGCCAGATTGCCTTCATCAGCCGCACTGCAAGGGCCCCCCTGACCCTCCAGGCCCTTGCAGTGCAGAGCACCGGCGGCCATGTTAACCAGGGGCACCCGTGTGTCCTGCTCGGGGGCCCGCTGAGGACCCGGGCCCACCGGAGAATTCTCCGGTGTCCCGGTGCCCCAGTCCGACCCTGTATATAGACACACTTACACATTGGTGTGTACATACAGTACATGTGCATGTGTGTGAGTATATACAGTATGTGTATATGTGTATAGTGGCGTTGCTTGAAGTTTATAGACCCTGTAAGGCAGCGCTAGTCATCATGCTGGGGGACACTCGCTGCATCGGGTCAATTAAAGCACACCAGCCACGTTTTCCAGGATTTCACAATCCAGCAGTTTATTACACTTCACTACTGCTTATCACCGAGTCCAACTCAGTGGCTCGCCGACATACACATATAATGTCCAGGAGCCTTTCAAGTGGCAGACAGGCCCACTTGGCTCCAGTTACAGCCATCAGCAAAGTCACTTATATCAACGTCCATATAATGCAGTGCTTTACCTTTGCCGGGTTTTAGCTGCTTCAGTCAGATTTGTTCTGCCACCACTGTGGCTTTACGGCTTCCCAGATGGGGGTCTCCAGCCCTCGTTCCTTCAAAGGCTACTGGTATGTTTTCTCACCTAACATCCAGCCTCTGCCTTCCAGGACTCTTGCCTTCCAAGCCTCTGGCCCTCCAAGGCTACTGGTATCGCTTACACGTAAGGATCCAGCCTCTGCCTTTCAGGCTTCACTAGGCCTCACTAAGCCTCTCCAGGCTAACGGTGTCCCACACACGGGAACAGGCCTCACGCCTTTCACACCTGTCTCAAATCTACCAGAGTTTATATATCCTCTAGTGCTCACACAGGACCTGTGCTGATGTCACAGTCATGTGATCAGACCTTCTGTATGCACAGGACCTGTGCGATGTCACAGTCATGTGATCAGTCACCTCGGGAGGTACATGGTCGGCCAAAACACACCCTGGACCATTACAGTAATGCCGCAAGCTGCTGCATTACAGCCCCAATGAAAAATTTCCAACATGGCCCCCAACCATTACAGATCTTTAATAGTACTGGTGTTCTCTTATGGGCCAAAAGGATATTTTGGCCCCATAGGCTCCAGGGCTAAGTGCGACTGCAACACATGTACCTACTATAGTTATGTCTCTATGTTTGTATCTGGACAATCAGACAGGCATTTACCATGTAGCCTATAGTTATTCTGTCCTATTCTGTAGTAGATGTGTAGGTACTGTAATAATCTGGCAATTCACCTATATCTCTGCTCTGTACAACAGCTGCATTTGCTCCTTGGTCTGGAATACGTGAGCTGCGGGGACTTTTACAGCTACTTACTGATGAAGGGGCAGCTTGACATCCCCAGTGCAAGGTAAAGTTTTATTTTTATGTAATTATACACGAATAGAAATATACAGTATATATAAACAGCAGTTCTGTCATCAGTATTGATTGCTCTTTGATGGCAATATGGATTAGACTAAAGCAATATATTAGTCATCAGAACCTGGACAGAATCCTGACCGGCCACTTTATTACACTATGGATAGGGCAGGATTTCTTGTATTTCTGTAGACAGTCACTAATTTCTTGTCTCTCTGTCAGATTCTATGCCGCTGAACTCGTCTGTGGAATTCAACATCTCCACTCAAAGGGCGTCATCCACAGAGACCTCAAGCCCGAGAACATCTTGGTGGCTGAAACGGGCCATATTAAGATCACAGATTTCGGTCTCTCAATTGACAACATGCATGGAGACCGAACAGCCACTGGATACGCTGGAACTGCCGGCTACATGGCTCCTGAGGTGAGAAGAACAAGGATTTTCTCTTTTTTTCATACTATAATTGTATGTCTGCCTGGATCACACACATAATCCAACAAATGTCCATTACAGTAAATGGGACATTCTGACATTGACATCTGGCATGCCATACACATTAGATAGGCAGCTTGGCTCAGCTGAGTGTACATGCGTTCTGAATGGGAGGGGGGAGTATGACCATGCCAGACACAAAGGATCGGGCACTGAAATTCAGCATCCAGTGTTTGAGCTGAATTGGGATGTCTCCATACACATTAGATGATCTCTCCGGAATCTGTGAGTCCGGCCACAATACATGATCATGCTATATGTTTTGCCAGCATTAGAGACCCAAAGAGTTACAAGTCAGCCAACAAAGGTTCTGGAGCTCAGAAGAGCAGCATGGCTCCTTTCAGTCATTAGTGTAGTAATCATAATATTCAAGTGATGCCACAACCAGAGGAATCATCCACTCTCACTATATTACATAGCCTTACAATTATTATGCTGAGAACTTTGTTACACTGAAGATATGGAACTTTTTGACCAACTCTTTATCTATTTTCTTCTTCTTTATGTAGATTTTGGCTGGAAAGGAGTATAACGCCGGAGTAGACTGGTATTCTTTTGGTGTCATCTTAAAAGAAATGGTTACCGATGAGTGCGCCTACCATCAGACACTCAACGATAAATCCTCCGGCATCAGGAACATCATTAAACAAGTCAGTTGTCTTAACAGTCATTAGTACTATGATGTATACAATGTTATAGTTGTAGAGATGAGCAAACCTTTTGAAATTCAAATTAACCAGCTTGTTCCAATTTTTTCCCAAAAATGTTAAAATCGCAAGTACTCAACATAAATGGGTAAACTTGTGGTAACCGTTCTTTACTGCTGTGCTGTCACATACTATCTGTGCAGTCTTTTACTGTTTTATGTCTTTCTCTCTCAATCTCTACTGCTAAGCTCTGATGTGCTCTCCCTATCCAGATTCACCACAAAATGACTCCTACATTCATTGCTTTGGCTTTCATACAGGCTATGATAGTCCCTCCTGATTGTGCTATAACATGTGATGTGACACCTTAAAGCATTATGGTGAAGCCTGGACGGCTTACATCAGAGGTCCTATAAGTCTTCTCTGACTGATGTAATTTTTAGTAATACTGTATGAAAATTGGCTGCAATTATTTTAGGTGATTCCCAAGAAGCAAATCACAAATTGTTGAAATTCACCGGGTTCAGCAGATTCACAAAAATTCAACACAAATTCAGTTTGCATCAAGAGGATTTGCTCATCTCTGCATAGTAGTCATCATTTTCTCTCCAGTTTACATTCATGGATTTTGGTTTTATCTTTATTAGCTCCTTCAGAAAGATCCTGCCAGTCGCTTAGGAGCCAACGGTAACATCAGAAAGCACAGGTTTTTTCAGCGTATCGACTGGGTCTCTGTGGAAGCCCTGAAACTGCCTCCACCATACGTCCCTGTAGTAAGTATATGAGCAGATATGGTTTCTTAGTATTAAAATCTTTGTGTCTATTCTTTTACTAGTTTTCAATCAACACAACTTGTTTTTAACGGAGACTCTGATATAAAGTCATAATTTTAATGTTATAATTCCTTTTTTCCTTTATAGCCACCTGAGCCTCCCCGTCGTCATAAACCATTCCATCTGGAGAAACTAGAAGCAGCAGAGGCCACAGCACCTATATCAACAAAGGACCAGGCATTGTTTGAGGGATTTTCATTTGTCAACTTGGAAACCCTTGAGCAGACCCCAGCTCTATAGTCATCAGAGCGAGCGGCCCACCTGAGCCTCCGGAAGACTGAAAATCAGAAGACTGGACATCACTGGAACAAACGCTGCAAGAATGAAGGTGACCATGGAGACGTCGAGGGACCCCGAATGAAGACACAGAGAATGACGGAGCCAGCAGATCCACCTATGGGCTGGCGGTAAGAATAAGCGCCATAATATCTGCGCTTTATTCCAATCATAGGCATGTGCCAAACATTTTTCACTGACCGGTAATAGGATTTCCTCCTGCTCATTTTAGCTCCAATTTTTGGTGCTGTCTTGGGCAACGATGAAATACCGAGGTGCTTGATGGCCGGCTATTAAGGGGTGGCAGGAGGCCGGATTTTTTTTTTTTTAACAACATCTTGCACTTGCCTATGATAAATCTACCATTACCGGCAGTTGGATTTCCTCATACTTATGACAGTGTTGTCATAGGAGTGGGGAAAAAGGTGAGAGATGGCCGGCTATTAAGGGGTGGCAGGAGGCCGGATTTTTTTTTTTTTTTTTAAATAGGGAAAATTTGGCCTATGGAGAACACAAGAGCTTACAGCTAGTGGACTTGCACATCCTCCAGATGTAAGTGTAAAATGAGAGCCGCAGTCTTAAAAAGTACATTTCATTAAGACCCTGAGGATGGCAGAGCCGGCAGATCCACCTGTGAGCTTCGAGTAATGGAGGACTATTTCATCAAAGTCCTGTGAAGACACCCATGCCAATGTCATTCCAGTCCATGCCAGGGGTACCCATTCCAGAAGCCATTGAGCCTTCTCATGGAACATCTATATAGTTAAACAAAGCAAAAAAACCTGCAAAGCTTTTTAATGCAACTAAAACCTCTTACATTTTTCTTACATCTGTAAATAACAACAGAATGAAGTGGGTTAAAAGTGTATTTTGAATATTCCCATTTTTTAAGGCACCTAAACAGGAAAGGGTTCTTTACAGTCAGAGCAGTGGGACTGTGGAATTCCCTACCACAAGAGGTAGTGATGGCAGACACTATAACAGCTTTCAAAAAAGGGCTGGACCATTTCCTCGATACACATAACATTGAGGGTTACAGTTAAATTAGACAAAATGTTACACCTATAGAAGTACATTTAATACCATAATAGTAATTACATAATTAGTATCATAATTAGGTTTGATCCAGGGTTCCAGGACTGATCGCCTATTTTCGGGGTCAAGAAGGAATTTTTCCCCTGTGACACAAATTGGCTGAAGGTGTCCTGGGGTTTTTGCCTTCTTCTGGATCAACAATGTAGGCATAGGGTAGTATTAGTAGTGATAGGAAAGTTAGAATAATACTGTAATAAGATAGCAGGATGTTAATAATAGTAACGATATCAAATAGTCACATTTATAAAAATAAAAACAAATTAATTAATAACTGCAGTAGTACAATAAGTAGTGTAATATTAAATATATAACTAGTAATAACATAATTAGGTTTGATCCAGGGTTCTAGGACTGATCGCCTTTTCTCGGGGTCAAGAAGGAATTTTTCCCTGTGATGCAAATTGGCTGAATGTGTCCTGGGGTTTTTGCCTTCTTCTGGATCAACAGATTTAGGCATAGGGATTCTAGTAATACCATTATTAGAATCACAAGAGTAATACAAAATATAAAACTAATTTAAAAAATGAAATTATAAATGGGTACATTCTTAATTGTTATAGTGCAGCAATGATAAAAATGGTAATAATAATATTAATAATAATAATAATAATAATACATTTGAGAGGCCTAGTGCCAGTTAGTTAGTAAGTTAGTGTAGTGTTAGTGTACGGAGTACAATTGGGGGAGGAAAGTTGAACTTGATGGACCGAGGTATTTCTTCAACCAATGTTACAATGTTACTAATATCTGCGCTTTATTCCAATCATAGGCATGTGCCAAATATTTTTCACTGACCGGTAATAGGATTTCCTCCTGCTCATTTTAGCTCCAATTTTTGGTGCTGTCTTGGGCAATGATGAAATACTGAGGTGCGTGATGGCCGGCTATGAAGGGGTGGAGGAGGTTGGATTTTTTTTTTAACAACATCTTGCACTTGCCTATGATAAATCTACCATTACCGGCAGTTGGATTTCCTCATACTTATGACAGTGTTGTCATAGGAGTGGGGAAAAAGGTGAGAGATGGCCGGCTATTAAGGGGTGGCAGGAGGCCGGATTTTTTTTTTTTTTTTTTTTAATAGGGAAAATTTGGCCTATGTAGAACACAAGAGCTTACAGCTAGTGGACTTGCACATCCTCCAGATGTAAGTGTAAAATGAGAGCCGCAGTCCTAAAAAGTACATTTCATTAAGACCCTGAGGATGGCAGAGCCGGCAGATCCACCTATGAGCTGGGGGTAAGAATGGAGGACTATTTCATCAAAGTCCCGTGAAGACACCCATGCCAATGTCATTCCAGTCCATGCCAGGGGTACCCATTCCAGAAGCCATTGAGCCTTCTCATGGAACATCTATATAGTTAAACAAAGCAAAAAAACCTGCAAAGCTTTTTAATATAAGAAAAATGTAAGAGTTTTTAGTTGTATCTGTAAATAACAACATAATGAAGTGGGTTAAACGTGTAATTTGAATATTTCCATTTTTTAAGGCACCTAAACAGGAAAGGGTTCTTTACAGTCAGAGCAGTGGGACTGTGGAATTCCCTACAACAAGAGGTAGTGATGGCAGACACTATAACAGCTTTCAAAAAAGGGCTGGACGATTTCCTCGATACACATAACATTGAGGGTTACAGTTAAATTAGACAAAATGTTACACCTATAGTAGTACATGTAGTACGGTAATAGTACGGTAATTACATAATTAGAATCATAATTAGGTTTGATCCAGGGTTCCAGGACTGATCGCCTATTTTCGGGGTCAAGAAGGAATTTTTCCCCAGTGACACAAATTGGCTGAAGGTGTCCTGGGGTTTTTGCCTTCTTCTGGATCAACAATGTAGGCATAGGGTAGTATTAGTAGTGATAGGAAAGTTAGAATAATACTGTAATAAGATAGCAGGATGTTAATAATAGTAACGATATCAAATAGTCACATTTATAAAAATAAAAACAAATTAATTAATAACTGCAGTAGTACAATAAGTAGTGTAATATTAAATATATAACTAGTGATAACATAATTAGGTTTGATCCAGGGTTCTAGGACTGATCGCCTTTTCTCGGGGTCAAGAAGGAATTTTTCCCCGTGATGAAAATTGGCTGAATGTGTCCTGGGGGTTTTTGCCTTCTTCTGGATCAACAGATTTAGGCATAGGGATTCTGGTAATACCATTATTAGAATCACAAGAGTAATACAAAATATAAAACTAATTAAAAAATTAAATGATAAACGGGTACATTCTTAATTGTTATAGTGCAGCAATGATAAAAATGGTAATAATAATAATAATAATAATAATAATAATAATAATAATACATTTGTGAGGTCTAGTGCCAGTTAGTTAGTAAGTTAGTGTAGTGTTAGTGTACTTAGTACAATTGGGGGAGGAAAGTTGAACTTGATGGACCGAGGTCTTTCTTCAACCTGCGTTACAATGTTACTAATATCTGCGCTTTATTCCAATCATAGGCATGTGCCAAACATTTTTCACTGACCGGTAATAGGATTTCCTCCTGCTCATTTTAGCTGCATTTTTTGGTGCTGTCTTGGGCAATGATGAAATACTGAGGTGCGTGATGGCTATTAAGGGGTGGAGGAGGTTGGATTTTTTTTTTTATAATAACATCTTGCTCTTGCCTATGATAAATCTACCATTACCGGCAGTTGGATTTCCTCATACTTATGACAGTGTTGTCATAGGAGTGGGGAAAAAGGTGAGAGATGGCCGGCTATTAAGGGGTGGCAGGAGGCCGGATTTTTATTTTTTTTTTAAGTAGGGAAAATTTGGCCTATGGAGAACACAAGAGCTTACAGCTAGTGGACTTGCACATCCTCCAGATGTAAGTGTAAAATGAGAGCCGCAGTCTTAAAAAGTACATTTCATTAAGACCCTGAGGATGGCAGAGCCGGCAGATCCACCTATGAGCTGGATGTAAGTATAGGCGCCATAATATCTGCCCTTATGTTACAGGGTGGTGTTCCGTATATTAATTATTAATGTCAGGCTTGACTATTAATAATCGATATCCGGCTAATACCTCACCTGTTACTACTCTGATTCCTTTGCTATATGTGATACTAACGGCGACTAACTGAGACGAAACCGTGTATCAATAAAATACATTTATTACACACAAGTCTACAGTTAATATACTACCAATTTCCACAGTACACAATAATATTAACAATAGCACACAATACGGATATACAATTAACCCCACCAATAACCTAATTATACTTCCCACCCACTTGCCTAAAAGCATACAAACATTAATTACAAACCACCCGCCTATCACCTACTATCCCTACAGCAATCAAGGGGTTTATAAGGCTATGTGCCCACGATGCAGAAATGCTGCAGATTTTTTACGCTTCTCCCTGCAGGAAAAACGCATGCGGTTTTTTCATGTGTTTTTCCAGCCAGGTAGAAGCGTTCGTCGAGCGTTTTTTTGCAGCATTTCTGCATGCGGGTTATCAAGCGCTTTTCCAAGCGATTTTAGCATCACTTGGAAAAGTTCTTGACAACTTGGTCCCACTATATAAATCCATGCAACCGGCATGGATTTTATATAGTGTGAACAAGTTAGTTAAAAAAAGAATAAGAATGGTTAAAAAATAAAAAAATAATTTTATACTCACCTTCCGATGTCCTCCCGATGTTCTCTCCGATGGGTCTGGTGTCTTGGGCGGCTCGCGGTGGTGTGAAGGACCTGCGGTGACGTCATTGAGTCATGTGACAGGTCACATGACTCAATGACATCATGGCAGGTCCTTCACAACACCGAGACCCATAGAGAAGACCAGACGGAGGGGAGAAAACCCCGGGAGGACATCGGAAGGTAAGTATAATCTTTATTTTTTATTTGAAATTCTTTTTTAACAGGTTCTATGGTACCTGGGTCTGGATGAGTCTCCTCTCATCCACACCCGGGTACCATCTGCACATAGAAACGCATAATATCCGTGTATACAAATGTACTGACACGGATATTATGCGTTTCAATGCAAGTCAATGGCAACAATTGATGCATATTTTTCCGCAATGATAATCCGCAGCGGAAATTTCCGCAGCATGTGCACAGCACATGAGGTTTGTCATTGGGGACCATGGAGCACGTATTATCAAGCGTTTTTTAAGCATTTTCGCTGCAGAAATTCCGCAGCAAAAACGCTTGAAAAACGCATAGTGGGCATGCAGCCTATTAGTGCGATACTTAGCCCAATAGCTGTCGTCAGGCTGATTCTGGGCTGCTTGGCACTTGGTGTGGCTATGAGAAAAGTAGAGGAAAGTGACACAAGGAGAGAGGGCACTTGAGCTGAGTACTTCTAGATCACAAGGGGACTGAGGGGATGCTGCTGTCAGACAGCAGTCAGAGAGCAGCTGAGGGAGGATGGGACAGAGGAGCTGCACAGAGAGGCTATAGGCTGAGAGGTAGAAAGCTGAGGGGCTGAGGAGGATAGCTGCTGTGAGCAGGGGTGTGGGTAAGGAGAAGAGGTAGGAAGCTGAGTGGCTGAGGAGGACAGCTGCGGTGAGCAGGGATGTTGGCAAGGCGAAGAGGTAGGAAGATGAGGGGCTGAGGAGGACAGCTGCAGTGAGCAGGGCTGTGGGCAAGGAGAAGAGGTAGGAAGCTGAGGGGCTGAGGAGGACAGCTGCGGTGAGCTGGGCTGTGGGCAAGTAGAAGAGGTAGGAAGCTGAGGGGCTGAGGAGGACAGCTGAGATGAGCTGGGCAGTGGGCAAAGAGAAGAGGTAGGAAGCTGAGGGGCTGAGGAGGACAGCTGCGGTGAGCAGGGGTGTGGGCAAGGAGAAGAGGTAGGAAGCTGAGGGGCTGAGGAGGACAGCTGCGATGAGCTGGGCAGTGGGCAAAGAGAAGAGGTAGGAAGCTGAGGGGCTGAGGAGGACAGCTGTGGTGAGCAGGGGTGTGGGCAAGGAGAAGAGGTAGGAAGCTGAGGGGCTGAGGAGGACAGCTGCGGTGAGCAGGGCTGTGGGCAAGGAGAAGAGGTCGGAAGCTGAGGGGCTGAGGAGGACAGTTGCGGTGAGCAGGGGTGTGGGCAAGGAGAAGAGGTAGGAAGCTGAGGGGCTGAGGAGGACAGCTGCGGTGAGCAGGGGCGTGGGCAAGGAGAAGAGGTAGGAAGCTGAGGGGCTGAGGAGGACAGCTACGGTGAGCAGGGCTGTGGGCAAGGAGAAGAGGTAGGAAGCTGAGGGGCACTTGAGCTGAGTACTTCTAGAGCACAAGGGGACTGAGGGGATGCTGCTGTCAGACAGCAGTCAGAGAGCAGCTGAGGGAGGATGGGACAGAGGAGCTGCACAGAGAGGCTATAGGCTGAGAGGTAGAAAGCTGAGGGGCTGAGGAGGATAGCTGCTGTGAGCAGGGGTGTGGGTAAGGAGATGAGGTAGGAAGCTGAGTGGCTGAGGAGGACAGCTGCGGTGAGCAGGGATGTTGGCAAGGCGAAGAGGTAGGAAGATGAGGGGCTGAGGAGGACAGCTGCAGTGAGCAGGGCTGTGGGCAAGGAGAAGAGGTAGGAAGCTGAGGGGCTGAGGAGGACAGCTGCGATGAGCTGGGCAGTGGGCAAAGAGAAGAGGTAGGAAGCTGAGGGGCTGAGGAGGACAGCTGCGGTGAGCAGGGGTGTGGGCAAGGAGAAGAGGTAGGAAGCTGAGGGGCTGAGGAGGACAGCTGCGGTGAGCAGGGCTGTGGGCAAGGAGAAGAGGTCGGAAGCTGAGGGGCTGAGGAGGACAGTTGCGGTGAGCAGGGGTGTGGGCAAGGAGAAGAGGTAGGAAGCTGAGGGGCTGAGGAGGACAGCTGCGGTGAGCAGGGCTGTGGACAAGGAGAAGAGGTAGGAAGCTGAGGGGCTGAGTAGGACAACTGCGGTGAGCACGGCTGTGGGCAAGGGGAAGGGGTAGGAAGCTGAAGGGCTGAGGAGGACAGCTGCGGTGAGCAGGGGTGTGGGCAAGGAGAAGAGGTAGGAAGCTGAGGGGCTGAGGAGAACAGCTACGGTGAGCAGGGCTGTGGGCAAGGAGAAGAGGTAGGAAGCTGAGGGGCTGAGGAAGACAGCTGTGGTGAGCAGGGCTGTGGGCAAGGGGAAGGAGTAGGAAGCTGAGGGGCTGAGGAGGACAGCTGCGGTGAGCAGGGGTGTGGGCAAGGAGAAGAGGTAGGTAGCTGAGGAGGACAGCTGCGGTGAGCAGGGGTGTGGGCAAGGAGAAGAGGTAGGAAGCTGAGGGGCTGAGGAGGACAGCTGCGGTGAGCAGGGGTGTGGGCAAGGAGAAGAGGTAGGAAGCTGAGGGGCTGAGGAGGACAGCTACGGTGAGCAGGGCTGTGGGCAAGGAGAAGAGGTAGGAAGCTGAGGGGCTGAGGAAGACAGCTGCGGTGAGCAGGGCTGTGGGCAAGGGGAAGAAGTAGGAAGCTGAGGGGCTGAGGAGGACAGCTGCGGTGAGCAGGGGTGTTGGCAAGGCGAAGAGGTAGGCAGCTGAGGGGCTGAGGAGGACAGCTGCGGTGAGCAGGGGTGTTGGCAAGGCAAAGAGGTAGGAAGCTGAGGGGCTGAGGAGGACAACTGCGGTGACCAGGGCTGTGGGCAAGGAGAAGAGGTAGGAAGCTGAGGGGCT
Source organism: Phyllobates terribilis (assembly GCF_046119375.1). Lineage (NCBI taxonomy): Eukaryota > Metazoa > Chordata > Amphibia > Anura > Dendrobatidae > Phyllobates > Phyllobates terribilis. The sequence continues at coordinate 11,305,478 of NW_027362798.1, read as the reverse complement.
GAGGAGGACAGCAGCGGTGAGCAGGGCTGTGTGCAAGGAGAAGAGGTAGGAAGCTGAGGGGTTGAGGAGGACAGCTGCGATGAGCGGGGCAGTGGGCAAAGAGAAGAGGTAGGAAGCTGAGGGGCTGAGGAGGACAGCTGCGGTGAGCAGGGCTGTGGGCAAGGAGAAGAGGTAGGAAGCTGAGGGGCTGAGGAGGACAGCTGCGGTGAGCATGGCTGTGGGCAAGGAGAAGAGGTAGGAAGCTGAGGGGCTGAGGAGGACAGTTGCGGTGAGCAGGGGTGTGGGCAAGGAGAAGAGGTAGGAAGCTGAGGGGCTGAGGAGGACAGCTGCGGTGAGCAGGGGTGTGGGCAAGGAGAAGAGGTAGGAAGCTGAGGGGCTGAGGAGGACAGCTGCGGTGAGCAGGGGTGTGGGCAAGGAGAAGAGGTAGGAAGCTGAGGGGCTGAGGAGGACAGCTGCGGTGAGCAGGTCTGTGGGCAAGGGGAAGGAATAGGAAGCTGAGGAGCTGAGGAGGACAGCTGCGGTGAGCAGGGCTGTGGGCAAGGAGAAGAGGTAGGAAGCTGAGGGGCTGAGGAGGACAGCTGCGGTGAGCATGGCTTTGGGCAAGGAGAAGAGGTAGGAAGCTGAGGGGCTGAGGAGGACAGTTGCGGTAAGCAGGGGTGTGGGCAAGAAGAAGAGGTAGGAAGCTGAGGGGCTGAGGAGGACAGCTGCGGTGAGCAGGTCTGTGGGCAAGGGGAAGGAATAGGAAGCAGAGGGGCTGAGGAGGACAGCTGCGGTGAGCAGGGCTGTGGGCAAGGAGAAGAGGTAGGAAGCTGAGGGGCTGAGGAGGACAGCTGCGGTGAGCAGGTCTGTGGGCAAGGGGAAGGAATCGGAAGCTGTGGGGCTGAGGAGGACAGCTGCGGTGAGCAGGGGTGTGGGCAAGGAGAAGAGGTAGGTAGCTGAGGGGCTGAGGAGGACAGCTGCGGTGAGCAGGGGTGTGGGCAAGGAGAAGAGGTAGGTAGCTGAGGGGCTGAGGAGGACAGCTGCGGTGAGCAGGGGTGTGGGCAAGGCGAAGAGGTAGGAAGCTGAGGGGCTGAGGAGGACAGCTGCGGTGAGCCGGGGTGTGGGCAAGGAGAAGAGGTAGGAAGCTGAGGGGCTGAGGAGGACAGCTGCTGTGAGCAGGGCTGTGGGCAAGGAGAAGAGGTAGGAAGCTGAGGGGCTGAGGAGTATATCTGCAGTGAGCAGGGCTGTGGGCAATGGACTTAGTCTAAGGCATGATTAAAGTAGTTTTATAAAAAAATTTTTTTGCTAAAATATGAAAACAGTAAGCTCCTTTTCAGCTCCTGTTTAAAAATGCCAGAGCATATCTCAAAAGTATTAATTAGATACCATAGTACATGAGCTCTTGACTGGCAGTGAAACTGTGAATTCAACATTTTATTATATGGAGGTAACCAATTCTGGTTTTCCAAAGTTAGAAAAAGTTGTTACAGGGGACGGTTCATGGAGTTTTTGCAACTTTTAAAAGGGCTCTCACAAACACTCTTGGCGCTAGCCACTTAGCTTAGCTTTGATGAACCGGGTCCACAGACTCTTCAGCTGGACATCACCACCAGCCCCAGCCTCACTAATATGCTTGGATGCATGCACCACACTTGCGTCAACAGTGCCATCCACAGTGTAAGAGTGGTGACGCCTGATGAAAGAGGTTGCAGTTGGGGCAGTTTCAGACCAGAATGTAACATTTTTATATCAGTGACCTTTGCAGCATTTTGGTTCTCCACTAGTGGAATTACCGGTGCCATACAAATGGCACCTTTAAAAACACAATCCAGGGCAATATACAGAACGGACTGACCCAGGCGTTTTGTTATGAAATGGTTACTGCTGTTCTCCTTCATCAGATTCAAGAGGCAGCAGACCTAGGTGATCACAATTTTTTGACATGTTGAAAGTGTAAACTGTTAGGCTATGTGCCCACGATGCAGAAATGAAGCAGAAAATTTCTGCAGCATTTCTGCATCTCCCTGCAGAAAAAACGCATGCAGATTGTGCATGCGTTTTTCCTGCAGAATACATGCGGAATACATGCGGATGCACATGCGTACCCACATGCGTTAACGCATGTGTTTCCGCATGCGGACTGACAAGCACTTTCCAGGCGATAGCATCGCTTGGAAAGTGCTTGACAACTAGGTCACACTGTATAAATCCATGCAAACGGCATGGATTTATACAGTGTGACCTTAAAAAATAAAAAAAATAAAGCTATACTTACCACCGATCCCCTGCCGCGTGTGCTGCCGCGCTCGTCCTGGCTTCTTCCGGGTTGCCGGCACATCGCGAGACAGCCTGCGGTCACATGACCGCGACGTCATCTCAGGTCCTGGAAGGAGAAGCGCTGCCGGCATGTAGAGAGAAGCCGCCGGACAAGTGAATATAAACTTTATTTTTTATTTTATTCTTTTTTTTACAGGTACAATGGTACCCAGGTCTGGATGAGAGCCTTCTCTCCTCCAGAACTCGGTACCATCCGCACATTGAGACGCATGTTATCCGCTTGTACAAATGTACAGACGGGGATATTATGCGTCTCAATGCAAGTCAATGGCTGCGCTTCCGCAAAATTAATGAACATGCTGCGGATTTATTTGCGCTGCAGAAACGCTGCGGAAAAATCCGCAGCATGTGCATTGACATTGCGGAATGCCATTGGGGACCATGGGGTGCGGATTACCATGCGTTTTTGATGCGTTTCCGCTGCGGAAATTCCGCAGCATAAATGCATGAAAAACGCATCGTGTGCACGCAGCCTTATACACATCTTCTAAATAAGAACACCATCCCAGCTGTAAAACATCAGGGTGGCAGCATCATGTTGTAGGGTTGTTTTGCTGCAGGAGGGACTGGTGCACTTCACAAAATAAATGGCATCATGAGAAAAGAAGACACAGGCGTGTCTCTGATTAACTCAGATGTTGCCAAAAAAATCAGAATCTTCCAAACACATGACATCACCATATGGGCAATCCAGAAGTGTTTAAAGGCATTGTAATCTTTGTGTATGTAAACTTTTGACTTTGTAGTAAGTAATAAAAATGCCTTTAAACATTCTCTCTCTCTCATTATTCTGACATTTGGCAAATATTAAAAATTTTGGTAATCCTAATTGATCTAAAACGGGAAACGTTTATTCTGATTTCATGTCAGATATTGAGAAAAACATGCAGATGTGTCTTTTTATATAGTGTACTGTATGTAAACTTCTGGTTTCAACTGTATCTGCAAAGCCAAGTTGTCAATTTATTAGGTCTCTAAGAGACACCCATATCTAGGGACAGTCTCCTACTAAGAAAACACTGATTTGGGTGGTCATATCATTTCACATTGATCATTAGCCAGAGGCACCACAGTCGCCACAGTCTTGGTTAAGCAATCTCATCCATTCATAGAAATCAGTGATGCGAATGACAAATATATTCTAATTTGCCTGATCTGACACAAAGTTTTTTTATAGGGGTTTACATCCCAAACCACACTCCTCCACTGCAATTAATGACGTAATAAATGTGTTGATGTGTTGCCAATTACCAACTAGTTCCTTTCTACCGACTAGTATCATCTAATGATTATCTTCTTTTTAAATGAGATGAACACAACCTGTGACCTGGAGAACCAAATGCACCCCACAATGCTATTCTGTGTGTCACCCAAAACATCTGGTCACCGATATACAGTGCCTTGAAAAAGTATTCATACCCAGTGAACCTGTGACGCCCAGCTGCGCTTGGTATCACAGATCCTAGAAGAGTGCATTGATGGATTCCTCCACAAGAGGCCCCCATAAACATTCACACATCTCCACCTTCCACCTCAGACCAGCAGGGGGAGCCCGTTAGGGATATAAATAGGGAAGGTGGAGCCATGCAGTTCAGTTCCTCTGGAGATTTCAGCTAGTACACATCTGAATACAGAGTCGAGCTCAGTCAGTCTGTTGAGAGAGTTTCTGCAGTAAGAGAATCCTGAGAGAGGTCAGTCTGCAGTGGAGCACAGTCCAGACTCAGTTGTAGCTCAGAATAGTGAGCTTTAGGTGTGCCGGCACCATAAGATCGGTGAAGCGCGGCAAGCTGCCGTTAGTGTGAGTAGCCTAGTGAGGGCCCGAGTAGGCCGAAGGCGAGTGGAGAGTAGTGTTGAGCCACCCCCGTAGTGTTCGAGTTCAGTTCGGTTCGTCGAACACCCGTGTGTTCGCCGAACTGTTCGTCGAACACCTTCGAACACCGTTAAAACCAATGGCAGGCAAACAAAAACACATAGAAACACATAGAAAACACCTTCAAAGGTGTCCAAAAGCTGACAAACTGCTCAGAAGACACAACTAACACATGGAAAAGTGACAAGTACATATAGTCATGCGAAAAGAAAAGAGGTGGAGGAGTAAAAGGAGGGGGAGACACAGATATAGGCATGTCATGCCCTTCTAAAATCCAAAAAGTGAGAAGCCGACACGTTCAGTCCGCTCCTGCCCGTGCCACCTCCGCGTCGCCGGGTTTGTGCCAGCGCCGCGGTGAACCCTGACGGCCAGCCCCCCTCTCCCAATACTGGTGCCTGTCCGCTGGTGGGTCGAGCGAGCCCCCCTGTGGTGGAGGCAGCTCTAAGCTTTTTAATTTAAATTGTCTCTCTAATTTGAATGAATACACTTTAAATCCATTTACAAGGATCTATTGGAGGGCAAGTCTCATGCCAGCAGCCGCGTAATTCCAGCTCCAGTAGCGTCCACTAAAGCTGCTGCAGTTAAAAAGCTTTTATAAGGATCGAGCTCGGCTGTCCACCGCAAGGCATCCTACTGCCAGTCCCAGCCCCTATGCCTTGGGGTGCCTCCTGATGCTCTTCACTGAGTATCCCGTGGTCCCGAAGCATTTCCTTTGAAAAAATTAAGTGTCCAAACTACAGGTGGTGTAGCTTGCTTAACAGCCGGGATAATCCGCTGACTAGCAGACACTGCTACTAGGCACAAAGTATTTCCTGGGCTAGATGCAGTTAAAAATTTGTAATTAGATACTCTCGTTGGATGCTGAGAAAGCATTCCATAGAGTCTCCTGGCACGCCATATATGATTCTCTTAAAAAGCTTGGGGTAGGGGTCTAGGGGACCCTTTTATAGCCAAAATCACGGCCCTGTATCGCAATACGTCACCTAGGCTGAAGATAAATGGAACTGTAGCACCCTGAGGGCTCGGTTGCTACAGAGGTATTGCACCTCACCCAGAGGTGTGATATCTCACTCTCAGGTAAGGATGTAGTGTGGATCAGGACCCGACACCTGCATGCATTACACCACATTGCCATGGGGCAGGGCGACCAATATGCCCCTGAGATGGGCACGACAGTCCCTGTCCCTGGCTGGAGTGGGGGGAGGGAACACTGAGGAAGGGGAACCCTGTAGTGCAGGAGCAGGGAGGAAGCAGTTCCTGGGTGCTTTGAGAAGGGAGTATAAAAGGTGGGCACCATCTTAGTTCAGTGCAGAGAAGTCTGTGCAGAAGTGGCAGGGAGCAGGGACTCTGCATGAGCTCTGCTCCGGAGTAACAGAGGCCCAGGCCTGGAAGAGGGAGAAGGAAGGAAGAGGAGCGGAGAAGGCTCCAGGAACGAGGAACGAAGGGATCCCAGGGGTGCGGACGGGCGAGTCGCCACCGCACGCCCGAATCCACCTGCGTGGAGGGGTCAGGCCAAAGGGGGAGACCGGTCCCCGAACTAGTGGAGGCAGGAAACGACCCTCAGCTAGAAACAGGAGGCTGTGATATTTTATGTGGCGCAGCCCCTCGCTACACCCGCTAGGAAGGCACCACATAGGGTCAGGGAAACTGGCGCCAAGTTTACCAAGAGGAGGCCCGAGGCAGCCGGACAGAAGGGTTGGTAAGAAAGGCCAGACAATGGACACACAAAGGGGGTCCTGTGAAGCGCTCCAAAGTTATCTGGGAGTTGTCTGAGCCCCTCACCTGGTGAGCACAGTACGACGTGGGCAGCCGTTACCTGCAGACGTGGTCTGGATAATAAGAACTGTGAGTAAAGGCCCTGGACTGCATCACTGACTCCGTGTCGTTACTGCTGCTGCCCTGCACCATCACCCCCATCCTCCGCATACACTGCCCTGAGGCTATACTCCTCCCGTGGGGAGTTATGCTACGCTCTGCTGCACCCACAACACCAGCCTCAGCGGTCTGCCCTGGAGCGGCGGTTCACTCTGACCGCAATCCACGGGTGGCGTAGTCGGACATTTAAACATCAAAACCACATAAATAGTTCCGCCACTGGTTTGACCGCCCTGAGCCACGGAACCGGGTCGCCTCCACGGAGACTACAACCACCAGCATCCACCAAAAAGGATCCGGCTCCGGGTGCCCCAAGGCCCAGAGGGCGCGTCAGAACATTTTCATCACCTTTCACAATCACCAATGGGACAAGGCAGGGATGTTCTCTGTCCCCTCTCTTATACATCCTAGTGACAGAGCACCTGCTCTCATCAATTCGCCATAATCCCAATATTAGGTGGATTGAGGTGGGAGGCACCGAGTACAAGTGCTCTCTATTTGCTGATGATGTCCTAGTATATATCACTCAATCACATATATCCATCCCTGCTGTTATGGCTGAAATAGATCACTTTGTTACATGGTAAAATTTTAAAATCAATGCAGCGAAGTCTGAGGCCCTCGATGTCTCCCTCCCCAAATCCATATAGGATTCCATCCAGTCCAACTTTCCCTTTGCCTGGCCCTCACAGGGTATCAAATACTTAGGAATTCCTATTCATAGAGACCTCTCCCATCTATGTTATCTTAATTTTGGGCCCTTTATTGAACAACTCCATACAGACCACGGTTGGCAAGTTAGAACTGTAAGATTCACTACGTGAACCACTGGTGTTTTGTGGAAAAGCACATGTACACTGTGTTCCAAATTATTATGCAAAAAGTGTTTAGGAGTGATAAGGGAAGAATTTGTTTGTTTGTCAGTTAAACTCATTGATGGTGATGTGTGCCAGGGCTCTTTATATCACTGTAAGCAATTGCAGACACCTGTGCTAATTAGTTTGGCAGGTGTGTCCAATGAAAGGCAAGACTACTTAAGAAGGCTGTCTCACATTATTAAGCAGCCTACATTTTCTGCCAAAATGGGAAAGAAAAAGGATGTGTCGGCTGCTGAGAAGCAACAAATTGTGGAGTGTTTAGGTCAAGGCATGACTACAATCAACATTGTGCGATGATCAGGATGAAGTGTCTTGGCAATCAAGAAGTATGTAGCTGATTCACAGTACACACGTGTGCGTGCTGATAAGGGCAAATTGAGGACTCTTTCCTACAGGCAATTACGTCAGGTTGAAAGAGCAGCGGCAAAAAAGCCTTGTCATAGCAGCAGACAAGTTTTTGAAGCTGCTGGTGCCTCCAACGTCCCCCGAACAACAAGATGCAGGGTCCTTCAGAGGTTTGCAGCTGTGCATACGCCATCCTGTCGACCTCCTCTATCCACTTCACACAAGCAGAAACGGCTCCAGTGGGCCAAACATTACATGAAGACTGATTTCAAAACTGTTTTGTTCACGGATGAGTGCCGTGCAGCGCTCGATGGTCCAGATGGATGGAGTGGAGGATGGCTGGTTGATGGACACCCCACGCAAACACGGCTACAGCGCCAACAAGGAGGAGGTGGAGTAATGTTTTGGGCTGAAATCATGGGGAGAGAGATTGTCGGCCCCTTTAGGATCCCTGAAGGCGCTAAAGATGAACTCCATAATGTATGTGGATTTTCTCAAACAGCACTTCCTGCCATGGTTCAAGAAGAAGAACCGTGTATTTCACAGCAAGATCATTTTTTTGCATGATAATGCACCATCTCATGCTGCACATAAAACATCTGCATCTCTGGCTGATATGGGCATAAAAGGGGACAAACTTATGGTGTGACCCCCATGCTCCCCTGACCTCTACCCCATTCAGAACCTTTGGAGCATCATTAAAAGGAGTGTCTATGATGGCGGGAGGCAGTTCACATCTAAGCAACAGCTCTGGGAGGGTATTCTGTCCTCATGCAAAACAATTGAAGCAGAAACCATCCAAAACCTGACAAATTCAATGGACGAGAGAGTTCAGAAGCTCCTTTCGAACAAGGGGTCCTATGTGAAAATGTAACATCACCTAGAATAAAGTTTTGAGTTGAAAACTGTTTGATTTCAGTTTCTAACAACCTGCTAATGCTTATAATTTCAAAAATGACCATTTTTTTGATCTTTATTAAAATGAAAAGGTTGATCGAAAAGTTTGGGGGATCTAAGAGTGTGGCAACCCAGTAGTCGTGATTACTTCGAATTCTGACAATATGAGGGTCATGCTGCAGGTAGTGCAGCAAGAAGGCACTTATGTGTCTTGCGCATCTCGGAGCCCCAAAATTATTTTCCGGGCTAGATGCAGCTAAAAATTATTATTAATTTTAAATCTGGTGAAGCTTTAGTATAGATGGCCTAATAGGATCAGTGCTGCACACTGCTACAAAGCCCAAATTATTTTCCAGTCAAGATACAGATAAACATGATTAGTAATTTTAAATCTGGTGGAGCTTATTATAGATGGCCTAATAGAATCAGTGCTGCACACTGCTACAAAGCCCAAATTATTTTCCAGCCAAGATACAGATAAACATGATTAGTAATTTGAAAGCTTAAAACGGTTGGTAGGGTGATTTTAACCAATCATCAAGCTTTTACTCTCCCCAGGATGACACAGGGGTAGAAAAGTCGTTTCGGATCCATGATTTGTTCATCTTTATGAACGTGAGTCTGTCTACATTATCAGTGGAGAGCCGCGTGCGCTTATCTGTCAGCACACCACCAGCAGCGCTGAACACACGTTCAGACAGAACGCTGGCTGCGGGGCATGACAAGATCTCCAAGGCGTAAGTGGCTAGCTCCGGCCATTTATCCAGATTGGAAGCCCAAAAAGAGCAAGGGTCCAGTGACACAGTCATGGCTTCAATGTTTACTTGGAGATACTCCTGTACCATCGTCTCTAGGCGTTGACTATGTGTCAGACTTCTTGTCTCCTGTGGCCTTGCAAAGGATGGGCTAAAAAAGTGGTGAAATGATTCCGCAAAATTGATGTTACCAGCAGATACTGTGGTTCTGTTACGGTTTGAGTGCTGAACACTTGACGGTCCCACGGTTGGCAAGTTGGAACTGTGAGATTCACAACGTGCACCACTGGTATTTTGTGGAAAAGCACATGTAAGATTCTGCAACAGTCTCTGCTGATACTCCTGCATGCGTGCATCCCTTTCTTTGGCAGGAATAATTTCTGCAAATTTACTTTTGTACCGGGGATCTAACAGTGTGGCAACCCAGTAGTCAGGATTATTTCTAATTCTCACAATTCGAGGGTCATGTTGCAGGTAGTGCAGCAAGAAGGCACTCATGTGTGTTGCGCATCCAGGAGCACCAAGTCCCTGTTGTGTTGGTGGCGAGGTAACAATCATGCTTCCTTCCTCTGTCCTCTCCCCCCAACCTCGCACAACAGAAATGTGATCAAGGTCTCCCTCATCTGATGAGTCTTCCATCAGTTCGTCCTCCACTTCTTCCTGGGCTCCTGCACCTTCCTCACTAGTTTGGCTGCTACCATGCGCCCTGGTAAAATCATCTCCCCCACCCTCACATGCCTGCCGTCTTGGTGCTGCCGACCGTCTGGACCTTGCAGATGTTAGCCCTTCCGCATACAACTCCTCCTCCTCTACTTCCTCCACCTCCTCTTGTGCCACCACCTGACTCCGAATTCTGTTTAACCTGTGCTCCAGCATGTAAATCACCGGAATAGTCATGCTGATAATGGCATCGTCAGCACTAAACATCTTCGTCGCCATTTCAAAACTGTGCAGAAGGGTGCATAGGTCCCTGATCTGAGACCACTCCTCCAGCGTGATTTGCCCCACCTCTGGATCTCGTTGGCCCAGGCTATACGTCAGAACGTATTGCACCAGGGCTTGTCGGTGCTGCCACAGTCGCTGCAACATGTGCAGAGTTGAATTCCACCGGGTAGGCACATCGCATTTTAGCCGGTGAAGTGGCAGGCCCAACGACTTCTGTAGAGATGTAAGTCGCTGAGCTGCGGGATGAGAACGGCGGAAGTGAGCACACAGCGACCGTGCCCTCTGCAGAAGGCCATCTAGTCTGGGATAGTGGGCTAAAAATTGCTGGACAACCAGGTTCAACACGTGAGCCGTACAAGGCACGTGTGTGACATTGCCCCGGCGAAGGGCCGCACCCAGGTTTGCAGCATTGTCGCACACGGCCTTCCCTGGTTTCAGGTCCAGTGGAGACAACCATTCATGAAATTGGTTCTCCAGAGCTGACCACAACTCCTCAGCTGTGTGACTCACATTTCCCAGACATTTCAATGTAAAAACCGCCTGATGACGTTGAGCCCTACTGCCAGTAGTAAGGAGGTGTGCAGGATCCCTTCTGCGCAGTTAGAAAGCTTGTGGCATGACCAGACAGGTTTTGGGTGCAGGTGGAAGACCGAGAGGAGGTTGAGGAGGCAGAAGCAGTGGAGGAACTTTGACATAAAGAGGATTGACGCACAACTCGTGGGGACGGCAAGACTTGGACAGCAGCCCCTTGTCCTGCTGTCACCATAGTTACCCAGTGCCCAGTCAGCGACATGTAACGCCCCTGTCCATGCCTACTCGTCCAAGTGTCTGTGGTGAAATGCACCCTGTCACACACAGAGTTTCTCAAAGAAGCGGTGATGTTGTGTGCGACATGCTGGTGTAGCGCAGGCACACCTTTCTTTGAGAAGTAGTGCCGACTGGGCATCTGGTACTGGGGCACTGCGACGGACATAAGGTCTCGAAAATCCTCTGTGTCCACCAGGCGGAAAGGCAGCATTTCTGTAGCCAAGAGCTTGCAGATGGTGAAATTCAACCTCTTAGCTTTCTCATGGCTAGGAGGAAATGGTCTTTTACTTGTCCACATCTGAGGGACCGAGGGCTGGCTATTGTGCTTAGACGGGGTTGATAAGGGTGTCCCCGGCAAACTGCCGGTCTGTGAGGAAGATGCAGGCGGACATGTTAGGTTGCCTTGATCCAAAGGTGGTGCTATCGATGTCGGACAGCGCTCAACACCAGCTGGTGTTACCACCTCCAAAGAAAATGATGACCTGCCAATCACGCTGGCTGTTGCGGGTAAAGAAGTGGCAGGTCTGCGCCCCAAAACAGGTGTGACTGCTGTCCCCCCAGTCACAGAGGATGAAGAGGCCGCGGATGCACAAGATATGGCAGACGGTGGTTGGCCCGGCCGGCTAGGCCGCATTGTAACACACTGAGCTTCCCACTGCAACTTATGCTTCATGTCCATGTGCCGGTTCATGCATGAAGTACTCAAACTATGTATTTTTTGGCCTCTACTTAGCTTTTGCTGACAAATGTTACAGATAACACGAGTTGGGTCATCTTTATCGATCTGAAAAAATGCCCAGGCTATGCAAGGCTTAGCACCCATGCGACCTGAAGAGCCACCACGACTTGTGGTGAGAGGCAGAGTTGTGTTTGAGGATGCAGTTGTTGACGTGCTTCCAGTACTACGTCTCTGTCCAGGAAGGCGCAACCTGACCTCGTCGTCACTAGCATCTTCCTCCACCTCCTCTGCTGACCTCATCTCTTGGCTGACTGTGGGTTGACAGTAAGTGGGATCTCCAACCTCATCATCATCACCCTGTGCGTTATCACACCCGTCGTCCTCAGAGCCAACCTGTTCCTGCCCTGACAAAAAACTAAAGTTGGCGCTCCAATCAGGTATTTGAGTCTCATCATCGTCTTCCTCATTGTCTCCACCAACAGGAGTTACAGTTTGGGAATGAGGGTCTACATTATGGTCAGAACCTTCTGCGTCTGGTCCTGGATCCGACTCATAAAGATTCTGGGCATCAGTGCAGATCATTTCCTCGTCTGGATTCACAGAAGCGCTGGAGTCGATCTCTGATTCCCAGGCTATAGTATGAGTAAACAGCTCTGCAGACTCAACCATCTGTTCTACCTCATACTCAGACGGGCAGCTGGAGATTTGGGAGCTGTGAGGAAGCAAGTGCGATTGGGGTGACACCTTTGAGGACTGGAGTATTTGTGATGTTGAAGTTGATGTGGAGGAGAGCCCACTTAAAGGAGCACTTGATATCCGTTGAAGCACCTGCTGTTTTTGTGCCTCATCTGGAATTTGTAGCGATTGGCGTGGCCGTAAGAAAGGGATCTTATCACATTGTCCGCTAAAAGAAGTAGACATTTTAGTTTGGCTGGAAGATGGTCTTTCTTCTGCAGATGTTACTGTTGCTTTAACACCTACCCCACGGACAAAACCTTTTTTCCCCTTCCCAACATGCCTATTCCCCTTTCCACCAGCAGCAGGCCTTTTTCCACTCATTTTGGTGGTTAACTAATTCACAACTCTGGAGTTGTTTGCACAAAAAAACAATGGATGGGAACCGAGCAGAGCTGAGTGGCCAAACTGTGGTATTAGGCCAAAACTATTGGCTGGGTTAGATGCAGAAAAAAATTATATTCAATTTGCAACCTGATGGAGGTCAGTATAGATGGACTAATAGAACAAGTCCCACACACAGCTAGAAGCCCAAATATTTTTTCAGAGGTAGATGCAGAAAATTTTTTTATTCAGTTTGCAACCTGATGGAGGTCTGTATAGATGGATTAATAGAACAAGTCCCACACACAGCTACAAGCCCAATATTTTTTCAGAGGTAGATGCAGAAAAAAAATATATTCAGTTTGCAACCTGATGGAGGTCAGTATAGATGGACTAATAGAGAAAGTCCCACACACTGCTAGAAGGCCAAATATTTTTTCAGAGCTAGATGCAGACAAAAAATTATTTTGAATGTGCAACCTGATGTAGGTCAGTATAGGTGGACTAATAGAACAAGTCCCACACACTGCTAGAAGGCCAAATATTTTTTCAGAGCTAGATGCAGAAAAAAATTATATTCAGTTTGCAACCTGATGGAGGTCTGTATAGATGGATTAATAGAACAAGTCCCACACACAGCTAGAAGCCCAAATATTTTTTCAGAGGTAGATGCAGATAAAAATTATTTTTAATTTGCAACCTGATGGAGGTCAGTATAGATGAACTAATAGAGAAAGTCCCACACACTGCTAGAAGGCCAAATATTTTTTCAGAGCTAGATGCAGATAAAAATTATATTCAATTTGCAACCTGATGGAGGTCAGTATAGATGGACTAATAGAACAAGTCCCACACACAGCTAGAAGCCCAAATATTTTTTCAGAGGTACTGTAGATGCAGATGAAAATTATTTTTAATTTGCAACCTGATGGAGGTCAGTATAGATGGACTAATACAACAAGTCCCACACACAGCTAGAAGCCCAATATTTTTTCAGAGGTAGATGCAGAAAAAAATATATTCAGTTTGCAACCTGATGGAGGTCAGTATAGATGGAGTAATAGAACAAGTCCCACACACAGCTAGAAGCCCAAATATTTTTTCAGAGGTAGATGCAGATAAAAATTATTTTTAATTTGCAACCTGATTGAGGTCAGTATAGATGGACTGATAGAGAAAGTCCCACACACTGCTAGAAGGCCAAATATTTTTTCAGAGCTAGATGCAGATAAAAATTATATTCAATTTGCAACCTGATGGAGGTCAGTATAGATGGACTAATAGAGAAAGTCCCACACACTGCTAGAAGGCCAAATATTTTTTCAGAGCTAGATGCAGATAAAAATTATATTCAATTTGCAACCTGATGGAGGTCAGTATAGATGGACTAATAGAACAAGTCCCACACACAGCTAGAAGCCCAAATATTTTTTCAGAGGTACTGTAGATGCAGATAAAAATTATTTTTAATTTGCAACCTGATGGAGGTCAGTATAGATGGACTAATAGAGAAAGTCCCACACACTGCTAGAAGGCCAAATATTTTTTCAGAGCTAGATGCAGATAAAAATTATTTTTAATTTGCAACCTGATGGAGGTCAGTATAGATGGACTAATAGAGAAAGTCCCACACACTGCTAGAAGGCCAAATATTTTTTCAGAGGTACTGTAGATGCAGATAAAAATTATTTTTAATTTGCAACCTGATGGAGGTCAGTATAGATGGACTAATACAACAAGTCCCACACACAGCTAGAAGCCCAATATTTTTTCAGAGGTAGATGCAGAAAAAAATATATTCAGTTTGCAACCTGATGGAGGTCTGTATAGATGGATTAATAGAACAAGTCCCACACACAGCTAGAAGCCCAATATTTTTTCAGAGGTAGATGCAGAAAAAAATATATTCAGTTTGCAACCTGATGGAGGTCAGTATAGATGGACTAATACAACAAGTCCCACACACAGCTAGAAGCTGTAACGGGTCTGGGAGGCGGAACCTCTGAGCTACTATACAAGGGGGCGGTCCTTGTAAGGGAGCGGGTGGCGACCAGGGAAGACGGGCAGGAAGTCACAGCAGGTGACCGGGACAGTCTCTGAGTGAACGGGCTGGAGGTCACGGCAAGTGACCGGGGCAGTCTCTGGATGAACGGGCTGATGGTCACGGCAAGTGACCGGAGCAGTCTCTGAATGAACGGGCAGATGGTCACGGCAAGTGACCGGGGCAGTCTCTGAAAGAACGGGCAGATGGTCACGGCAAGTGACCGGGGCAGTCTCTAGGTAAGGGGTTGGTACGACCTGTGGCGGCTGATGATAGACGTGAGCTCCCAGGTGAGCAGGCGAGAGTCTCTGGATGAACGGGTGGTCACAGCATGTGACGGCGGAGCCTCCAGGAAGACCAACAGACAGGCGGCAGATGAGCGCTCCCAGGTGAGCGGGCAGAAGTCTCTGGACAGGCGGGTGGTCACAGCACGTGACGACAGGTCTTTCCTCTTACCCTTTTGGTGGCAAGAATGTTCTCTACCTCAAACTCGTCCTCAGCAGAAACCGGAGCAGGAGGCGTACCTGTAGACTTGGAAAAAGAGTTAAGAACCACAGGTTTGAGGAGAGATACATGGAAGGAGTTAGGGATCCGTAAGTTGGCCGGGAGTTTCAATTTATAGGCCACCGGGTTGATCTGACTGATGACCTCCAGAGGACCGATGAACCGAGGCCCTAACTTGTAAGAAGGTATCTTGAGTCGGACATATTTAGATGAGAGCCAGACTTTATCTCCAGGACGAAATTGTGGAGGATCCAGGCGTTTTTTGTCAGCGTGTCTTTTCATCCGTTCGGACGACTGAAGGAGTGCGGATCGGGTACTCTCCCAAATGGAGGAAAATTTGCTAACGAGAGATTCCGCAGCCGGGTTGTCCACAGAGGTGGAAACAGGAAAAGGAATCCGAGGATGCTGACCGAAGTCTACAAAAAAGGGGGATTTGGAGGAGGATTCGCTCTGGTGATTATTATAAGAGAACTCGGCCCATGGTAGGAGATCCACCCAGTCGGAATGATGGGCATTAACGAAGTGCCGGAGGTAACTGGTCAGGTTCTGATTGATCCGCTCCACTTGACCATTGGACTGTGGGTGGTAAGCGGAAGAGAAGTCCAGGGTGACGTCTAGCAGTTTACAAGTGGCTCTCCAGAAACGTGAGGTGAACTGTACCCCACGATCCGACACGATGTGGAGGGGCAGGCCATGAAGATGGAAGATGTGGCGGATAAAGTCTTTAGCCAGCTCGGGTGCAGACGGGAGGCCTGGCAGGGGAATAAAGTGAGCCATCTTGGAAAAGCGGTCAGCGACCACCCAAATGACCGTACAACCGGCAGAGACGGGGAGATCAGTTATGAAGTCCATAGCAATATGCTGCCAGGGGGCAGCAGGCACAGGAAGCGGAAGGAGGCGACCGGCTGGCAGGTGTCTCGGGACTTTGTTGCGGGCGCAGGACACACAGGTAGAAACAAAGTCTATTACGTCCTTGTGCAGGGTAGGCCACCAGTAGTGCCGGGCAATAAGCTGGAGGGTCTTTTTCTGACCGGCGTGGCCAGCTAGTTTAAACGAATGGCCCCAGTGTAGGATCTTCTCCCGATCAGGTACTGAAACAAACGTCTTACCGGGAGGAAGACGATTTAGACTCACGGGAGCCACCTGCATTACTCTGGCGGGATCGATGATATGTTTAGGTTCTTCCTCGAGATCAGACACCAGAAAGGATCGGGACAAGGCGTCTGCTTTGACGTTTTTGTCAGCCGGGCGAAAATGAAGAACAAAATCAAAGCGAGCAAAAAACAAGGACCACCGGGCTTGGCGCGGGTTAAGTCTCTGGGCATGCTGGAGGTAAGCCAAGTTCTTGTGGTCAGTGTAAATTATTACCGGGTGAAGAGCCCCCTCGAGCAGGTAACGCCACTCCTCCAATGCCAGTTTGATGGCCAATAACTCTCGGTCTCCTATGGAATAATTGCGCTCTGAGGAGGAGAAGAGTTTAGAGAAGAAGCCACAAGTTACCATTCTCCCGGAAGATGATTTTTGAGTAAGTACCGCTCCGGCTCCAGAGGAGAAGGCGTCAACTTCCAGGAAGAACTTCTTGTTGCCATCTGGGCGATGCAGCACCGGGGCGGAAGAGAAGGCCTGTTTTAGGGAAAGAAAGGCCTCCTCTGCTTCGGGAGGCCACTCTTTGGGATTAGTACCTTTACGGGTGAGCGCGGAAATTGGGGCAGTCCGGGAAGAGAAGTGTGGTATGAAGAGGCGGTAGTAGTTGGCGAAGCCCAGGAATCGCTGAATGGCCTTCAACCCCTCCGGTCGAGGCCATTTCTCGATGGCAGACAGTTTCTCTGGATCCATTCGTAGGCCGGTCTGAGAAATAATGTAGCCCAAAAACGGAAGCGAGGTCTGCTCAAAGAGGCACTTCTCGTATTTAGCGAAGAGGTGATTCTGCCTGAGCCTGAGCAGGACCTGACGAACGTCCCTCCGGTGAGTCTGGAGATCCGGAGAGAAGACCAAGATGTCGTCCAGGTACACCACTACGCAGGAGTAGAGAAGGTCCCGGAAGATGTCATTGACCAACTCTTGAAAGACGGCAGGAGCGTTACAGAGACCAAAGGCATTACCAGATATTCATAGTGGCCGTCCCGGGTGTTGAATGCCGTCTTCCATTCATCCCCCTGACGGATACGAACCAGGTTGTACGCCCCACGGAGGTCCAGTTTGGTGAAGATTCTAGCCCCCCTCAGACGATCAAATAACTCCGGAATGAGCGGAAGGGGGTACTTATTCTTCACCGTGATCTGGTTAAGACCTCTATAGTCTATACAGGGACGGAGAGAGCCGTCCTTCTTTTTGACGAAAAAGAAGCCTGCTCCCGCCGGGGAGGTAGATTTCCGGATGAATCCCCTGGCCAGATTCTCCTCAATATATTCGGACATCGACCGGGTCTCAGCAGCGGATAATGGATAAATACGCCCACGTGGAGGAGTAGTACCAGGTAACAGGTCGATAGGGCAGTCGTATGGTCTATGAGGGGGTAGTGTCTCTGCCTCCTTTTTATTAAAGACATCAGCATAAGACCAATAAGGAATCGGAAGTCCAGGTAGATTAGCTGGGGTAGGAGAAGGACGGACGGGATGGACGGGAACCAGACAGGTCTTATGGCAGTCCTGTCCCCAGCGAAGGACTTCTCCGGTCTGCCAGTCAAGCACGGGTGCATGTCTCTGGAGCCAAGGTAGGCCTAGCAAGAGGGCGTGAGAGAGTCCAGGCAGAACATGAAAGGAGATACTCTCAGAATGCAGCATTCCCACCTGCAGAGTAATGGATTCGGTGATGAGTTGAATGGGGCGTGGTAAGAGACCCCCATCCACGGCAGCAACAGACAAGGGTACAGCCAGAGGTTTGGTGGGGATGCGGTATTTCTCTACCAGGGACTGTGAAATAAGATTCCCGGCTGCTCCAGAGTCAAGTTGGGCTAGTTCGAAATAACGGTTCTCCCCGCAGACGATTGAGACTGACAACAGCAGAGATGGAGAGGATTTATTCTTGTCTAGGTCGACCTCTCTGAGCGAACCTAGACACAGGCGCTTCCCGACCTCTCCGGGCAGGCACGGATCTGGTGCTCCTTACTGCCACAGTAGAAGCAGCTCCCCTCGGCACGGCGTAAGTCCTGACGGGTTTTGAGCATCTTGGTCTGGTCGACCTGCATAGGCTCAGGAGAGTGTACCTGGGTAGAGACGGAGGGAGTGACGGGTTTCAGAAAAGTAGGAGCTAGACGTGGTAACCCCCTCTCACGGGTGACCTCTTTGGCACGCTCCTGGAACCGTAGGTCAATCCGGGTGGCAAGAGTTATTAGGTCATCGAGAGTGGTAGGAATGTCCCGACCGGCAAGTTCATCTTTAATACGGCCGGACAGACCCTCCCAGAAGACGGATACCAGAGCGTCGTTATCCCAGGCCAGCTCCGAGGCAAGGGTACGGAACCGTATGGCATATTGGCCCACGGTGAGACTTCCCTGACGGAGGCGTAGCAGTGATGATGCGGATGAGGTCTTCCGTCTGGGTTCGTCGAAGACTTTCCGGAAAGCCGTGAGAAAAGCAGGCAAGTTGGATACCAGGGGGTCTCCTCTCTCCCATAGAGGATTTAGCCAGGCCAGGGCCTCCCCGGTGAGATGGGACATGATGAATGCAATTTTGGCCCGGTCGGAGTTAAACTGGTGAGACAATAGTTCAAAGTGCAGGGTGCACTGATTTATGAAGCCCCGAGCCTGGGCGGAGTCGCCTCCGAAGCGAGGAGGTGCAGAAAGCCGTGGTCCGGGGTAAGATAGCATGGTATTAGTGGGCAGCGGAGCTGCCGGATTGCGAGACATGGCACTGGCGGAGGTTGCTGGTGGAGCAGTCAGAGTGTCCAGGCGAGTATTGACATTCCGCAGGTGACCCAGGATGGACTCCTGTTGGGACCTTTGACGGGACAGTTCATGACACAGGTCCGAGAGCGAGGGAGCTTGGGTGCCACCGGGTTCCATGGCCCGAGCAAACTGTAACGGGTCTGGGAGGCGGAACCTCTGAGCTACTATACAAGGGGGCGGTCCGTGTAAGGGAGCGGGTGGCGACCAGGGAAGACGGGCAGGAAGTCACAGCAGGTGACCGGGACAGTCTCTGAGTGAACGGGCTGATGGTCACGGCAAGTGACCGGGGCAGTCTCTGAATGAACGGGCAGATGGTCACGGCAAGTGACCGGGGCAGTCTCTGAAAGAACGGGCAGATGGTCACGGCAAGTGACCGGGGCAGTCTCTAGGTAAGGGGTTGGTACGACCTGTGGCGGCTGATGATAGACGTGAGCTCCCAGGTGAGCAGGCGAGAGTCTCTGGATGAACGGGTGGTCACAGCATGTGACGGCGGAGCCTCCAGGAAGACCAACAGACAGGCGGCAGATGAGCGCTCCCAGGTGAGCGGGCAGAAGTCTCTGGACAGGCGGGTGGTCACAGCACGTGACGGCAGAGCCTCCAGGTAGGCTAGCAGACAGGCAGCAGATGAGCGCTCCCAGGTGAGCGGGCAGGAGTCACTGGACAGGCAGGTGGTCACAGCACGTGACGGCGGAGCCTCCAGGTAGGCTAGCAGACAGGTAGCAGATGTGTGCTCCCAGGTGAGCGGGCAAGCTGGTCCATAGACAGACTGACAGGAGTTGGAAGGCAGACCGTCGGACCTCAGGCAAGCAGGCAGGTAGCTGATGTGCGCTCCCAGGTGAGCGGGCAGGCTGGTCCTTAGACAGACTGACAGGAGTAGTAAGGCAGACCGTCGGACCTCAGACTAGCAGGCAGGTAGCAGATAATCAGGCAGGAATCTGGCAGGTAACTGGCAACGGGACCTGAGGGCTGAAGCAGAGTAGTGAACAGTGCAACAACATTGCTCGGGCACCTCCATTTTGGAGGAGGTGCCTTATATATGGTGAAGTCCTCCGGCCATTGGCCGGGGACTCCTTAGGACGGCGCGCGCGGCCCCTTTAAGAGGGAGGGAGAGCGCGCGCGCGCGCCCTAAGCACAGTGGCCGGGAAGGAGCGCGCGCTGCCAGCAGAGCGGGAGGAGGACGCCGGGCACGGAGCAGAGAGGTGAGGGGAACAGCGTCCCTGCCTAGCAGAGGGCAGGGACGCCGGCGCTACAGAAGCCCAATATTTTTTCAGAGGTAGATGCAGAAAAAAATATATTCAGTTTGCAACCTGATGGAGGTCTGTATAGATGGATTAATAGAACAAGTCCCACACACAGCTAGAAGCCCAATATTTTTTCAGAGGTAGATGCAGAAAAAAATATATTCAGTTTGCAACCTGATGGAGGTCAGTATAGATGGACTAATACAACAAGTCCCACACACAGCTAGAAGCCCAATATTTTTTCAGAGGTAGATGCAGAAAAAAATATATTCAGTTTGCAACCTGATGGAGGTCTGTATAGATGGATTAATAGAACAAGTCCCACACACAGCTAGAAGCCCAATATTTTTTCAGAGGTAGATGCAGAAAAAAATATATTCAGTTTGCAACCTGTTGGAGGTCAGTATAGATGGACTAATACAACAAGTCCCACACACAGCTAGAAGCCCAATATTTTTTCAGAGCTAGATGCAGAAAAAAATTATATTCAATTTGCAACCTGATGGAGGTCAGTATAGATGGACTAATAGAATGATGCTATGCCCAAAAGATTTTACTTCACTAGGTGCAGTAAAAAAATTGGTATTCTATA
Source organism: Phyllobates terribilis (assembly GCF_046119375.1). NCBI lineage: Eukaryota > Metazoa > Chordata > Amphibia > Anura > Dendrobatidae > Phyllobates > Phyllobates terribilis. The sequence goes on along the minus strand of NW_027362798.1, from coordinate 11,284,788 downwards.
CACAGGTGGTATATCTTGCAACACAGATAGGCTACTCCACTGACTAACACACTCTGCAATAGGCCAAAAAGGATTAGCTTTGCTAGATTCAGCCAAATGCTGTGAAAAAAACTTGCACAGCACTGGCACAGACCTGCCTGGCAAAAACTGATAGGAACTGATGTAACCTAGTCCTAAAAAGGACTCCAATTATTGAACTAACAGGTCGAACTTGATGGACGCAAGTCTTTATTCGGCTTTACTAACTATGTAACTATATACAATTAGTCTTTACTCCCACAATCTATCTATTTATGAGCACAGACCTGCCTGATAAAAGTCGTAGGAAATGCTGTAACCTAGTGCTTAAAAGGACTGCAATCACAACTATTCCCTACTCCCAAGCTATCTGTAGATTTGTGCGAAAATTGGCTTGAAATTAACAAGGTATAGCGCACACAGTAACAGCGGTGCCGTCTAACACGCAGCTGCAGCAGTGAGAAAATGGTGGCGACGGGGAAAATGGCTTGGTCTTATAGGGCAAGGACATGTGACATACACTGCCAATGACACATGCCCTTGCTTGTGTGAAAAAAAGCACTTCGCTCCATGTGTGCGCTGCTGATAGGCTGACAGATTGCACCTCCCCACTGTAAATGCGGGAAAGAGAAAAAAAAAATGAAGATCTTCATTGTTCCTGCAGAGATCCATCCCCTGCCCCTCCCCCCACCCCGCTGTGCACTCAAACTGCGTATTAACATTAATTTTCATCATTACTGAGAAAAAATCCAGTTATGATTTTGGTGCACGAACAGTTATCGAACATAACCTCGAACAGCCGAATTTTTCTCAAATTGTTCGTGTTCGCCGAACGGCTCGAACACCGCCCAAAACAGCTCGAATTTGAGATTGGCGAACAGTTCGAGTAGAACAACGCTCATCTCTAGTGGAGAGTTAGTACATAGGGGGCAGAGGAGCTTACCTAGCTCACTCCGAATAATTTACCGGACACCGGGTCCGAAGCTTACCGGGATCTCTACGACCCAGTAAGGTATAACTGGAATCCCTGGAGACCTACAAGTCCCAGGATCGCTAAAGTGCTGATACGTAACAGAGCCAGGAGACTCATAGGCCCCGCAAGCTGAAGAGTGTGTACCCCGAGAAAAGGTCCAACCACAAGGTCAGCCAGCGCAGGGCAGAGACCAAGTTAGGCCTAGCTCCAGGCAGGTCAAAAACTTACTACTCAGAGGCAAGAAACAGGAGGCCCTACACCTGCTCATTGGGGAGGATCCTGATATGCACCCTTCACCCTACAGTGCTCCGGGATGTGCCTGATTTTCCATCAGTAAAAGGTACTGAAGTGACTATCGCGTCCGTCCCCATTCTTGCTCTGACCGGGCTGGGTCTCGCCTGTCCTGCATCCCCCTCTCCGTACGCTGCCCTGAGGCCAAGCTCCACCTGTGGGGAGCTATACCATCGAGCTGCCTTATCACCGGCGTCAGTGGGCTGCCGCAGCACTGGTGATTCTCACCAGAAACCACAGGTGGCGTCACAAACTTTTATAAAATAAACAAATATCCACCCTTTTAAAGAGTGACCCCGGGGTACGGGCCCGGGAGCCGACCACCGCGACATCACCAAGGCGAGGCAAAGGCCCGGGTACCGACTCATCCCCATCCCCTGGGCTAGTCAAACCTTTCCACATTTTTTCATATTTCAACCACAAACTTAAATGTATTTGATTGGGATTATATGTGATATACCAACATAAAATAGCAAGTATTTATGAAGTGTAAAGGAAATGACACATGGTTTTCTAATTATTTTAAAAATATAAATCTGAAAATTGTGATGAACATTTGTGGCGCCCCCAAGGGATGGGGACTCGGCGCCCGGGCCTTGCTGTTAGTTTTGGGGGATGCCGTGGTGGCCGGCTCCCGGGGCCGTACCCTGGGGTCACTCTTAAAAAAAGCAAGGAATTGGGGGAAAGGTGTATGGGAAAAGGGGAAAGTCCGTGACGCCACCTGTGGTGTCTGGTGAGACTCACCAGCGCTGCTACAGTCCTCTGAGGCCGGTGGTCGGGCAGCTTAGTTGGTTCTGCTCCCCACAGGTGAAGCGGGGCCTCAGGGCAGCGTAGGGGAAGGGATGCAGGACAGAGGGGACCCAGCCGGGTCAAAGGAAGAATAGGCACACACACGACAGTTCACTTCAGTACCTTTACTTGTGGTGTTTTCAGGCACGATCCGGGGTACTGTAGGGTGAAGGGTGCATTTCAGGACTCTCCCCAGTGAGCGGGTGTGGGGCCTCCTGTTTCTTGCCTTTTCCTAGTAAGTTTATGACCTGCCTGAAGCTAGGCCTAACTTGGTCTCTGTCTTGCACCTGCTGACCTGGTGATAGGGCCTTCTGTTGGAGTTCACACTCCCTGGTTTCTTGGGCCTCAGTGACTCCTGACCATGGTATTACGGTCAGTTTTTGGTATTCCTGGGACATGTAGTTCGCCAGGGATCCCAGTTGTTTCTGCTGGTCCTAGAGATCCTTGCAGACACGGACCCGGTGTCCGGTAAATGCTTGTGGGGTGAGCTGGTTAAGCTCCTCTGCCCCCTATGTAGCTCGCTTACTCCACTTGCCTTCGGCCTGCTCGGGGCCCTCACTAGGCTTCACACTGGCAGTAGGCCTCGCTACTCTTCACCGCTCTTATGGCGTCGGCACGCCTTGGGCTCACTACCTGAGCTCAATGAGTCTGGACTATGCTCCACTGCAGGATGGCTACTGCAGGAGCTCCTCTCAACAGGCTTCCTTCTACAGACTGGATCCTCACAGACTGGAACTAGCTCTGTCCCGGAGGAAACTGTTCTCCAGACTGACTGCCTAGCTCCACCTTCCCTTTTTATATCCCTAACGGCTCCCTCTGGTGGTCTGAGGTGGAAGGTGAAGGTGTGTGTATGCTATGAGGGCCTCTTGTGGAGGAATCTGTTCATGCACCCCTCTAGGATCTGTGGCACCAATGCACAGCAGGGCGCCACATTCCCCCCTAGCAAAGCTCAGTACTCCCGGACTGAAGTACTTTTTATAACAACAATAATAACAATCTTCCCTTTATGGGAGGCACTTGCTTGAACGTTACCTAATAAACATTATAAATAATAAATAGACATATGTACAATAAGCAACCTCAGAATTCAAGTCTCTTTTGGTGAGGTTCCCTGACAGGATGTCCATCTCACAGGGCATAGTATTTGATAGCTTGAGGGACCTGTCCCAAACCCTCAACGTAGGCCCTGGGGTGGCTGCAGGGCATGGCGATCCTGAGTTGGACCTCCGTTAGTGTCTCTCCAGACAGGTTTTTCTTCTGAGGTCACATAAAGGGGCACTCCAGGGAGTGCAATTATTTACAAGAATCAGTTTTTGGGCTGCACATACTCCTCAGCCACTAAGTTCTGTATGTACCCTTACGGGTAACTAAAGAGAACAAGGAAAAGTGTCCATTTCACTTAAATTGTCCATTATAAAGCAAAACACAAGTTAAAAAATACATACATGAAAATACACAACATAATACCCCAGGGGCACTATTTACACTCAGAGGTTCCTTCTTTACTCTCTGTATCTGACAGGGGTCTGACCTCGTGTGCTACGTGTCGACCTACGTGGTACTGGGATGCATGAGGCACTAGTATTTGCACTACCTCCCATTCTGTCAGTTCTAAGTGCTGGGGAACTGCAGGGTTGCCTTAACCTCTCCAAGGGACTGGCAAGTATACCATTGGCTGGGCCTTCTTGCTCTGCTCCAACCGGGGATTCTTCTTGAGCAGGCTCTTCTGAAGCACTTACAGGCTCTACTTGCTGTGGAGGGTCTTCTGCCTGTTGAAAGAAGTGGACCACAGGTATTATTACTGCTCCTCCTAGTTGAGGCCAATCTGCCGGGAAATCTCCTAAGTCAGTATGGAGTACTGCTTCTTTAGGCTCCTCCAGTACGGTGAGAGGCACTTCTTCTTGGGGCTTTAGGAGGTCTGGACATAACTTCAGATGGTCTCTAGATAGCATTGCAGTCGTTCTTCCTCCGTTCTTAGTAATTAGACAGGTTTTCCTGTTACCAAATCTTGAATTTAACACAGTGTAGGGTTCTCTCTCCCACTGGTCATCAAGTTTGTGGTTTCTCCTTTTTCTTTTTAACACCACTTCTCCTGGTGTGAAGGGTTCTGCGGGCGCACTTTTATTGTAGTTTGCTTCCTGCTTGTCCCTCACATGAGTGAGACTGTCTTCGACACAGGCCTGTACTCTTCTGTACTGCTCCTGTCTTGTCGTGTCCCAGTCCTCAGTGGACATATCTGCTTCTGGTTCCACTACACCTAGCTCCAGGTCCATGGGCAACTTCCTGGGTCTGGCTCGCATGAGATATGCTGGAGTACAATTGGTGGAACTCACAGGTATGTGGTTGTACAGATCTACCAGGTCAAGTAGTACGTCTGGCCACTGATTTCTCTCCTCTAGTGGTAAGGTCTTCAGCAGGTCGATGACGATGTTATTCATCTTTTCACAGAGACCGTTGGTTTGGGGGTGGTACGGTGTGGTCTGGATCTTTTTACACCCGTACAGATGGCAGAACTCCTTGAACAATTCAGCCGCGAAGGCTGGGCCTTGATCCGTCAGCACCTGCTCCGGGTTTCCATGGGGCCTGCAGAAGTACGCCTGAAACGTCTTCGCCGCAGTTTCTGCCGTTAGATCCTTGACGGGGGCGACCACCAGGAACCGAGAGTAGTGATCCACCATGGTCAGGGCATAGGAATATCCTGACCTGCTGGGTGACAGCTTGACATGATCCATGGCCACGATCTCCAAAGGTCGAGTTGTCTTGATGGGTTGCAGGGGTGCCTTCTGGCTGCTGTAGTCATTTCTTCTGAGGCTACAGGGTACACAATTCCAGCACCACCTCTCAATGGAACTGCGCATTCCTACCCAATAAAACCAACACTTCAGCAGGGTTTCTAGCTTCTTCCAGCCAAAGTGCCTCTCCTGATCGTGGTAGGCTTCCAACACCATCTGGATGTCTGTCTTGGGCACTACGATCTGCCATACCATCTCAAGGGTTTCAGGGTTGACGTACCTCTGGCACAGCTTCTCTCTATAGATGAACAGCCGGTGATGCGCCCCCTGGGCCGTGGGGTACCCGGAGCCTGTAGATGCTGGGGGTTGTAGTCACCGTGGCGGTGACCCGGTTCGTGACCCAGGTGGTCAATCTAAGGGTAGTTTATGTATATCTGTTATGTATAGTCCGACTAAGCCACCTGTGGAATGCGGTTATTGGGAACCGCCACTGCGAAGCAGTCCGCTGAAGCTGGTGGTATGTGCAGCAAGGTGATGTAACTCCCCACAGGAAGAGTGGAGCTTCAGGGCAGCGTGTATTGATGATGATGGTGGTGGTAGTGCAAGGTATCAGTAATGACAACACGGAGTCTTTGCAGTGCAGTCCCTGGGTCTTTACTGTTGGCAATTATATGGGCCCCAACGGGAGTACCGGCTAGTGATGAGGGCCTGATCAGTCTGGGAACAATCCTAGAGTCCTCCTGGCCAGGTGAAGTTGTAGGCCTGCCGTTCTGACTATACTTTTTGGGCTATCCCGCTTATAGTCGTGTTGTAGCCCACGTCCCTGAGTGTAACGTGCTGCACTCACCCGTATGGCTGGCAACTCGGGCCTTGTGTATTCCTCTCTCCTCTGTGGCGGTACGGGTCCTTTCGTGTGGCTGAGCCTCCGGGCTTCTGTTGGGCCAGGAAACCTGCAATCTCCTGCCCTGCGGTATCTGCTGCTGGGTATGCAATGCCCACAGCCTCGGACTCCGGCGTCCAGTCCTCTGTGGATACTATCCAGGACGAGCTAACTCCAACTCCAGTCCCTGGCTCTTTACTCCTTCGTGTCCTACTTGACTCCACACACTGAACTCTAGACTCAGACTCCCTAACCCCGCCTCCAGATCCAGTTATAAAGGGCAGGATCCTCCCCAATCTGGTCTGGGGCAGGAGGTATTGCATGTAATGTGTTCCTGCCCAGGAAACTCCTGCTTTGCTCCCAGACATGGTATTACTACCACTGTGGCAACCAGACCCTCTGGGGTGCCACATTCCCCCCTAGTAAATTTCAATACTCTGGGAATGAGCATATTTTGCAAAAATATAACAGATAACAATAAACAATAGAAATAACAATACATGAACATATTTACAGGCATTACAGTCCTTATAGGTCACGGTATCATCCGTAACCAGGTGTCCATTTCACCCAAACAAGGTACAGTTGTAGAATGGGGGACCTGTCCAAAACAAACCCCAAAGTTGACTTTGGGCGTGGCTGCAAGGCTTAGGCAGTCCAGTTGGACCACAAGTGGGACCACTCCAGACAGATTTTTGTTCCGCGGTCTGTTGCAAGGGGGGCACTTTATAGGTGCAACTATTTACAGGGCAAGTTTTTGGTTACTCACTGTCCATAACCTGAAAGTCTTTGAACCCTGTCGGGTAACTGGAAAAACATAATCAGTACACACATATAAAACATTTCAACATTTGCAATACTACAGTTATGGGTTACATCTAAATCCTCCAGCGAGCAGGGATTTGACCTATGGTGCTTCTGGTAGATCTATGTAACACACTGTCTATCTGTGTTCTACCTTGGTCCCCTGTATTTACCCCTGGTGTGGTGGGTTCAATGTTCACCACACTACAGGTGTTTGGAGGTGTCTCTGGTAGGTTGGGCAGCTCCGCATGGATCCTTTGGCTTACTGTGGGTACGACAGGTTCGCTACTAGTCCTGCATGGGTGCCGCCATCTTGGTGAAGCCTGGTATAAACCTTCGGTAGTAGCCTACCAACCCGAGGAACTGCCGCACTTCTTTGATGGTGGAAGGTCTCGGCCAGTCCTTGATTACGGTGATCTTATCGGGGTCTGGTGCTACACCGTCAGCGCTTACCACATGTCCTAAGTACTGTACTTTGGGCTTCAGCAGGTGGCATTTAGACGGCTTCACCTTCAGGCCAAAGCCAGCCAGGGCTTCAAACACTTCCGCCAGGTGCTTCAGATGATCCTCATATGTCTTGGAGTATACTATGACATCATCCAGGTACAGCAGGACTGTCTCGAAATTCTTATGCCCTAGACCCCACTCCATCAACCGCTGGAAGGTTCCTGGGGCGTTGCAGAGCCCGAATGGCATGTAGGTGAACTCGCTGAGGCCCATCGGGGTGGTGAATGCGGTCTTCTCCTTATCCGCCTCTGCTACAGGAACCTGCCTATACCCACTAGTAAGATCCAAAGTAGAGAAATAATTAGCATATTTTAACGCAGCTAGTGACTCCTCTATCCTGGGTAGCGGGTATGCATCTTTATGTGTTATGCGGTTAATTTGCCTCTACTCTACACACATTCTCATTGTGCCATCCTTTTTCTTTACAAGAACTAATGGAGCTGCCCAGGGGCTACAACTGTCTCTTATTACCCCAGCCTCCTTCATCTCTCGCAACATCCCTTTGGCATTTTGGTAGTGTGCTGGCGGTACAGTCCAGTACCTTTCTTTAATGGGTGGATTGTCTCCCGTGGGGATATGGTGTTGAACCCCCTTTACCTGCCCAAAGTCGAGTGGGTGTTTACTGAAGACCCTTTCATACTCTTGCACCACCCGGTATACTCCTTGTTTTTGGTGTTGAGGGGTGGAGTCAGTGCCCACATGCAGCTTCTGACACCAGTCCTCCATCTGTCCCTCGGAACCATTACCCTCTGCCTGGTTGGATGGAGGTAAGGGTTCCACTGTTTTTATAGCATTTTGCTTGACGGTAATTAGCTTGGCTAGGGTGGCATACCAGGGCAAGTGAACTTCTTTTTCCCCAATGTTCAGGATGCGGACTGGCACTCTCCCATGGCGGACATCAACCACCCCCCTGGCTGTCAAAATGGTGGACCTACTGTCAGAGTAGACGGGCTCTACCAGGGCCTGGTAATCTCTACCCCGGAGACCTATTGCTGCCCGGCACCATATCAGCATTTCACTTCTTGAGGGCATGGCAATAGGGAATGGATCACTCATCCTGACACTGCCAATTTCACCACCAGACAGTTCTACCTGTTGTCTTTTCATCAGGGCTCTGATCTCTCTTTGTAGAACCCGCTGCTGGCTGGAACTGGCGGTCTCCGCAACCTGCTGTAACAAGACAATTATTTCTGCAAGACAATTTTCAATGACATTAGTGCCTAAGGTTATCATGGGATGACTTTCTCGGCGATCAATGTCGACAATAATCAGTCCTTGTGCTGGCAGTTTGACTTTGCCAACCTTTATGGTCACTTCTTTGTACCCCACCTGAGGTACGGGTAGACCATTACTAGCATAAATACTCAAATGTTCGTCTGGACGGAGGGTAATGTCCGAATCAGGCCAGAACCATTTGAAAAGAATGTAGGGGATGGTGGTCACCTGGGACCCAGTGTCCAGCAACACGCTCATTGGAAAGCCGTTCAGCACGATAGGTAGGACTGGTCGTCCACCCACATATTTGTCTAGCCAGCTTGATGGGCCTGGTGGTCTTACACCTGGGGGTTGGCCCTCTGCCCCAGATTTTGCTTGTTTAAATGACAGTACCTTGCATAATGTCCTGGCTGGTTGCAGCGGCGGGAGATGGGTTGTCTGTCCTGGTCGTAGAGGTCACTGTTCCTCTCTCTGGATGGTGGAATTCTCTTCTCTCGGCGCCAAGGGACGTCCTCCGGACTGGAAGCCAGCTGGATCTTTCCTTTGGGATACACCTGCAAGGCCTGCACAATTTTGGTTAGCGTAGCTACACTTTTAGTTAACTCTTGGACCTGATGGTGCAGGTCTGTAGACGGGGCATTGTCCAGAGTCTGTGCATCAGCTCCTACAGGCTCAGGGGAAAAGGGTGCCACCTCCTGGTGGTAGGTGATAGCCGGGCGCCGGTGAGCTGTAGCGCCCCCTTGTGCTGGTTCCTGTAGCACCCGGATGGCCCTGTCTTTAAATTGAGCAAAGTCCAAGTCAGGGTTTTGCAGAGCCATTATGCGCAGCTGGGTGCGGTGGACGGTGGACAGTAAACCCTCAATAAATTGCTCAGTTAACAGCCTGTTTTCATCACGCACACTGTCAGGGTCTACCTGTTTGATGGCCCTCAGCGCCTCCTGCAGGTTTAAAGCATAGTCCCGTACACTGTCCTGCGACCGTTGTTTGCACCCATAAAGCTTCATCTTTATCTCTGCCGTAGTACGGGTGTCAAAAGTGTCCTTTTGGTGGGCCAGTATCTCTTTTACAGTCCCTTTTTCTCTTGCTGACCAGGATTTTACTTCTCTCTGGGCTGCACCAATCAACTGGCCTACGAGGATGCTCACTTTCTGCTCCTTGGACAGGGGGTATACTTTAAATAAACTGCTTGGTCTCTCCTTGAAGTCACTCAGGGTGTGCGACTCTCCTGAGTACTGGGGCAACCACGCCGCCCCCGGTATATATGGCATGGATAATGGCATTACCGCGGCAGCGGCCGCGCCGGTGGTTGAAGTTCCCTCCATATCGGGCGTCTTCCTACCCCCTAGTGAACCGTGGCCTACCTTCCTTCTCTTTTCTTCCATAGGCCGCAGTTCCGCAGGCGATGGTCTCTGTCGAGGACCTGGCGTCGCATGCGTCTGACGTCAGCGTTCACTGTGGCTCCTTCCGGGACCTGGCGCTGCGTCCGTGTGTGGGGCAGGGCTTTAGACTTCGTGTGTTTCCAGCGATCACGCCCCTCTTCTTCTCGCGCGGCGACTCGAAAATGGCGGACAATGGCGGGAAAACGGCAACAAATGGCGGGAAATCGTCACCACGGTATTCGACACAGTCTGTGAAGGCGCGCAGTACCCGGTGGTAGTGGGCATGAGATCCTGCCGACTACGCCAAAGTTGACACGCCCCCTGGGCCATGGGGTACCCGGAACCGGGCCTGTAGATGCTGGGGATTGTAGTCACCGTGGCGGTGACCCGGTCCGTGACCCAGGTGGTCAATCTAAGGGTAGTTTATGTATATCTGTTATGTATAGTCCGACTACACCACCTGTGGAATGCGGTTATTGGGAACCGCTGCTGCGGGGCAGTCCGCTGAAGCTGGTGGTATGTGCAGCAAGGTGATGTAACTCCCCACAGGAAGAGTGGAGCTTCAGGGCAGCGTGTATGGATGATGGTGGTGGTAGTGCAAGGTATCAGTAATGACAACACGGAGTCTTTGCAGTGCAGTCCCAGGGTCTTTACTGCTGGCAATTATATGGGCCCCAACGGGAGTACCGGCTAGTGATGAGGGCCTGATCTGGGAAGAATCCTAGAGTCCTCCTGGCCAGGTGAAGTTGTAGGCCTGCGCTCACCCGTATGGCTGGCGACTCGGACCTTGTGTATTCCTCGCTCCTCTGTGGCGGTACGGGTCTTTTCGTGTGGCTGAGCCTCCGGGCTTCTGTCGGGCCAGGAGACCTGCAATCTCCTGCCTTGCAGTATCTGCTGTTGGATATGCAATCCACACAGCCTCAGACTCCGGCGTCCGGTCCTCTGTGGATATACACCAAAGACAACTGCTTAACAGACAAAGCCATACACCAAAGACAACTGCTTGACAGGCAAAGCCATACACCAAAGACAACTGCTTAACAGACACTGCCATACACCAAAGACAACTGCTTATCAGGCAATGCCATACACCAAAGAAAACTGCTTAACAGACAATGCCAATCACCAAAAACAACTGCTTATCAGGCAATGCCATACACCAAAGACAACTATTTAACAGGCAATGCCATACACCAAAGGCAACTGCTTAACAGACAATGTCATACACAAAAGACAACTGCTTAACAGACAACGCCATACACCAAAGACAACTGCTTAACAGGCAATGCCATACACTAAAGAAAACTGCTTAACAGACAATGCCATACACCAAAGACAACTGCTTAACAGGCAATGCCATACACCAAAGACAACTGCTTAACAGACAATGCCATACACCAAAGACAACTGCTTAACAGGCAATGCCATACACCAAAGACAACTGCTTAACAGACAGTGCCATACACCAAAGACAACTGCTTAACAGACAATGCCATACACCAAAGACAACTGCTGAACAGACAGTGCCATACACCAAAGACAACTGCTTAACAGACAGTGCCATACACCAAAGACAACTGCTTAACAGACAATGCCATACACCAAAGACAACTGCTGAACATACAATGCCTTACACCAAAGACAACTGCTTAACAGACACTGCCATACACCAAAGACAACTGCTTAACAGGCAAAGCCATACACTAAAGACAACTGCTTAACATACAATGCCATACACCAAAGACAACTGCTTAACAGACACTGCCATACACCAAAGACAACTGCTTAACAGGCAATGCCATGCACCAAAGACAACTGCTTAACAGGCAATGCCATGCACCAAAGACAACTGCTTAACATACAATGCCATACACCAAAGACAACTGCTTAACAGACATTGCCATGCACCAAAGACAACTGCTTAACAGACAATGCCATACACTAAAGACAACTGCTTAACAGACAATGCCATACACCAAAGACAACTGCTTAAAAGACAATGCCAAACACTAAAGACAACTGCTTAACAGACAATGCCACACACCAAAGACAACTGCTTAGCAGACAATGCCACACACCAAAGACAACTGCTTAACAGACAATGCCATACACCAAAGACAACTGCTTAACAGGCAATGCAATACACTAAAGACAACTGCTTAACAGACAATGCCATACACTAAAGACAACTGCTTAACAAACAATGCCACACACCAAAGACAACTGCTTAGCAGACAATGCCAAACACCAAAGACAACTGCTTAACAGACAATGCCATACACCAAAGACAACTGCTTAACAGACAATGCCATACACCAAAGACAACTGCTTAACAGACACTGCCATACACCAAAGACAACTGCTTAACAGTCAATGCCATACACCAAAGACAACTGCTTAACAGGCAATGCCATACACCAAAGACAACTGCTTAACAGGCAATGCCTTACACCAAAGACAACTGCTTAACAGACACTGCCATACACCAAAGACAACTGCTTAAAAGGCAATGCCATACACCATAGAAAACTGCTTAACAGGCAATGCCATACACCAAAGACAACTGCTTAACAGACACTGCCATGCACCAAAGACAGCTGCTTAACAGACAATGCCATACACCAAAGACAACTGCTTAAAAGACAATGCCATACACCAAAGACAACTACTTAACAGACAATGCCATACACCAAAGACAACTGCTTAAAAGACAATGCCATACACCAAAGACAACTGCTTAACAGGCAATGCCATACACCAAAGACAACTGCTTAACAGGCAATGCCATACACCAAAGACAACTGCTTAACAGGCAAAGCCATACACCAAAGACAACTGCTTAACAGACAACGCCATACACCAAAGACAACTTCTTAACAGGCAATGCCATACAGTACAGACAACTGCTTAACAGACAATGCCATACACCAGAGACAACTGCTTAACAGACACTGTCATACACCAAAGACAACTGCTTATCAGGCAACGCCATACACCAAAGACAACTGCTCAACAAGCAATGCCATGCACCAAAGACAACTGCTTAACAGACAATGTCATACACCAAAGACAACTGCTTAACAGGCAATGCCATACACCAAAGACAACTGCTTAACAGACACTGCCATACACCAAAGACAACTGCTTATCAGGCAATGCCATACACCAAAGAAAACTGCTTAACAGACAATGCCAATCACCAAAAACAACTGCTTATCAGGCAATGCCATACACCAAAGACAACTATTTAACAGGCAATGCCATACACCAAAGGCAACTGCTTAACAGACAATGTCATACACAAAAGACAACTGCTTAACAGACAACGCCATACACCAAAGACAACTGCTTAACAGGCAATGCCATACACTAAAGAAAACTGCTTAACAGACAATGCCATACACCAAAGACAACTGCTTAACAGGCAATGCCATACACCAAAGACAACTGCTTAACAGACAATGCCGTACACCAAAGACAACTGCTGAACATACAATGCCTTACACCAAAGACAACTGCTTAACAGACAATGCAATACACTAAAGACAACTGCTTAACAGACAAAGCCATACACCAAAGACAACTGCTTAACAGGCAATGCCATACACCAAAGACAACTGCTTAAAAGAGAACGCCATACAACAAAGAAAACTGTTTAACAGGCAAAGCCATATACCAAAGACAACTGCTTAACAGGCAACCCCATACAACAAAGACAACTGATTAACAGGCAATGCCATACACTAAACACAACTGCATAAAAGACACTGCCATACACCAAATACAACTGCTTAAAAGGCAATGCCATACACCAAAGAAAACTGCTTAACAGACAATGCCATACACCAAAGAAAACTGCTTAACAGACGATGCCAAACACCAAAGACAACTGCTTAACAGACACTGCCATAAGCCAAAGACAACTGCTTAACAGACAATGCCATACACCAAAGACAACTGCTTAACAGACAATGCCATACACTAAGGACAACTGCTTAACAGACAATGCCATACACCAAAGTCAACTGCTTAACAGGCAATGCCATGCACCAAAGACAACTGCTTAACAGACAATGCCATACATCAAAGACAACTGCTTAACAGACAATGCCATACACCAAAGACAGCTGCTTAACAGACAATGCCATACACCAAAGACAACTGCTTAACAGACAATGCCATACACCAAAGACAACTGCTTAAAAGAGAACGCCATACAACAAAGAAAACTGTTTAACAGGCAAAGCCATATACCAAAGACAACTGCTTAACAGGCAACCCCATACAACAAAGACAACTGATTAACAGGCAATGCCATACACTAAACACAACTGCATAAAAGACACTGCCATACACCAAATACAACTGCTTAAAAGGCAATGCCATACACCAAAGAAAACTGCTTAACAGACAATGCCAAACACCAAAGACAACTGCTTAACAGACACTGCCATAAGCCAAAGACAACTGCTTAAAAGGCAATGCCATAAGCCAAAGACAACTGCTTAAAAGGCAATGCCATACACCAAAGAAAACTGCTTAACAGACGATGCCAAACACCAAAGACAACTGCTTAACAGACACTGCCATAAGCCAAAGACAACTGCTTAACAGACAATGCCATACACCAAAGACAACTGCTTAACAGACAATGCCATACACCAAAGACAACTGCTTAACAGACACTGCCATAAGCCAAAGACAACTGCATAACAGACAATGCCATACACCAAAGACAACTGCTTAACAGGCAATGCCATACACCAACGACAACTGCTTAACAGACACTGCCATGCACCAAGACAACTGCTTAACAGACAATGCCATACACTAAAAACAACTGCTTAATAGGCAATGCCATACACCTAAGACAACTGCTTAACAGGCAATGCCATACACCAAAGACAACTGCTTAACAGGCAATGCCATACACCAAAGACAACTGCTTAACAGACAACGCCATACACCAAAGACAACAGCTTAACAGACAACGCCATACACCAAAGACAACTGCTTAACAGACAATGCCATACACCAAAGACAACTGCTTAACAGACAATGCCATACACCAAAGACAACTGCTTAACAGACAATGCCATACACCAGAGACAACTGCTTAACAGACACTGTCATACACCAAAGACAACTGCTTATCAGGCAACGCCATACACCAAAGACAACTGCTCAACAAGCAATGCCATGCACCAAAGACAACTGCTTAACAGACAATGTCATACACCAAAGACAACTGCTTAACAGACACTGCCATACACCAAAGACAACTGCTTATCAGGCAATGCCATACACCAAAGAAAACTGCTTAACAGACAATGCCAATCACCAAAAACAACTGCTTATCAGGCAATGCCATACACCAAAGACAACTATTTAACAGGCAATGCCATACACCAAAGGCAACTGCTTAACAGACAATGTCATACACAAAAGACAACTGCTTAACAGACAACGCCATACACCAAAGACAACTGCTTAACAGGCAATGCCATACACTAAAGAAAACTGCTTAACAGACAATGCCATACACCAAAGACAACTGCTTAACAGGCAATGCCATACACCAAAGACAACTGCTTAACAGACAATGCCGTACACCAAAGACAACTGCTGAACATACAATGCCTTACACCAAAGACAACTGCTTAACAGAGACTGCCATACACCAAAGACAACTGCTTAACAGGCAAAGCCATACACTAAAGACAACTGCTTAACATACAATGCCATACACCAAAGACAACTGCTTAACAGACACTGCCATACACCAAAGACAACTGCTTAACAGGCAATGCCATGCACCAAAGACAACTGCTTAACAGGCAATGCCATGCACCAAAGACAACTGCTTAACATACAATGCCATACACCAAAGACAACTGCTTAACAGACATTGCCATGCACCAAAGACAACTGCTTAACAGACAATGCCATACACTAAAGACAACTGCTTAACAGACAATGCCATACACCAAAGACAACTGCTTAAAAGACAATGCCAAACACTAAAGACAACTGCTTAACAGACAATGCCACACACCAAAGACAACTGCTTAGCAGACAATGCCACACACCGAAGACAACTGCTTAACAGACAATGCCATACACCAAAGACAACTGCTTAACAGGCAATGCCATACACTAAAGACAACTGCTTAACGGACAATGCCATACACTAAAGACAACTGCTTAACAAACAATGCCACACACCAAAGACAACTGCTTAGCAGACAATGCCACACACCAAAGACAACTGCTAAACAGACAATGCCATACACCAAAGACAACTGCTTAACAGACAATGCCATACACCAAAGACAACTGCTTAACAGACACTGCCATACACCAAAGACAACTCCTTAACAGACAATGCCATACACCAAAGACAACTGCTTAACAGACACTGCCATACACCAAAGACAACTGCTTAAGAGACACTGCCATACACTAAAGACAACTGCTTAACAGACAATGCCATACACTAAAGACAGCTGCTTAACAGGCAGTGCCATACACCAAAGACAACTGCTTAACAGACAATGCCATACACCAAAGACAACTGCTTAACAGACAATGCCATACACCAAAGACAACTGCTTAACAGACACTGCCATACACCAAAGACAACTGCTTAACAGTCAATGCCATACACCAAAGACAACTGCTTAACAGGCAATGCCATACACCAAAGACAACTGCTTAACAGGCAATGCCTTACACCAAAGACAACTGCTTAACAGACACTGCCATACACCAAAGACAACTGCTTAAAAGGCAATGCCATACACCATAGAAAACTGCTTAACAGGCAATGCCATACACCAAAGACAACTGCTTAACAGACACTGCCATGCACCAAAGACAGCTGCTTAACAGACAATGCCATACACCAAAGACAACTGCTTAAAAGACAATGCCATACACCAAAGACAACTGCTTAACAGACAATGCCATACACCAAAGACAACTGCTTAAAAGACAATGCCAAACACTAAAGACAACTGCTGAACATACAATGCCTTACACCAAAGACAACTGCTTAACAGACACTGCCATACACCAAAGACAACTGCTTAACAGGCAAAGCCATACACTAAAGACAACTGCTTAACATACAATGCCATACACCAAAGACAACTGCTTAACAGACACTGCCATACACCAAAGACAACTGCTTAACAGGCAATGCCATGCACCAAAGGCAACTGCTTAACAGGCAATGCCATGCACCAAAGACAACTGCTTAACATACAATGCCATACACCAAAGACAACTGCTTAACAGACATTGCCATGCACCAAAGACAACTGCTTAACAGACAATGCCATACACTAAAGACAACTGCTTAACAGACAATGCCATACACCAAAGACAACTGCTTAAAAGACAATGCCAAACACTAAAGACAACTGCTTAACAGACAATGCCACACACCAAAGACAACTGCTTAGCAGACAATGCCACACACCGAAGACAACTGCTTAACAGACAATGCCATACACCAAAGACAACTGCTTAACAGGCAATGCCATACACTAAAGACAACTGCTTAACGGACAATGCCATACACTAAAGACAACTGCTTAACAAACAATGCCACACACCAAAGACAACTGCTTAGCAGACAATGCCACACACCAAAGACAACTGCTAAACAGACAATGCCATACACCAAAGACAACTGCTTAACAGACAATGCCATACACCAAAGACAACTGCTTAACAGACACTGCCATACACCAAAGACAACTCCTTAACAGACAATGCCATACACCAAAGACAACTGCTTAACAGACACTGCCATACACCAAAGACAACTGCTTAAGAGACACTGCCATACACTAAAGACAACTGCTTAACAGACAATGCCATACACTAAAGACAGCTGCTTAACAGGCAGTGCCATACACCAAAGACAACTGCTTAACAGACAATGCCATACACCAAAGACAACTGCTTAACAGACAATGCCATACACCAAAGACAACTGCTTAACAGACACTGCCATACACCAAAGACAACTGCTTAACAGTCAATGCCATACACCAAAGACAACTGCTTAACAGGCAATGCCATACACCAAAGACAACTGCTTAACAGGCAATGCCTTACACCAAAGACAACTGCTTAACAGACACTGCCATACACCAAAGACAACTGCTTAAAAGGCAATGCCATACACCATAGAAAACTGCTTAACAGGCAATGCCATACACCAAAGACAACTGCTTAACAGACACTGCCATGCACCAAAGACAGCTGCTTAACAGACAATGCCATACACCAAAGACAACTGCTTAACAGACAATGCCATACACCAAAGACAACTGCTTAACAGACAATGCCATACACCAAAGACAACTGCTTAAAAGACAATGCCAAACACTAAAGACAACTGCTGAACATACAATGCCTTACACCAAAGACAACTGCTTAACAGACACTGCCATACACCAAAGACAACTGCTTAACAGGCAAAGCCATACACTAAAGACAACTGCTTAACATACAATGCCATACACCAAAGACAACTGCTTAACAGACACTGCCATACACCAAAGACAACTGCTTAACAGGCAATGCCATGCACCAAAGACAACTGCTTAACAGGCAATGCCATGCACCAAAGACAACTGCTTAACATACAATGCCATACACCAAAGACAACTGCTTAACAGACATTGCCATGCACCAAAGACAACTGCTTAACAGACAATGCCATACACTAAAGACAACTGCTTAACAGACAATGCCATACACCAAAGACAACTGCTTAAAAGACAATGCCAAACACTAAAGACAACTGCTTAACAGACAATGCCACACACCAAAGACAACTGCTTAGCAGACAATGCCACACACCAAAGACAACTGCTTAACAGACAATGCCATACACCAAAGACAACTGCTTAACAGGCAATGCCATACACTAAAGACAACTGCTTAACAGACAATGCCATACACTAAAGACAACTGCTTAACAAACAATGCCACACACCAAAGACAACTGCTTAGCAGACAATGCCACACACCAAAGACAACTGCTTAACAGACAATGCCATACACCAAAGACAACTGCTTAACAGACAATGCCATACACCAAAGACAACTGCTTAACAGACACTGCCATACACCAAAGACAACTGCTTAACAGTCAATGCCATACACCAAAGACAACTGCTTAACAGGCAATGCCATACACCAAAGACAACTGCTTAACAGGCAATGCCTTACACCAAAGACAACTGCTTAACAGACACTGCCATACACCAAAGACAACTGCTTAAAAGGCAATGCCATACACCATAGAAAACTGCTTAACAGGCAATGCCATACACCAAAGACAACTGCTTAACAGACAATGCCATACACCAAAGACAACTGCTTAACAGACAATGCCATACACCAAAAACAACTGCTTAAAAGACAATGCCATACACCAAAGACAACTGCTTAACAGACAATGCCATACACCAAAGACAACTGCTTAAAAGACAATGCCATACACCAAAGACAACTGCTTAACAGGCAATGCCATACACCAAAGACAACTGCTTAACAGGCAATGCCATACACCAAAGACAACTGCTTAACAGGCAAAGCCATACACCAAAGACAACTGCTTAACAGACAACGCCATACACCAAAGACAACTTCTTAACAGGCAATGCCATACAGTAAAGACAACTGCTTAACAGACAATGCCATACACCAGAGACAACTGCTTAACAGACACTGTCATACACCAAAGACAACTGCTTATCAGGCAACGCCATACACCAAAGACAACTGCTCAACAAGCAATGCCATGCACCAAAGACAACTGCTTAACAGACAATGTCATACACCAAAGACAACTGCTTAACAGGCAATGCCATACACCAAAGACAACTGCTTAACAGACACTGCCATACACCAAAGACAACTGCTTATCAGGCAATGCCATACACCAAAGAAAACTGCTTAACAGACAATGCCAATCACCAAAAACAACTGCTTATCAGGCAATGCCATACACCAAAGACAACTATTTAACAGGCAATGCCATACACCAAAGGCAACTGCTTAACAGACAATGTCATACACAAAAGACAACTGCTTAACAGACAACGCCATACACCAAAGACAACTGCTTAACAGGCAATGCCATACACTAAAGAAAACTGCTTAACAGACAATGCCATACACCAAAGACAACTGCTTAACAGGCAATGCCATACACCAAAGACAACTGCTTAACAGACAATGCCGTACACCAAAGACAACTGCTGAACATACAATGCCTTACACCAAAGACAACTGCTTAACAGACAATGCAATACACCAAAGACAACTGCTTAACAGACAAAGCCATACACCAAAGACAACTGCTTAACAGGCAATGCCATACACCAAAGACAACTGCTTAAAAGAGAACGCCATACAACAAAGAAAACTGTTTAACAGGCAAAGCCATATACCAAAGACAACTGCTTAACAGGCAACCCCATACAACAAAGACAACTGATTAACAGGCAATGCCATACACTAAACACAACTGCATAAAAGACACTGCCATACACCAAATACAACTGCTTAAAAGGCAATGCCATACACCAAAGAAAACTGCTTAACAGACAATGCCATACACCAAAGAAAACTGCTTAACAGACGATGCCAAACACCAAAGACAACTGCTTAACAGACACTGCCATAAGCCAAAGACAACTGCTTAACAGACAATGCCATACACCAAAGACAACTGCTTAACAGACAATGCCATACACTAAGGACAACTGCTTAACAGACAATGCCATACACCAAAGTCAACTGCTTAACAGGCAATGCCATGCACCAAAGACAACTGCTTAACAGACAATGCCATACATCAAAGACAACTGCTTAACAGACAATGCCATACACCAAAGACAGCTGCTTAACAGACAATGCCATACAGCAAAGACAACTGCTTAACAGACAATGCCATACACCAAAGACAACTGCTTAAAAGAGAACGCCATACAACAAAGAAAACTGTTTAACAGGCAAAGCCATATACCAAAGACAACTGCTTAACAGGCAACCCCATACAACAAAGACAACTGATTAACAGGCAATGCCATACACTAAACACAACTGCATAAAAGACACTGCCATACACCAAATACAACTGCTTAAAAGGCAATGCCATACACCAAAGAAAACTGTTTAACAGACAATGCCATACACCAAAGAAAACTGCTTAACAGCGATGCCAAACACCAAAGACAACTGCTTAACAGACACTGCCATAAGCCAAAGACAACTGCTTAAAAGGCAATGCCATACACCAAAGAAAACTGCTTAACAGACAATGCCATACACCAAAGAAAACTGCTTAACAGACGATGCCAAACACCAAAGACAACTGCTTAACAGACACTGCAATAAGCCAAAGACAACTGCTTAACAGACAATGCCATACACCAAAGACAACTGCTTAACAGACAATGCCATACACCAAAGACAACTGCTTAACAGACACTGCCATAAGCCAAAGACAACTGCTTAACAGACAATGCCATACACCAAAGACAACTGCTTAACAGACACTGCCATACACCAAAGACAACTGCTTAACAGGCAATGCCATACACCAACGACAACTGCTTAACAGACACTGCCATGCACCAAGACAACTGCTTAACAGACAATGCCATACACTAAAAACAACTGCTTAACAGGCAATGCCATACACCTAAGACAACTGCTTAACAGGCAATGCCATACACCAAAGACAACTGCTTAACAGGCAATGCCATACACCAAAGACAACTGCTTAACAGACAACGCCATACACCAAAGACAACAGCTTAACAGACAACGCCATACACCAAAGACAACTGCTTAACAGACAATGCCATACACCAAAGACAACTGCTTAACAGACAATGCCATACACCAAAGACAACTGCTTAACAGACAATGCCATACACCAGAGACAACTGCTTAACAGACACTGTCATACACCAAAGACAACTGCTTATCAGGCAACGCCATACACCAAAGACAACTGCTCAACAAGCAATGCCATGCACCAAAGACAACTGCTTAACAGACAATGTCATACACCAAAGACAACTGCTTAACAGGCAATGCCATACACCAAAGACAACTGCTTAACAGACACTGCCATACACCAAAGACAACTGCTTATCAGGCAATGCCATACACCAAAGAAAACTGCTTAACAGACAATGCCAATCACCAAAAACAACTGCTTATCAGGCAATGCCATACACCAAAGACAACTATTTAACAGGCAATGCCATACACCAAAGGCAACTGCTTAACAGACAATGTCATACACAAAAGACAACTGCTTAACAGACAACGCCATACACCAAAGACAACTGCTTAACAGGCAATGCCATACACTAAAGAAAACTGCTTAACAGACAATGCCATACACCAAAGACAACTGCTTAACAGGCAATGCCATACACCAAAGACAACTGCTTAACAGACAATGCCGTACACCAAAGACAACTGCTGAACATACAATGCCTTACACCAAAGACAACTGCTTAACAGAGACTGCCATACACCAAAGACAACTGCTTAACAGGCAAAGCCATACACTAAAGACAACTGCTTAACATACAATGCCATACACCAAAGACAACTGCTTAACAGACACTGCCATACACCAAAGACAACTGCTTAACAGGCAATGCCATGCACCAAAGACAACTGCTTAACAGGCAATGCCATGCACCAAATACAACTGCTTAACATACAATGCCATACACCAAAGACAACTGCTTAACAGACATTGCCATGCACCAAAGACAACTGCTTAACAGACAATGCCATACACTAAAGACAACTGCTTAACAGACAATGCCATACACCAAAGACAACTGCTTAAAAGACAATGCCAAACACTAAAGACAACTGCTTAACAGACAATGCCACACACCAAAGACAACTGCTTAGCATACAATGCCACACACCGAAGACAACTGCTTAACAGACAATGCCATTCACCAAAGACAACTGCTTAACAGGCAATGCCATACACTAAAGACAACTGCTTAACGGACAATGCCATACACTAAAGACAACTGCTTAACAAACAATGCCACACACCAAAGACAACTGCTTAGCAGACAATGCCACACACCAAAGACAACTGCTAAACAGACAATGCCATACACCAAAGACAACTGCTTAACAGACAATGCCATACACCAAAGACAACTGCTTAACAGACACTGCCATACACCAAAGAGAACTCCTTAACAGACAATGCCATACACCAAAGACAACTGCTTAACAGACACTGCCATACACCAAAGACAACTGCTTAAGAGACACTGCCATACACTAAAGACAACTGCTTAACAGACAATGCCATACACTAAAGACAGCTGCTTAACAGGCAGTGCCATACACCAAAGACAACTGCTTAACAGACAATGCCATACACCAAAGACAACTGCTTAACAGACAATGCCATACACCAAAGACAACTGCTTAACAGACACTGCCATACACCAAAGACAACTGCTTAACAGTCAATGCCATACACCAAAGACAACTGCTTAACAGGCAATGCCATACACCAAAGACAACTGCTTAACAGGCAATGCCTTACACCAAAGACAACTGCTTAACAGACACTGCCATACACCAAAGACAACTGCTTAAAAGGCCATGCCATACACCATAGAAAACTGCTTAACAGGCAATGCCATACACCAAAGACAACTGCTTAACAGACACTGCCATGCACCAAAGACAGCTGCTTAACAGACAATGCCATACACCAAAGACAACTGCTTAAAAGACAATGCCATACACCAAAGACAACTGCTTAACAGACAATGCCATACACCAAAGACAACTGCTTAAAAGACAATGCCATACACCAAAGACAACTGCTTAACAGGCAATGCCATACACCAAAGACAACTGCTTAACAGGCAATGCCATACACCAAAGACAACTGCTTAACAGGCAAAGCCATACACCAAAGACAACTGCTTAACAGACAACGCCATACACCAAAGACAACTTCTTAACAGGCAATGCCATACAGTAAAGACAACTGCTTAACAGGCAATGCCATACACCAAAGACAACTGCTTAACAGACAATGCCATACACCAAAGACAACTGCTAAACAGACAACGCCATACACCAAAGACAACTGCTTTACAGGCAATGCCATACACGAAAGGCAAATGCTTAACAGACAATGCCATACACCAAAGACAACTGCTTAACAGACAATTACATACACCAAAGACAACTGCTTAACAGACAATGCCATACACCAAAGACAACTGCTTAACAGACAATTACATACACCAAAGACAACTGCTTAACAGGCAATGCCATACACCAAAGACAACTGCATAGCAGACAATTCCATACACCAAAGACAACTGCTTAACAGACAATGCCATACACCAAAGACAACTGCTTAACAGGCAATGCCATACACCAAAGACAACTGCTTAACAGGCAATGCCATACACCAAAGACAACTGCTTAACAGACAATGCCATACACCAAAGACAACTGCTTAACAGGCAATGCCATACACCAAAGACAACTGCTTAACAGGCAATGCCATACACCAAAGACAACTGCTTAACAGACAATGCCGTACACCAAAGACAACTGCATAACAGACAACGCCGTACACCAAAGACAACTGCTTTACAGACAATGCCATACACCAAAGACAACTGCTTAACAGGCAATGCCATACACCAAAGACAACTGCTTAACAGACACTGCCATACACCAAAGACAACTGCTTAACAGACAATGCCATACACCAAAGACAACTGCTTAACAGACAATGCCATACAGCAAAGACAACTGCTTAACAGACAAAGCCGTACACCAAAGAAAACTGCTTAACAGACAATGCCATACACCAAAGAAAACTGCTTAACAGACAATGCAATACACAAAAGACAACTGCTTAACAGACAATGCCATACACCAAAGACAACTGCTTAAAAGAGAATGCCATACACCAAAGACAACTGGTTAACAGGCAAAGCCATACAACAAAGACAACTGCTTAACAGGCAATGCCATACACTAAACACAACTGCATAACAGACAATGCCATACACCATAGACAGCTGCCTAATAGACACTGCCATACACCAAATACAACTGCTTAAAAGGCAATGCCATACACCAAAGAAAACTGCTTAACAGACAAAGCCAAACACCAAAGACAACTGCTTAACAGACAATGCCATACACCAAAGACAACTGCTTAACAGACAATGCCATAAGCCAAAGACAGCTGCTTAACAGACAATACCATACAGCAAAGACAACTGCTTAACAGGCAATTCCATACACCAAAGACAACTGCTTAACAGGCAATGTCATACACCAAAGACAACTGCTTAACAGACAATGCCATACACCAAAGACAACTGCTTAACAGACAATGCCATACACCAAAGACAACTGCTTAACAGACAATGCCATAAGCCAAAGACAGCTGCTTAACAGACAATACCATACAGCAAAGACAACTGCTTAACAGACAATTCCATACACCAAAGACAACTGCTTAACAGGCAATATCATACACCAAACACAACTGCTTAACAGACAATGCCATACACCAAAGACAACTGCTTAACAGACAATGCCATACACCACAGACAACTGCTTAACAGACAATGCCATACACCAAAGACAACTGCTTAACAGACAATGCCATACACCAAAGACAACTGCTTAACACACAATGCCATACACCAAAGACAACTGCTTAACAGACAATGCCATACACCAAAGACAACTGCTTAACAGACAATGCCATACACCACAGACAACTGCTTAACAGACAATGCCATACACCAAAGACAACTGCTTAACAGACAATGCCATACACCAAAGACAACTGCTTAACAGACAATGCCATACACCACAGACAACTGCTTAACAGACAATGCCATACACCAAAGACAACTGATTAACAGGCAATGCCATACACCAAAGACAACGGCTTAACAGACAATGTCATACACCAAAGACAACGGCTTAACAGACAATTCCATACACCAAAGACAACGGCTTAACAGACAATGTCATACACCAAAGACAACTGATTAACAGGCAATGCCATACACCAAAGACAACTGCTTAACAGACAATTCCATACAACAAAGACAACTGCTTAACAGACAATGCCATACACCAAAGACAACTGCTTAACAGGCAATGCCATACACCAAAGACAACTGCTTAACAGGCAATGTCATACACCAAAGACAACTGCTTAACAGACAAGGCCATACACCAAAAACAACTGCTTAACAAGCAATGCCATACACCAAAGACAACTGCTTAACAGACAATGCCAAACACCAAAGACAACTGCTTAACAGACACTGCCATAAGCCAAAGACATCTGCTTAACAGACAATACCATACAGCAAAGACTACTGCATAACAGACAATGCCATACACTAAAGACAACTGCTTAACAGGCAATGCCATACACCAAAGACAACTGCTTAACAGACAATTCCATACACTAAAGACAACTGCTTAACACACAATGCCATACACCAAAGACAACTGCTTAACAGGCAATGCCATACACCAAAGAAAACTGCTTAACAGACATTGCCATACACCAAAGACAACTGCTTAACAGACACTGCCATACACCAAAGACAACTGCTTAACAGACACTGCCATACACTAAAGACAACTGCTTAACAGACAATTACATACACCAAAGACAACTGCTTAACAGGCAATGCCATACACCAAAGACAACTGCTTAGCAGATAATTCCATACACCAAAGACAACTGCTTAACAGACAATGCCATACACCAAAGACAACTGCTTAACAGGCAATGCCATACACCAAAGACAACTGCTTAACAGGCAATGCCATACACCAAAGACAACTGCTTAACAGACAATGCCATACACCAAAGACAACTGCTTAACAGGCAATGCCATACACCAAAGACAGCTGCTTAGCAGACAATGCCATACACCAAAGACAACTGTTTAACAGACAATGCCATACACCAAAGACAACTGCTTAACAGGCAATGCCATACACCAAAGACAACTGCATAACAGACAACGGCATACACCAAAGACAACTGCTTTACAGACAATGCCATACACCAAAGACAACTGCTTAACAGGCAATGCCATACACCAAAGACAGCTGCTTAGCAGACACTACCAGACACCAAAGACAACTGCTTAACAGACACTGCCATACATCAAAGACAACTGTTTAACAGACAATGCCATACACCAAAGACAACTGCTTAACAGACACTGCCATACACCAAAGACAACTGCTTAACAGACAATGCCATACACCAAAGACAACTGCTTAACAGACAATGCCATACAGCAAAGACAACTGCTTAACAGACAAAGCCGTACACCAAAGAAAACTGCTTAACAGACAATGCCATACACCAAAGAAAACTGCTTAACAGACAATGCAATACACAAAAGACAACTGCTTAACAGGCAATGCCATACACCAAAGACAACTGCTTAAAAGAGAATGCCATACACCAAAGACAACTGTTTAACAGGAAAAGCCATACAACAAAGACAACTGCTTAACAGGCAATGCCATACACTAAACACAACTGCATAACAGACAATGCCATACACCATAGACAGCTGCCTAATAGACACTGCCATACACCAAATACAACTGCTTAAAAGGCAATGCCATACACCAAAGAAAACTGCTTAACAGACAATGCCATACACCAAAGAAAACTGCTTAACAGACAAAGCCAAACACCAAAGACAACTGCTTAACAGACAATGCCATAAGCCAAAGACAGCTGCTTAACAGACAATACCATACAGCAAAGACAACTGCTTAACAGACAATTCCATACACCAAAGACAACTGCTTAACAGGCAATGTCATACAACAAAGACAACTGCTTAACAGACAATGCCATACACCAAAGACAACTGCTTAACAGACGATTCCATACACCAAAGACAACTGCTTAACAGACAATTCCATACACCAAAGACAACTGCTTAACAGACAATGCCATACACCAAAGACAACTGCTTAACAGACAATGCCATACACCAAAGACAACTGCTTAACAGACAATGCCATACACCACAGACAACTGCTTAACAGACAATGCCATACACCAAAGACAACTGCTTAACAGACAATGCCATACACCACAGACAACTGCTTAACAGACAATGCCATACACCAAAGACAACTACTTAACAGACGATTCCATACACCAAAGACAACTGCTTAACAGACAATTCCATACACCAAAGACAACTGCTTAACAGACAATGTCATACACCAAAGACAACTGATTAACAGGCAATGCCATACACCAAAGACAACTGCTTAACAGACAATTCCATACAACAAAGACAACTGCTTAACAGACAATGCCATACACCAAAGACAACTGCTTAACAGGCAATGCCATACACCAAAGACAACTGCTTAACAGACAATGCCATACACCAAAGACAACTGCTTAACAGACAATGCCATACACCAAAGACAACTGCTTAACAGGCAATGCCATACACCAAAGACAACTGCTTAACAGGCAATGTCATACACCAAAGACAACTGCTTAACAGACACTGCCATAAGCCAAAGACATCTGCTTAACAGACAATACCATACAGCAAAGACTATTGCATAACAGACAATGCCATACACTACAGACAACTGCTTAACAGGCAATGCCATACACCAAAGACAACTGCTTAACTGACAATTCCATACACTAAAGACAACTGCTTAACAGACAATGCCATACACCAAAGACAACTGCTTAACAGGCAATGCCATACACCAAAGAAAACTGCTTAACAGACAATGCCAAACACCAAAGACAACTGCTTAACAGACAGTGCCATAAGCCAAAGACAGCTGCTTAACAGACAATACCATACAGCAAAGACAACTGCTTAACAGACAATGCCATACACCAAAGACAACTGCTTAACAGACAATTCCATACACCAAAGACAACTGCTTAACAGGCAATGCCATACACAAAAGACAACTGCTTAACAGTCAATGCCATACACTAAAGACAACTGCTTAACAGGCAATGCCATACACTAAAGACAACTGCTTAACAGACAATGCCATGCACCAAAGACAACTGCATAACAGACAATGCCATACACGAAGGACAACTTTTTAACAGACAATGCCATACACCAAAGACAACTGCTTAAAAGGCAATGCCATACACCAAAGACAACTGCTTAACAGACAATGCCATACACCAAAGACAACTGCTTAACAGGCAATGCCATACACCAAAGACAACTACTTAACAGACAATGCCATACACCAAACACAACTGCTTAACAGACAATACCATACACCAAAGACAACTGCTTAACAGGCAATGACATACACCAAAGACAACTGCTTAACAGACCCTGCCATACACCAAAGACAACTGCTTAACAGGCAATGCCATACACCAAAGACAACTGCTTAGCAGGCAATGCCATACACCAAAGACAACTGCTTAACAGACAATGCCATACACCAAAGACAACTGCATAACAGACAATGCCATACACGAAGGACAACTTTTTAACAGACAATGCCATACACCAAAGACAACTGCTTAAAAGGCAATGCCATACACCAAAGACAACTGCTTAACAGACAATGCCATACACCAAAGACAACTGCTTAACAGGCAATGCCATACACCAAAGACAACTACTTAACAGACAATGCCATACACCAAACACAACTGCTTAACAGACAATACTATACACCAAAGACAACTGCTTAACAGGCAATGCCATACACCAAAGACAACTGCTTAACAGACCCTGCCATACACCAAAGACAACTGCTTAACAGGCAATGCCATACACCAAAGACAACTGCTTAACAGACAATGCCATACAAGAAAGACAACTGCTTAACAGACAATGCCATACACCAAAGACAACTGCTTAACAGGCAATGCCATACACCAAAGACAACTGCTTAACAGACAATGCCATACACCAAAGACAACTGCTTAACAGGCAATGCCATACACCAAAGACAACTGCTTAACAGAAAATGCCATACACCAAAGACAACTGCTTAACAGACAATGCCATACACCAAACACAACTGTTTAACAGAAAATGCCATACACCAAAGACTACTGCTTAACAGACAATGCCATACACCAAAGACAACTGCTTAACAGACAATGCCATAAACTAAAGACAACTGCTTAACAGACAATGCCATACACCAAAGACAACTGCTTAACAAGCAATGCCATACACCAAAGACAACTGCTTAACAGACAATGCCATACACCAAAGACAACTGCTTAACAGACAATGCCATACACCAAAGACAACTGCTTAACAGGCAATGCCATACACCAAAGACTACTGCTTAACAGACAATGCCATACACCAAAGACAACTGCTTAACAAGCAATGCCATACACCAAAGACAACTGCTTAACAGACAATGCCATACACCAAAGACAACTGCTTAACAGACAATGCCATACACCAAAGACAACTGCTTAACAGGCAATGCCATACACCAAAGACTACTGCTTAACAGACAATGCCATACACCAAAGACAGCTGTTTAACAGAAAATGCCATACACCAAAGACAACTGCTTAACAGACAATGCCATACACCAAAGACAACTGTTTAACAGAAAATGCCATACACCAAAGACTACTGCTTAACAGACAATGCCATACACTAAAGACAACTGCTTAACAGACAATGCCATACACCAAAGACAACTGCTTAACAGACAATGCCATACACTAAAGACAACTGCTTAACAGACAATGCCATACACCAAAGACAACTGCTTAACAAGCAATGCCATACACCAAAGACAACTGCTTAACAGACAATGCCATACACCAAAGAAAACTGCTTAACAGGCAATGCCATACACCAAAGACAAATGCTTAACAGGCAATGCCATACACCAAAGACAACTTCTTAACAGGCAATGCCTTACACCAAAGATAACTGCTTAACAGGCAATGCCATACACCAAAGACAACTGCTTAACAGACAATGCCATACACCAAAGACAACTGCTTAACAGACAACGCCTTACACCAAAGACAACTGCTTAACAGACAATGCCATACACCAAAGACAATGGCTTAACAGGCAATGCCATACACCAAAGACAACTGCTTAACAAGCAATGCCATACACCAAAGACAACTGCTTAACAGACAATGCCATACACCAAAGAAAACTGCTTAACAGGCAATGCCATACACCAAAGACAAATGCTTAACAGGCAATGCCATACACCAAAGACAACTTCTTAACAGGCAATGCCTTACACCAAAGATAACTGCTTAACAGACAATGCCATACACCAAAGACAACTGCTTAACAGACAATGCCATACACCAAAGACAACTGCTTAACAAGCAATGCCATACACCAAAGACAACTGCTTAACAGACAATGCCATACACCAAAGAAAACTGCTTAACAGGCAATGCCATACACCAAAGACAAATGCTTAACAGGCAATGCCATACACCAAAGACAACTTCTTAACAGGCAATGCCTTACACCAAAGATAACTGCTTAACAGGCAATGCCATACACCAAAGACAACTGCTTAACAGACAATGCCATACACCAAAGACAACTGCTTAACAGACAATGCCATACACCAAAGACAACTGCTTAACAAGCAATGCCATACACCAAAGACAACTGCTTAACAGACAACGCCATACACCAAAGACAACTGCTTAACAGGCAATGCCATACACCAACGACAACTGCTTAACAGACACTGCCATGCACCAAGACAACTGCTTAACAGACAATGCCATACACTAAAAACAACTGCTTAACAGGCAATGCCATACACCTAAGACAACTGCTTAACAGGCAATGCCATACACCAAAGACAACTGCTTAACAGGCAATGCCATACACCAAAGACAACTGCTTAACAGACAACGCCATACACCAAAGACAACAGCTTAACAGACAACGCCATACACCAAAGACAACTGCTTAACAGACAATGCCATACACCAAAGACAACTGCTTAACAGACAATGCCATACACCAAAGACAACTGCTTAACAGACAATGCCATACACCAGAGACAACTGCTTAACAGACACTGTCATACACCAAAGACAACTGCTTATCAGGCAACGCCATACACCAAAGACAACTGCTCAACAAGCAATGCCATGCACCAAAGACAACTGCTTAACAGACAATGTCATACACCAAAGACAACTGCTTAACAGGCAATGCCATACACCAAAGACAACTGCTTAACAGACACTGCCATACACCAAAGACAACTGCTTATCAGGCAATGCCATACACCAAAGAAAACTGCTTAACAGACAATGCCAATCACCAAAAACAACTGCTTATCAGGCAATGCCATACACCAAAGACAACTATTTAACAGGCAATGCCATACACCAAAGGCAACTGCTTAACAGACAATGTCATACACAAAAGACAACTGC
Source organism: Phyllobates terribilis (assembly GCF_046119375.1). NCBI lineage: Eukaryota > Metazoa > Chordata > Amphibia > Anura > Dendrobatidae > Phyllobates > Phyllobates terribilis. Next base: position 11,252,645 of record NW_027362798.1, on the reverse strand, counting down.
TTAACAGACAACGCCATACACCAAAGACAACTGCTTAACAGGCAATGCCATACACTAAAGAAAACTGCTTAACAGACAATGCCATACACCAAAGACAACTGCTTAACAGGCAATGCCATACACCAAAGACAACTGCTTAACAGACAATGCCGTACACCAAAGACAACTGCTGAACATACAATGCCTTACACCAAAGACAACTGCTTAACAGAGACTGCCATACACCAAAGACAACTGCTTAACAGGCAAAGCCATACACTAAAGACAACTGCTTAACATACAATGCCATACACCAAAGACAACTGCTTAACAGACACTGCCATACACCAAAGACAACTGCTTAACAGGCAATGCCATGCACCAAAGACAACTGCTTAACAGGCAATGCCATGCACCAAATACAACTGCTTAACATACAATGCCATACACCAAAGACAACTGCTTAACAGACATTGCCATGCACCAAAGACAACTGCTTAACAGACAATGCCATACACTAAAGACAACTGCTTAACAGACAATGCCATACACCAAAGACAACTGCTTAAAAGACAATGCCAAACACTAAAGACAACTGCTTAACAGACAATGCCACACACCAAAGACAACTGCTTAGCATACAATGCCACACACCGAAGACAACTGCTTAACAGACAATGCCATACACCAAAGACAACTGCTTAACAGGCAATGCCATACACTAAAGACAACTGCTTAACGGACAATGCCATACACTAAAGACAACTGCTTAACAAACAATGCCACACACCAAAGACAACTGCTTAGCAGACAATGCCACACACCAAAGACAACTGCTAAACAGACAATGCCATACACCAAAGACAACTGCTTAACAGACAATGCCATACACCAAAGACAACTGCTTAACAGACACTGCCATACACCAAAGAGAACTCCTTAACAGACAATGCCATACACCAAAGACAACTGCTTAACAGACACTGCCATACACCAAAGACAACTGCTTAAGAGACACTGCCATACACTAAAGACAACTGCTTAACAGACAATGCCATACACTAAAGACAGCTGCTTAACAGGCAGTGCCATACACCAAAGACAACTGCTTAACAGACAATGCCATACACCAAAGACAACTGCTTAACAGACAATGCCATACACCAAAGACAACTGCTTAACAGACACTGCCATACACCAAAGACAACTGCTTAACAGTCAATGCCATACACCAAAGACAACTGCTTAACAGGCAATGCCATACACCAAAGACAACTGCTTAACAGGCAATGCCTTACACCAAAGACAACTGCTTAACAGACACTGCCATACACCAAAGACAACTGCTTAAAAGGCCATGCCATACACCATAGAAAACTGCTTAACAGGCAATGCCATACACCAAAGACAACTGCTTAACAGACACTGCCATGCACCAAAGACAGCTGCTTAACAGACAATGCCATACACCAAAGACAACTGCTTAAAAGACAATGCCATACACCAAAGACAACTGCTTAACAGACAATGCCATACACCAAAGACAACTGCTTAAAAGACAATGCCATACACCAAAGACAACTGCTTAACAGGCAATGCCATACACCAAAGACAACTGCTTAACAGGCAATGCCATACACCAAAGACAACTGCTTAACAGGCAAAGCCATACACCAAAGACAACTGCTTAACAGACAACGCCATACACCAAAGACAACTTCTTAACAGGCAATGCCATACAGTAAAGACAACTGCTTAACAGGCAATGCCATACACCAAAGACAACTGCTTAACAGACAATGCCATACACCAAAGACAACTGCTAAACAGACAACGCCATACACCAAAGACAACTGCTTTACAGGCAATGCCATACACGAAAGGCAAATGCTTAACAGACAATGCCATACACCAAAGACAACTGCTTAACAGACAATTACATACACCAAAGACAACTGCTTAACAGACAATGCCATACACCAAAGACAACTGCTTAACAGACAATTACATACACCAAAGACAACTGCTTAACAGGCAATGCCATACACCAAAGACAACTGCATAGCAGACAATTCCATACACCAAAGACAACTGCTTAACAGACAATGCCATACACCAAAGACAACTGCTTAACAGGCAATGCCATACACCAAAGACAACTGCTTAACAGGCAATGCCATACACCAAAGACAACTGCTTAACAGACAATGCCATACACCAAAGACAACTGCTTAACAGGCAATGCCATACACCAAAGACAACTGCTTAACAGGCAATGCCATACACCAAAGACAACTGCTTAACAGACAATGCCGTACACCAAAGACAACTGCATAACAGACAACGCCGTACACCAAAGACAACTGCTTTACAGACAATGCCATACACCAAAGACAACTGCTTAACAGGCAATGCCATACACCAAAGACAACTGCTTAACAGACACTGCCATACACCAAAGACAACTGCTTAACAGACAATGCCATACACCAAAGACAACTGCTTAACAGACAATGCCATACAGCAAAGACAACTGCTTAACAGACAAAGCCGTACACCAAAGAAAACTGCTTAACAGACAATGCCATACACCAAAGAAAACTGCTTAACAGACAAAGCAATACACAAAAGACAACTGCTTAACAGACAATGCCATACACCAAAGACAACTGCTTAAAAGAGAATGCCATACACCAAAGACAACTGGTTAACAGGCAAAGCCATACAACAAAGACAACTGCTTAACAGGCAATGCCATACACTAAACACAACTGCATAACAGACAATGCCATACACCATAGACAGCTGCCTAATAGACACTGCCATACACCAAATACAACTGCTTAAAAGGCAATGCCATACACCAAAGAAAACTGCTTAACAGACAAAGCCAAACACCAAAGACAACTGCTTAACAGACAATGCCATACACCAAAGACAACTGCTTAACAGACAATGCCATAAGCCAAAGACAGCTGCTTAACAGACAATACCATACAGCAAAGACAACTGCTTAACAGGCAATTCCATACACCAAAGACAACTGCTTAACAGGCAATGTCATACACCAAAGACAACTGCTTAACAGACAATGCCATACACCAAAGACAACTGCTTAACAGACAATGCCATACACCAAAGACAACTGCTTAACAGACAATGCCATAAGCCAAAGACAGCTGCTTAACAGACAATACCATACAGCAAAGACAACTGCTTAACAGACAATTCCATACACCAAAGACAACTGCTTAACAGGCAATATCATACACCAAACACAACTGCTTAACAGACAATGCCATACACCAAAGACAACTGCTTAACAGACAATGCCATACACCACAGACAACTGCTTAACAGACAATGCCATACACCAAAGACAACTGCTTAACAGACAATGCCATACACCAAAGACAACTGCTTAACACACAATGCCATACACCAAAGACAACTGCTTAACAGACAATGCCATACACCAAAGACAACTGCTTAACAGACAATGCCATACACCACAGACAACTGCTTAACAGACAATGCCATACACCAAAGACAACTGCTTAACAGACAATGCCATACACCAAAGACAACTGCTTAACAGACAATGCCATACACCACAGACAACTGCTTAACAGACAATGCCATACACCAAAGACAACTGATTAACAGGCAATGCCATACACCAAAGACAACGGCTTAACAGACAATGTCATACACCAAAGACAACGGCTTAACAGACAATTCCATACACCAAAGACAACGGCTTAACAGACAATGTCATACACCAAAGACAACTGATTAACAGGCAATGCCATACACCAAAGACAACTGCTTAACAGACAATTCCATACAACAAAGACAACTGCTTAACAGACAATGCCATACACCAAAGACAACTGCTTAACAGGCAATGCCATACACCAAAGACAACTGCTTAACAGGCAATGTCATACACCAAAGACAACTGCTTAACAGACAAGGCCATACACCAAAAACAACTGCTTAACAAGCAATGCCATACACCAAAGACAACTGCTTAACAGACAATGCCAAACACCAAAGACAACTGCTTAACAGACACTGCCATAAGCCAAAGACATCTGCTTAACAGACAATACCATACAGCAAAGACTACTGCATAACAGACAATGCCATACACTAAAGACAACTGCTTAACAGGCAATGCCATACACCAAAGACAACTGCTTAACAGACAATTCCATACACTAAAGACAACTGCTTAACACACAATGCCATACACCAAAGACAACTGCTTAACAGGCAATGCCATACACCAAAGAAAACTGCTTAACAGACATTGCCATACACCAAAGACAACTGCTTAACAGACACTGCCATACACCAAAGACAACTGCTTAACAGACACTGCCATACACTAAAGACAACTGCTTAACAGACAATTACATACACCAAAGACAACTGCTTAACAGGCAATGCCATACACCAAAGACAACTGCTTAGCAGATAATTCCATACACCAAAGACAACTGCTTAACAGACAATGCCATACACCAAAGACAACTGCTTAACAGGCAATGCCATACACCAAAGACAACTGCTTAACAGGCAATGCCATACACCAAAGACAACTGCTTAACAGACAATGCCATACACCAAAGACAACTGCTTAACAGGCAATGCCATACACCAAAGACAGCTGCTTAGCAGACAATGCCATACACCAAAGACAACTGTTTAACAGACAATGCCATACACCAAAGACAACTGCTTAACAGGCAATGCCATACACCAAAGACAACTGCATAACAGACAACGGCATACACCAAAGACAACTGCTTTACAGACAATGCCATACACCAAAGACAACTGCTTAACAGGCAATGCCATACACCAAAGACAGCTGCTTAGCAGACACTACCAGACACCAAAGACAACTGCTTAACAGACACTGCCATACATCAAAGACAACTGTTTAACAGACAATGCCATACACCAAAGACAACTGCTTAACAGACACTGCCATACACCAAAGACAACTGCTTAACAGACAATGCCATACACCAAAGACAACTGCTTAACAGACAATGCCATACAGCAAAGACAACTGCTTAACAGACAAAGCCGTACACCAAAGAAAACTGCTTAACAGACAATGCCATACACCAAAGAAAACTGCTTAACAGACAATGCAATACACAAAAGACAACTGCTTAACAGGCAATGCCATACACCAAAGACAACTGCTTAAAAGAGAATGCCATACACCAAAGACAACTGTTTAACAGGAAAAGCCATACAACAAAGACAACTGCTTAACAGGCAATGCCATACACTAAACACAACTGCATAACAGACAATGCCATACACCATAGACAGCTGCCTAATAGACACTGCCATACACCAAATACAACTGCTTAAAAGGCAATGCCATACACCAAAGAAAACTGCTTAACAGACAATGCCATACACCAAAGAAAACTGCTTAACAGACAAAGCCAAACACCAAAGACAACTGCTTAACAGACAATGCCATAAGCCAAAGACAGCTGCTTAACAGACAATACCATACAGCAAAGACAACTGCTTAACAGACAATTCCATACACCAAAGACAACTGCTTAACAGGCAATGTCATACAACAAAGACAACTGCTTAACAGACAATGCCATACACCAAAGACAACTGCTTAACAGACGATTCCATACACCAAAGACAACTGCTTAACAGACAATTCCATACACCAAAGACAACTGCTTAACAGACAATGCCATACACCAAAGACAACTGCTTAACAGACAATGCCATACACCAAAGACAACTGCTTAACAGACAATGCCATACACCAAAGACAACTGCTTAACAGACAATGCCATACACCACAGACAACTGCTTAACAGACAATGCCATACACCAAAGACAACTGCTTAACAGACAATGCCATACACCACAGACAACTGCTTAACAGACAATGCCATACACCAAAGACAACTACTTAACAGACGATTCCATACACCAAAGACAACTGCTTAACAGACAATTCCATACACCAAAGACAACTGCTTAACAGACAATGTCATACACCAAAGACAACTGATTAACAGGCAATGCCATACACCAAAGACAACTGCTTAACAGACAATTCCATACAACAAAGACAACTGCTTAACAGACAATGCCATACACCAAAGACAACTGCTTAACAGGCAATGCCATACACCAAAGACAACTGCTTAACAGACAATGCCATACACCAAAGACAACTGCTTAACAGACAATGCCATACACCAAAGACAACTGCTTAACAGGCAATGCCATACACCAAAGACAACTGCTTAACAGGCAATGTCATACACCAAAGACAACTGCTTAACAGACACTGCCATAAGCCAAAGACATCTGCTTAACAGACAATACCATACAGCAAAGACTATTGCATAACAGACAATGCCATACACTACAGACAACTGCTTAACAGGCAATGCCATACACCAAAGACAACTGCTTAACTGACAATTCCATACACTAAAGACAACTGCTTAACAGACAATGCCATACACCAAAGACAACTGCTTAACAGGCAATGCCATACACCAAAGAAAACTGCTTAACAGACAATGCCAAACACCAAAGACAACTGCTTAACAGACAGTGCCATAAGCCAAAGACAGCTGCTTAACAGACAATACCATACAGCAAAGACAACTGCTTAACAGACAATGCCATACACCAAAGACAACTGCTTAACAGACAATTCCATACACCAAAGACAACTGCTTAACAGGCAATGCCATACACAAAAGACAACTGCTTAACAGTCAATGCCATACACTAAAGACAACTGCTTAACAGGCAATGCCATACACTAAAGACAACTGCTTAACAGACAATGCCATGCACCAAAGACAACTGCATAACAGACAATGCCATACACGAAGGACAACTTTTTAACAGACAATGCCATACACCAAAGACAACTGCTTAAAAGGCAATGCCATACACCAAAGACAACTGCTTAACAGACAATGCCATACACCAAAGACAACTGCTTAACAGGCAATGCCATACACCAAAGACAACTACTTAACAGACAATGCCATACACCAAACACAACTGCTTAACAGACAATACCATACACCAAAGACAACTGCTTAACAGGCAATGACATACACCAAAGACAACTGCTTAACAGACCCTGCCATACACCAAAGACAACTGCTTAACAGGCAATGCCATACACCAAAGACAACTGCTTAGCAGGCAATGCCATACACCAAAGACAACTGCTTAACAGACAATGCCATACACCAAAGACAACTGCATAACAGACAATGCCATACACGAAGGACAACTTTTTAACAGACAATGCCATACACCAAAGACAACTGCTTAAAAGGCAATGCCATACACCAAAGACAACTGCTTAACAGACAATGCCATACACCAAAGACAACTGCTTAACAGGCAATGCCATACACCAAAGACAACTACTTAACAGACAATGCCATACACCAAACACAACTGCTTAACAGACAATACTATACACCAAAGACAACTGCTTAACAGGCAATGCCATACACCAAAGACAACTGCTTAACAGACCCTGCCATACACCAAAGACAACTGCTTAACAGGCAATGCCATACACCAAAGACAACTGCTTAACAGACAATGCCATACAAGAAAGACAACTGCTTAACAGACAATGCCATACACCAAAGACAACTGCTTAACAGGCAATGCCATACACCAAAGACAACTGCTTAACAGACAATGCCATACACCAAAGACAACTGCTTAACAGGCAATGCCATACACCAAAGACAACTGCTTAACAGAAAATGCCATACACCAAAGACAACTGCTTAACAGACAATGCCATACACCAAAGACAACTGTTTAACAGAAAATGCCATACACCAAAGACTACTGCTTAACAGACAATGCCATACACCAAAGACAACTGCTTAACAGACAATGCCATAAACTAAAGACAACTGCTTAACAGACAATGCCATACACCAAAGACAACTGCTTAACAAGCAATGCCATACACCAAAGACAACTGCTTAACAGACAATGCCATACACCAAAGACAACTGCTTAACAGACAATGCCATACACCAAAGACAACTGCTTAACAGGCAATGCCATACACCAAAGACTACTGCTTAACAGACAATGCCATACACCAAAGACAGCTGTTTAACAGAAAATGCCATACACCAAAGACAACTGCTTAACAGACAATGCCATACACCAAAGACAACTGTTTAACAGAAAATGCCATACACCAAAGACTACTGCTTAACAGACAATGCCATACACTAAAGACAACTGCTTAACAGACAATGCCATACACCAAAGACAACTGCTTAACAGACAATGCCATACACTAAAGACAACTGCTTAACAGACAATGCCATACACCAAAGACAACTGCTTAACAAGCAATGCCATACACCAAAGACAACTGCTTAACAGACAATGCCATACACCAAAGAAAACTGCTTAACAGGCAATGCCATACACCAAAGACAAATGCTTAACAGGCAATGCCATACACCAAAGACAACTTCTTAACAGGCAATGCCTTACACCAAAGATAACTGCTTAACAGGCAATGCCATACACCAAAGACAACTGCTTAACAGACAATGCCATACACCAAAGACAACTGCTTAACAGACAACGCCTTACACCAAAGACAACTGCTTAACAGACAATGCCATACACCAAAGACAATGGCTTAACAGGCAATGCTATACACCCAAGACAACTGCTTAACAGAAAAAGCCATATACCAAAGACAACTGCTTAACAGGCAATGCCATACACCAAAGACAACTGCTTAACAGACAACGCCATACACCAAAGACAACTGCTTAACAGTCAATGCCATACACTAAAGACAACTGCTTAACAGGCAATGCCATACACTAAAGACAACTGCTTAACAGACAATGCCATGCACCAAAGACAACTGCATAACAGACAATGCCATACACCAAGGACAACTTTTTAACAGACAATGCCATACACCAAAGACAACTGCTTAAAAGGCAATGCCATACACCAAAGACAACTGCTTAACAGACAATGCCATACACCAAAGACAACTGCTTAACAGGCAATGCCATACACCAAAGACAACTACTTAACAGACAATGCCATACACCAAACACAACTGCTTAACAGACAATGCCATACACCAAAGACAACTGCTTAACGGGCAATGACATACACCAAAGACAACTGCTTAACAGACCCTGCCATACACCAAAGACAACTGCTTAACAGGCAATGCCATACACCAAAGACAACTGCTTAACAGACAATGCCATACAAGAAAGACAACTACTTAACAGACAAAGCCATACACCAAAGACAACTGCTTAACAGGCAATTCCTTACACCAAAGAGAACTGCTTAACAGACAATGCCATACACCAAAGACAACTGCTTAAAAGGCAATGCCATACACCAAAGACAACTGCTTAACAGGCAATGCCATACACCAAAGACAACTGCTTAACAGACAATGCCATACACCAAAGACAACAGCTTAACAGACAAAAGCCATACACCAAAGACAACTGCTTAACGGGCAATGCCATACACCAAAGAAAACTGCTTAACAGACAACGCCATACACCAAAGACAACTGCTTAACAGACAACGCCATACACCAAAGACAACTGCTTAACAGACAATGCCATACACCAAAGACAACTGCTTAACAGGCAATTCCTTACACCAAAGAGAATTGCTTAACAGACAATGCCATACACCAAAGACAACTGCTTAACAGGCAATGCCATACACCAAAGACAACTGCTTAACAGGCAATGCCATACACCAAAGACAACTGCTTAACAGACAATGCCATACTCCAAAGATAGCTGCTTAACAGACAATGCCATACACCAAAGACAACTGCTTAACAGGCAATGCCATACACTAAAGACAACTGCATAACAGACAATGCCAAACACCAAAGACAACTGCTTAAAAGGCAATGCCATACACCAAAGACAGCTGCTTAACAGACAATGCCATACACCAAAGAAAACTGCTTAACAGACAATGCCATACACCAAAGACAACTGCTTATCAGACACTGAAATACACCGAAGACAACTGCTTAACAATGTCATACACCAAAGACAACTGCTTAACAGACAATGCCATACACCAAAGACAACTGCTTAACAGGCAATTCCATACACCAAAGACAACTGCTTAACAGACACTGCCATACACCAAAGACAACTGCTTAACAGACAATGCCATACACCAAAGACAACTGCTTAACAGACAGTGCCATACAAAAAGACAACTGCTTAACAGACAATGCCATACACCAAAGACAACTGCTTAACAGACCCTGCCATACACCAAAGACAACTGCTTAACAGACAATGCCATACACCAAAGACAACTGCTTAACAGACAATGCCATACACCAAAGACAACTGCTTAACAGACACTGCCATACACCAAAGACAACTGCTTAACAGACAATGCCATACACCAAAGACAACTGCTTAACAGGCAATGCCATACACCAAAGACAACTGCTTAACAGGCAATGCCATACACCAAAGACTACTGCTTAACAGACAATGCCATACACCAAAGACAACTGTTTAACAGAAAATGCCATACACCAAAGACAACTGCTTAACAGACAATGCCATACACCAAAGACAACTGTTTAACAGAAAATGCCATACACCAAAGACTACTGCTTAACAGACAATGCCATACACCAAAGACAACTGTTTAACAGAAAATGCCATACACCAAAGACAACTGCTTATCAGGCAATGCCATACACCAAAGACAACTGCTTAACAGTCAATGGCATATACCAAAGACAACTGCTTAACAGACAACGCCATACACCAAAGACAACTGCTTAACAGGCAATGCCATACACCAAAGACAACTGCTTAACAGACAACGCCATACACCAAAGACAACTGCTTAATAGGCAATGCCATACACCAAAGACAACTGCTTAACAGACAATGCCATACACCAAAGACAACTGCTTAACAGGCAATGCCATACACCAAAGACAACTGCCTAATAGACACTGCCATACACCAAAGACAACGGATTAAAAGGCAATGCCATACACCAAAGACAACTGCTTAACAGACAATGCCATACACCAAAGAAAACTGCTTAACAGACACTGCCATACACCAAAGACAACTGCTTAACAGAGAATGCCATACACCAAAGGCAACTGCTTAACAGGCAATGCCATACACCAAAGAAAACTGCTTAACAGACAATGCCATACACCAAAGACAACTGCTTAACAGACAATGCCATACACCAAAGACAACTGCTTAACAGAAAATGCCATACACCAAAGACAACTGCTTAACAGACAATGCCATACAGCAAACACAACTGCTTAACAGACAAAGCCGTACACCAAAGAAAACTGCTTAACAGACAATGCCATACACCAAAGAAAACTGCTTAACAGACAATGCAATACACAAAAGACAACTGCTTAACAGGCAATGCCATACACCAAAGAAAACTGCTTAACAGACAATGCAATACACAAAAGACAACTGCTTAAAAGAGAATGCCATACACCAAAGACAACTGCTTAACAGACAATGCCATACACCAAAGACAACTGCTTAACAGGCAATGCCATACACCAAAGACAACTGCTTAACAGGCAATGTCATACACCAAAGACAACTGCTTAACAGACACTGCCATAAGCCAAAGACATCTGCTTAACAGACAATACCATACAGCAAAGACTATTGCATAACAGACAATGCCATACACTACAGACAACTGCTTAACAGGCAATGCCATACACCAAAGACAACTGCTTAACTGAAAATTCCATACACTAAAGACAACTGCTTAACAGACAATGCCATACACCAAAGACAACTGCTTAACAGGCAATGCCATACACCAAAGAAAACTGCTTAACAGACAATGCCAAACACCAAAGACAACTGCTTAACAGACAGTGCCATAAGCCAAAGACAGCTGCTTAACAGACAATACCATACAGCAAAGACAACTGCTTAACAGACAATGCCATACACCAAAGACAACTGCTTAACAGACAATTCCATACACCAAAGACAACTGCTTAACAGGCAATGCCATACACAAAAGACAACTGCTTAACAGTCAATGCCATACACTAAAGACAACTGCTTAACAGGCAATGCCATACACTAAAGACAACTGCTTAACAGACAATGCCATGCACCAAAGACAACTGCATAACAGACAATGCCATACACGAAGGACAACTTTTTAACAGACAATGCCATACACCAAAGACAACTGCTTAAAAGGCAATGCCATACACCAAAGACAACTGCTTAACAGACAATGCCATACACCAAAGACAACTGCTTAACAGGCAATGCCATACACCAAAGACAACTACTTAACAGACAATGCCATACACCAAACACAACTGCTTAACAGACAATACCATACACCAAAGACAACTGCTTAACAGGCAATGACATACACCAAAGACAACTGCTTAACAGACCCTGCCATACACCAAAGACAACTGCTTAACAGGCAATGCCATACACCAAAGACAACTGCTTAGCAGGCAATGCCATACACCAAAGACAACTGCTTAACAGACAATGCCATGCACCAAAGACAACTGCATAACAGACAATGCCATACACGAAGGACAACTTTTTAACAGACAATGCCATACACCAAAGACAACTGCTTAAAAGGCAATGCCATACACCAAAGACAACTGCTTAACAGACAATGCCATACACCAAAGACAACTGCTTAACAGGCAATGCCATACACCAAAGACAACTACTTAACAGACAATGCCATACACCAAACACAACTGCTTAACAGACAATACTATACACCAAAGACAACTGCTTAACAGGCAATGACATACACCAAAGACAACTGCTTAACAGACCCTGCCATACACCAAAGACAACTGCTTAACAGGCAATGCCATACACCAAAGACAACTGCTTAACAGACAATGCCATACAAGAAAGACAACTGCTTAACAGACAATGCCATACACCAAAGACAACTGCTTAACAGGCAATGCCATACACCAAAGACTACTGCTTAACAGACAATGCCATACACCAAAGACAACTGCTTAACAGACAATGCCATACACCAAAGACAACTGCTTAACAGGCAATGCCATACACCAAATACTACTGCTTAACAGACAATGCCATACACCAAAGACAACTGTTTAACAGAAAATGCCATACACCAAAGACAACTGCTTAACAGACAATGCCATACACCAAAGACAACTGTTTAACAGAAAATGCCATACACCAAAGACTACTGCTTAACAGACAATGCCATACACTAAAGACAACTGCTTAACAGACAATGCCATACACCAAAGACAACTGCTTAACAGACAATGCCATACACTAAAGACAACTGCTTAACAGACAATGCCATACACCAAAGACAACTGCTTAACAAGCAATGCCATACACCAAAGACAACTGCTTAACAGACAATGCCATACACCAAAGAAAACTGCTTAACAGGCAATGCCATACACCAAAGACAAATGCTTAACAGGCAATGCCATACACCAAAGACAACTTCTTAACAGGCAATGCCTTACACCAAAGATAACTGCTTAACAGGCAATGCCATACACCAAAGACAACTGCTTAACAGACAATGCCATACACCAAAGACAACTGCTTAACAGACAACGCCTTACACCAAAGACAACTGCTTAACAGACAATGCCATACACCAAAGACAACGGCTTAACAGAAAAAGCCATATACCAAAGACAACTGCTTAACAGGCAATGCCATACACCAAAGACAACTGCTTAACAGACAACGCCATACACCAAAGACAACTGCTTAACAGGCAATGCCATACACCAAAGACAACTGCTTAACAGTCAATGCCATACACTAAAGACAACTGCTTAACAGGCAATGCCATACACTAAAGACAACTGCTTAACAGGCAATGCCATACACCAAAGACAACTACTTAACAGACAATGCCATACACCAAACACAACTGCTTAACAGACAATGCCATACACCAAAGACAACTGCTTAACGGGCAATGACATACACCAAAGACAACTGCTTAACAGACCCTGCCATACACCAAAGACAACTGCTTAACAGGCAATGCCATACACCAAAGACAACTGCTTAACAGACAATGCCATACAAGAAAGACAACTACTTAACAGACAAAGCCATACACCAAAGACAACTGCTTAACAGGCAATTCCTTACACCAAAGAGAACTGCTTAACAGACAATGCCATACACCAAAGACAACTGCTTAAAAGGCAATGCCATACACCAAAGACAACTGCTTAACAGGCAATGCCATACACCAAAGACAACTGCTTAACAGACAATGCCATACACCAAAGACAACAGCTTAACAGACAAAAGCCATACACCAAAGACAACTGCTTAACGGGCAATGCCATACACCAAAGAAAACTGCTTAACAGACAACGCCATACACCAAAGACAACTGCTTAACAGACAATGCCATACACCAAAGACAACTGCTTAACAGGCAATTCCTTACACCAAAGAGAATTGCTTAACAGACAATGCCATACACCAAAGACAACTGCTTAACAGGCAATGCCATACACCAAAGACAACTGCTTAACAGGCAATGCCATACACCAAAGACAACTGCTTAACAGACAATGCCATACTCCAAAGATAGCTGCTTAACAGACAATGCCATACACCAAAGACAACTGCTTAACAGGCAATGCCATACACTAAAGACAACTGCATAACAGACAATGCCAAACACCAAAGACAACTGCTTAAAAGGCAATGCCATACACCAAAGACAGCTGCTTAACAGACAATGCCATACACCAAAGAAAACTGCTTAACAGACAATGCCATACACCAAAGACAACTGCTTATCAGACACTGAAATACACCGAAGACAACTGCTTAACAATGTCATACACCAAAGACAACTGCTTAACAGACAATGCCATACACCAAAGACAACTGCTTAACAGGCAATTCCATACACCAAAGACAACTGCTTAACAGACACTGCCATACACCAAAGACAACTGCTTAACAGACAATGCCATACACCAAAGACAACTGCTTAACAGACAGTGCCATACAAAAAGACAACTGCTTAACAGACAATGCCATACACCAAAGACAACTGCTTAACAGACCCTGCCATACACCAAAGACAACTGCTTAACAGACAATGCCATACACCAAAGACAACTGCTTAACAGACACTGCCATACACCAAAGACAACTGCTTAACAGACAATGCCATACACCAAAGACAACTGCTTAACAGGCAATGCCATACACCAAAGACAACTGCTTAACAGGCAATGCCATACACCAAAGACTACTGCTTAACAGACAATGCCATACACCAAAGACAACTGTTTAACAGAAAATGCCATACACCAAAGACAACTGCTTAACAGACAATGCCATACACCAAAGACAACTGTTTAACAGAAAATGCCATACACCAAAGACTACTGCTTAACAGACAATGCCATACACCAAAGACAACTGTTTAACAGAAAATGTCATACACCAAAGACAACTGCTTATCAGGCAATGCCATACACCAAAGACAACTGCTTAACAGTCAATGGCATACACCAAAGACAACTGCTTAACAGACACTGCCATAAGCCAAAGACATCTGCTTAACAGACAATACCATACAGCAAAGACTATTGCATAACAGACAATGCCATACACTACAGACAACTGCTTAACAGGCAATGCCATACACCAAAGACAACTGCTTAACTGAAAATTCCATACACTAAAGACAACTGCTTAACAGACAATGCCATACACCAAAGACAACTGCTTAACAGGCAATGCCATACACCAAAGAAAACTGCTTAACAGACAATGCCAAACACCAAAGACAACTGCTTAACAGACAGTGCCATAAGCCAAAGACAGCTGCTTAACAGACAATACCATACAGCAAAGACAACTGCTTAACAGACAATGCCATACACCAAAGACAACTGCTTAACAGACAATTCCATACACCAAAGACAACTGCTTAACAGGCAATGCCATACACAAAAGACAACTGCTTAACAGTCAATGCCATACACTAAAGACAACTGCTTAACAGGCAATGCCATACACTAAAGACAACTGCTTAACAGACAATGCCATGCACCAAAGACAACTGCATAACAGACAATGCCATACACGAAGGACAACTTTTTAACAGACAATGCCATACACCAAAGACAACTGCTTAAAAGGCAATGCCATACACCAAAGACAACTGCTTAACAGACAATGCCATACACCAAAGACAACTGCTTAACAGGCAATGCCATACACCAAAGACAACTACTTAACAGACAATGCCATACACCAAACACAACTGCTTAACAGACAATACCATACACCAAAGACAACTGCTTAACAGGCAATGACATACACCAAAGACAACTGCTTAACAGACCCTGCCATACACCAAAGACAACTGCTTAACAGGCAATGCCATACACCAAAGACAACTGCTTAGCAGGCAATGCCATACACCAAAGACAACTGCTTAACAGACAATGCCATGCACCAAAGACAACTGCATAACAGACAATGCCATACACGAAGGACAACTTTTTAACAGACAATGCCATACACCAAAGACAACTGCTTAAAAGGCAATGCCATACACCAAAGACAACTGCTTAACAGACAATGCCATACACCAAAGACAACTGCTTAACAGGCAATGCCATACACCAAAGACAACTACTTAACAGACAATGCCATACACCAAACACAACTGCTTAACAGACAATACTATACACCAAAGACAACTGCTTAACAGGCAATGACATACACCAAAGACAACTGCTTAACAGACCCTGCCATACACCAAAGACAACTGCTTAACAGGCAATGCCATACACCAAAGACAACTGCTTAACAGACAATGCCATACAAGAAAGACAACTGCTTAACAGACAATGCCATACACCAAAGACAACTGCTTAACAGGCAATGCCATACACCAAAGACTACTGCTTAACAGACAATGCCATACACCAAAGACAACTGCTTAACAGACAATGCCATACACCAAAGACAACTGCTTAACAGGCAATGCCATACACCAAATACTACTGCTTAACAGACAATGCCATACACCAAAGACAACTGTTTAACAGAAAATGCCATACACCAAAGACAACTGCTTAACAGACAATGCCATACACCAAAGACAACTGTTTAACAGAAAATGCCATACACCAAAGACTACTGCTTAACAGACAATGCCATACACTAAAGACAACTGCTTAACAGACAATGCCATACACCAAAGACAACTGCTTAACAGACAATGCCATACACTAAAGACAACTGCTTAACAGACAATGCCATACACCAAAGACAACTGCTTAACAAGCAATGCCATACACCAAAGACAACTGCTTAACAGACAATGCCATACACCAAAGAAAACTGCTTAACAGGCAATGCCATACACCAAAGACAAATGCTTAACAGGCAATGCCATACACCAAAGACAACTTCTTAACAGGCAATGCCTTACACCAAAGATAACTGCTTAACAGGCAATGCCATACACCAAAGACAACTGCTTAACAGACAATGCCATACACCAAAGACAACTGCTTAACAGACAACGCCTTACACCAAAGACAACTGCTTAACAGACAATGCCATACACCAAAGACAACGGCTTAACAGAAAAAGCCATATACCAAAGACAACTGCTTAACAGGCAATGCCATACACCAAAGACAACTGCTTAACAGACAACGCCATACACCAAAGACAACTGCTTAACAGGCAATGCCATACACCAAAGACAACTGCTTAACAGTCAATGCCATACACTAAAGACAACTGCTTAACAGGCAATGCCATACACTAAAGACAACTGCTTAACAGGCAATGCCATACACCAAAGACAACTACTTAACAGACAATGCCATACACCAAACACAACTGCTTAACAGACAATGCCATACACCAAAGACAACTGCTTAACGGGCAATGACATACACCAAAGACAACTGCTTAACAGACCCTGCCATACACCAAAGACAACTGCTTAACAGGCAATGCCATACACCAAAGACAACTGCTTAACAGACAATGCCATACAAGAAAGACAACTACTTAACAGACAAAGCCATACACCAAAGACAACTGCTTAACAGGCAATTCCTTACACCAAAGAGAACTGCTTAACAGACAATGCCATACACCAAAGACAACTGCTTAAAAGGCAATGCCATACACCAAAGACAACTGCTTAACAGGCAATGCCATACACCAAAGACAACTGCTTAACAGACAATGCCATACACCAAAGACAACAGCTTAACAGACAAAAGCCATACACCAAAGACAACTGCTTAACGGGCAATGCCATACACCAAAGAAAACTGCTTAACAGACAACGCCATACACCAAAGACAACTGCTTAACAGACAATGCCATACACCAAAGACAACTGCTTAACAGGCAATTCCTTACACCAAAGAGAATTGCTTAACAGACAATGCCATACACCAAAGACAACTGCTTAACAGGCAATGCCATACACCAAAGACAACTGCTTAACAGGCAATGCCATACACCAAAGACAACTGCTTAACAGACAATGCCATACTCCAAAGATAGCTGCTTAACAGACAATGCCATACACCAAAGACAACTGCTTAACAGGCAATGCCATACACTAAAGACAACTGCATAACAGACAATGCCAAACACCAAAGACAACTGCTTAAAAGGCAATGCCATACACCAAAGACAGCTGCTTAACAGACAATGCCATACACCAAAGAAAACTGCTTAACAGACAATGCCATACACCAAAGACAACTGCTTATCAGACACTGAAATACACCGAAGACAACTGCTTAACAATGTCATACACCAAAGACAACTGCTTAACAGACAATGCCATACACCAAAGACAACTGCTTAACAGGCAATTCCATACACCAAAGACAACTGCTTAACAGACACTGCCATACACCAAAGACAACTGCTTAACAGACAATGCCATACACCAAAGACAACTGCTTAACAGACAGTGCCATACAAAAAGACAACTGCTTAACAGACAATGCCATACACCAAAGACAACTGCTTAACAGACCCTGCCATACACCAAAGACAACTGCTTAACAGACAATGCCATACACCAAAGACAACTGCTTAACAGACACTGCCATACACCAAAGACAACTGCTTAACAGACAATGCCATACACCAAAGACAACTGCTTAACAGGCAATGCCATACACCAAAGACAACTGCTTAACAGGCAATGCCATACACCAAAGACTACTGCTTAACAGACAATGCCATACACCAAAGACAACTGTTTAACAGAAAATGCCATACACCAAAGACAACTGCTTAACAGACAATGCCATACACCAAAGACAACTGTTTAACAGAAAATGCCATACACCAAAGACTACTGCTTAACAGACAATGCCATACACCAAAGACAACTGTTTAACAGAAAATGTCATACACCAAAGACAACTGCTTATCAGGCAATGCCATACACCAAAGACAACTGCTTAACAGTCAATGGCATACACCAAAGACAACTGCTTAACAGACAACGCCATACACCAAAGACAACTGCTTAACAGGCAATGCCATACACCAAAGACAACTGCTTAACAGACAACGCCATACACCAAAGACAACTGCTTAACAGGCAATGCCATACACCAAAGACAACTGCTTAACAGACAATGCCATACACCAAAGACAACTGCTTAACAGGCAATGCCATACACCAAAGACAACTGCCTAATAGACACTGCCATACACCAAAGACAACGGATTAAAAGGCAATGCCATACACCAAAGACAACTGCTTAACAGACAATGCCATACACCAAAGAAAACTGCTTAACAGACAATGCCATACACCAAAGACAACTTCTTAACAGACACTGCCATACACTAAAGACAACTGCTTAACAGACAATGCCATACACCAAAGACAACTGCTTAACAGAGAATGCCATACACCAAAGACAACTGCTTAACAGGCAGTGCCATACACCAAAGAAAACTGCTTAACAGACACTGCCATACACCAAAGACAACTGCTTAACAGAGAATGCCATACACAAAAGGCAACTGCTTAACAGGCAATGCCATACACCAAAGAAAACTGCTTAACAGACAATGCCATACACCAAAGACAACTGCTTAACAGACAATGCCATACACCAAAGACAACTGCTTAACAGAAAATGCCATACACCAAAGACAACTGCTTAACAGACAATGCCATACAGCAAACACAACTGCTTAACAGACAAAGCCGTACACCAAAGAAAACTGCTTAACAGACAATGCCATACACCAAAGAAAACTGCTTAACAGACAATGCAATACACAAAAGACAACTGCTTAACAGGCAATGCCATACACCAAAGAAAACTGCTTAACAGACAATGCAATACACAAAAGACAACTGCTTAAAAGAGAATGCCATACACCAAAGACAACTGCTTAACAGGCAATGCCATACACTAAACACAACTGCATAACAGACAATGCCATACACCAAAGACAACTGCTTAACAGACAATGCCATACACCAAAGACAACTGCATAACAGACAATGAGATACACCAAAGACAACTGCTTAACAGACAATGCCATACACCAAAGACAACTGCTTAACAGGCAATGCCATACACCATAGACAGCTGCCTAATAGACACTGCCATACACCAAATACAACTGCTTAAAAGGCAATGCCATACACCAAAGAAAACTGCTTAACAGACAACGCCATACACCAAAGACAACTGCTTAACAGACAATGCCATACACCAAGGACAACTGCTTAACAGACACTGCCATACATCAAAGACAACTGCTTAACAGACACTGCCATACACCAAAGACAGCTGCTTAACAGACAATACCATACAGCAAAGACAAGTGCTTAACAGACAATGCCATACACCAAAGAAAACTGCTTAACAGACAAAGCCAAACACCAAAGACAACTGCTTAACAGACAGTGCCATAAGCCAAAGACAGCTGCTTAACAGACAATACCATTCAGCAAAGACAACTGCTTAACAGACAATGCCATACACCAAAGACAACTGCTTAACAGACAATTCCATACACCAAAGACAACTGCTTAACAGACACTGCCATACACCAAAGACAACTGCTTAACAGGCAATGCCATACACCAAAGTCAACTGCTTAACAGACAATTCCATACAACAAAGACAACTGCTTAACAGACAATGCCATACACCAAAGACAACTGCTTAACAGGCAATGCCATACACCAAAGACAACTGCTTAACAGACAATGCCATACACCAAAGACAACTGCTTAACAGACAATGCCATACACCAAAGACAACTGCTTAACAGGCAATGCCATACACCAAAGACAACTGCTTAACAGGCAATGTCATACACCAAAGACAACTGCTTAACAGACAAGGCCATACACCAAAGACAACTGCTTAACAAGCAATGCCATACACCAAAGACAACTGCTTAACAGACAATGCCAAACACCAAAGACAACTGCTTAACAGACACTGCCATAAGCCAAAGACATCTGCTTAACAGACAATACCATACAGCAAAGACTATTGCATAACAGACAATGCCATACACTAAAGACAACTGCTTAACAGGCAATGCCATACACCAAAGACAACTGCTTAACTGACAATTCCATACACTAAAGACAACTGCTTAACAGACAATGCCAAACACCAAAGACAACTGCTTAACAGACAGTGCCATAAGCCAAAGACAGCTGCTTAACAGACAATGCCATACACCAAAGACAACTGCTTAACAGGCAATGCCATACACCAAAGACAACTGCTTAACAGACAATTCCATACACCAAAGACAACTGCTTAACAGACAATTCCATACACCAAAGACAACTGCTTAACAGACAATGCCATACACCAAAGATAACTGCTTAACAGACAATGCCATACAGCAAAGACAACTGCTTAACAAACAATGCCATACACCAAAGACAACTGCTTAACAGACAATGCCATACACCAAAGAAAACTGCATAACAGACAATGCCATACACCAAAGACAACTGCTTAACAGACAATGCCATACAGCAAAGACAACTGCTTAACAGACAATGCCATACACCAAAGACAACTGCTTAACAGACAATTCCATACACCAAAGACAGCTGCTTAACAGACAATGCCATACAGCAAAGACAACTGCTTAACAGACAATGCCATACACCAAAGACAACTGCTTAACAGACAATTCCATACACCAAGGACAACTGCTTAACAGACAATTCCATACACCAAAGACAACTGCTTAACAGACAATGCCATACACCAAAGACAACTGCTTAACAGACAATGCCATACACCAAAGACAACTGCTTAACAGACAATTCCATACACCAAGGACAACTGCTTAACAGACAATTCCATACACCAAAGACAACTGCTTAACAGACAATGCCATACACCAAAGACAACTGCTTAACAGGCAATGCCATACACCAAAGACAACTGCTTAACAGACAATGCCATACACCAAAGACAACTGCTTAACAGACAATGCCATACACCAAAGACAACTGCTTAACAGGCAATGCCATACACCAAAGACAACTGCTTAACAGGCAATGTCATACACCAAAGACAACTGCTTAACAGACAAGGCCATACACCAAAGACAACTGCTTAACAAGCAATGCCATACACCAAAGACAACTGCTTAACAGACAATGCCAAACACCAAAGACAACTGCTTAACAGACACTGCCATAAGCCAAAGACATCTGCTTAACAGACAATACCATACAGCAAAGACTACTGCATAACAGACAATGCCATACACTAAAGACAACTGCTTAACAGGCAATGCCATACACCAAAGACAACTGATTAACAGACAATTCCATACACCAAAGACAACTGCTTAACAGACAATTCCATACACTAAAGACAACTGCTTAACAGACAATGCCATACACCAAAGACAACTGCTTAACAGGCAATGACATACACCAAAGAAAACTGCTTAACAGACAATGCCAAACACCAAAGACAACTGTTTAACAGACACTGCCATAAGCCAAAGACAACTGCTTAACAGACAATACCATACAGCAAAGACTACTGCATAACAGGCAATGCCATACACTAAAGACAACTGCTTAACAGGCAATGCCATACACCAAAGACAACTGCTTAACAGACAATTCCATACACCAAAGACAACTGCTTAACAGACAATGCCATACACCAAAGACAACTGCTTAACAGGCAATGCCATACACCAAAGACAACTGCTTAACAGGCAATGCCATACACCAAAGACAACTGCTTAACAGACAATGCCATACACCAAAGACAACTGCTTAACAGGCAATGCCATACACCAAAGGCATCTGCTTAACAGGCAATGCCATACACCAAAGACAACTGCTTAGCAGACAATTCCATACACCAAAGAAAACTGCTTAACAGACAAAGCCATACACCAAAGACAACTGCTTAACAGGCAATGCCATACACCACAGACAACTGCTTAACAGGCAATGCCATACACCAAAGACAACTGCTTAACAGGCAATGCCATACACCAAAGACAACTGCTTAACAGACAATGCCATACTCCAAAGATAGCTGCTTAACAGACAATGCCATACACCAAAGACAACTGCTTAACAGGCAATGCCATACACTAAAGACAACTGCATAACAGACAATGCCAAACACCAAAGACAACTGCTTAAAAGGCAATGCCATACACCAAAGACAGCTGCTTAACAGACAATGCCATACACCAAAGAAAACTGCTTAACAGACAATGCCATACACCAAAGACAACTGCTTATCAGACACTGAAATACACCGAAGACAACTGCTTAACAATGTCATACACCAAAGACAACTGCTTAACAGACAATGCCATACACCAAAGACAACTGCTTAACAGGCAATTCCATACACCAAAGACAACTGCTTAACAGACACTGCCATACACCAAAGACAACTGCTTAACAGACAATGCCATACACCAAAGACAACTGCTTAACAGACAGTGCCATACAAAAAGACAACTGCTTAACAGACAATGCCATACACCAAAGACAACTGCTTAACAGACCCTGCCATACACCAAAGACAACTGCTTAACAGACAATGCCATACACCAAAGACAACTGCTTAACAGACAATGCCATACACCAAAGACAACTGCTTAACAGACAATGCCATACACCAAAGACAACTGCTTAACAGGCAATGCCATACACCAAAGACAACTGCTTAACAGGCAATGCCATACACCAAAGACTACTGCTTAACAGACAATGCCATACACCAAAGACAACTGTTTAACAGAAAATGCCATACACCAAAGACAACTGCTTAACAGACAATGCCATACACCAAAGACAACTGTTTAACAGAAAATGCCATACACCAAAGACTACTGCTTAACAGACAATGCCATACACCAAAGACAACTGTTTAACAGAAAATGTCATACACCAAAGACAACTGCTTATCAGGCAATGCCATACACCAGAGACAACTGCTTAACAGTCAATGGCATACACCAAAGACAACTGCTTAACAGACAACGCCATACACCAAAGACAACTGCTTAACAGGCAATGCCATACACCAAAGACAACTGCTTAACAGACAACGCCATACACCAAAGACAACTGCTTAACAGGCAATGCCATACACCAAAGACAACTGCTTAACAGACAATGCCATACACCAAAGACAACTGCTTAACAGGCAATGCCATACACCAAAGACAACTGCCTAATAGACACTGCCATACACCAAAGACAACGGATTAAAAGGCAATGCCATACACCAAAGACAACTGCTTAACAGACAATGCCATACACCAAAGAAAACTGCTTAACAGACAATGCCATACACCAAAGACAACTTCTTAACAGACACTGCCATACACTAAAGACAACTGCTTAACAGACAATGCCATACACCAAAGACAACTGCTTAACAGAGAATGCCATACACCAAAGACAACTGCTTAACAGGCAGTGCCATACACCAAAGAAAACTGCTTAACAGACACTGCCATACACCAAAGACAACTGCTTAACAGAGAATGCCATACACAAAAGGCAACTGCTTAACAGGCAATGCCATACACCAAATAAAACTGCTTAACAGACAATGCCATACACCAAAGACAACTGCTTAACAGACAATGCCATACACCAAAGACAACTGCTTAACAGAAAATGCCATACACCAAAGACAACTGCTTAACAGACAATGCCATACAGCAAACACAACTGCTTAACAGACAAAGCCGTACACCAAAGAAAACTGCTTAACAGACAATGCCATACACCAAAGAAAACTGCTTAACAGACAATGCAATACACAAAAGACAACTGCTTAACAGGCAATGCCATACACCAAAGAAAACTGCTTAACAGACAATGCAATACACAAAAGACAACTGCTTAAAAGAGAATGCCATACACCAAAGACAACTGCTTAACAGGCAATGCCATACACTAAACACAACTGCATAACAGACAATGCCATACACCAAAGACAACTGCTTAACAGACAATGCCATACACCAAAGACAACTGCATAACAGACAATGAGATACACCAAAGACAACTGCTTAACAGACAATGCCATACACCAAAGACAACTGCTTAACAGGCAATGCCATACACCATAGACAGCTGCCTAATAGACACTGCCATACACCAAATACAACTGCTTAAAAGGCAATGCCATACACCAAAGAAAACTGCTTAACAGACAACGCCATACACCAAAGACAACTGCTTAACAGACAATGCCATACACCAAGGACAACTGCTTAACAGACACTGCCATACATCAAAGACAACTGCTTAACAGACACTGCCATACACCAAAGACAGCTGCTTAACAGACAATACCATACAGCAAAGACAAGTGCTTAACAGACAATGCCATACACCAAAGAAAACTGCTTAACAGACAAAGCCAAACACCAAAGACAACTGCTTAACAGACAGTGCCATAAGCCAAAGACAGCTGCTTAACAGACAATACCATTCAGCAAAGACAACTGCTTAACAGACAATGCCATACACCAAAGACAACTGCTTAACAGACAATTCCATACACCAAAGACAACTGCTTAACAGACACTGCCATACACCAAAGACAACTGCTTAACAGGCAATGCCATACACCAAAGTCAACTGCTTAACAGACAATTCCATACAACAAAGACAACTGCTTAACAGACAATGCCATACACCAAAGACAACTGCTTAACAGGCAATGCCATACACCAAAGACAACTGCTTAACAGACAATGCCATACACCAAAGACAACTGCTTAACAGACAATGCCATACACCAAAGACAACTGCTTAACAGGCAATGCCATACACCAAAGACAACTGCTTAACAGGCAATGTCATACACCAAAGACAACTGCTTAACAGACAAGGCCATACACCAAAGACAACTGCTTAACAAGCAATGCCATACACCAAAGACAACTGCTTAACAGACAATGCCAAACACCAAAGACAACTGCTTAACAGACACTGCCATAAGCCAAAGACATCTGCTTAACAGACAATACCATACAGCAAAGACTATTGCATAACAGACAATGCCATACACTAAAGACAACTGCTTAACAGGCAATGCCATACACCAAAGACAACTGCTTAACTGACAATTCCATACACTAAAGACAACTGCTTAACAGACAATGCCAAACACCAAAGACAACTGCTTAACAGACAGTGCCATAAGCCAAAGACAGCTGCTTAACAGACAATGCCATACACCAAAGACAACTGCTTAACAGGCAATGCCATACACCAAAGACAACTGCTTAACAGACAATTCCATACACCAAAGACAACTGCTTAACAGACAATTCCATACACCAAAGACAACTGCTTAACAGACAATGCCATACACCAAAGATAACTGCTTAACAGACAATGCCATACAGCAAAGACAACTGCTTAACAAACAATGCCATACACCAAAGACAACTGCTTAACAGACAATGCCATACACCAAAGACAACTGCATAACAGACAATGCCATACACCAAAGACAACTGCTTAACAGACAATGCCATACAGCAAAGACAACTGCTTAACAGACAATGCCATACACCAAAGACAACTGCTTAACAGACAATTCCATACACCAAAGACAACTGCTTAACAGACAATTCCATACACCAAAGACAGCTGCTTAACAGACAATGCCATACAGCAAAGACAACTGCTTAACAGACAATGCCATACACCAAAGACAACTGCTTAACAGACAATTCCATACACCAAGGACAACTGCTTAACAGACAATTCCATACACCAAAGACAACTGCTTAACAGACAATGCCATACACCAAAGACAACTGCTTAACAGACAATGCCATACACCAAAGACAACTGCTTAACAGACAATTCCATACACCAAGGACAACTGCTTAACAGACAATTCCATACACCAAAGACAACTGCTTAACAGACAATGCCATACACCAAAGACAACTGCTTAACAGGCAATGCCATACACCAAAGACAACTGCTTAACAGACAATGCCATACACCAAAGACAACTGCTTAACAGACAATGCCATACACCAAAGACAACTGCTTAACAGGCAATGCCATACACCAAAGACAACTGCTTAACAGGCAATGTCATACACCAAAGACAACTGCTTAACAGACAAGGCCATACACCAAAGACAACTGCTTAACAAGCAATGCCATACACCAAAGACAACTGCTTAACAGACAATGCCAAACACCAAAGACAACTGCTTAACAGACACTGCCATAAGCCAAAGACATCTGCTTAACAGACAATACCATACAGCAAAGACTACTGCATAACAGACAATGCCATACACTAAAGACAACTGCTTAACAGGCAATGCCATACACCAAAGACAACTGATTAACAGACAATTCCATACACCAAAGACAACTGCTTAACAGACAATTCCATACACTAAAGACAACTGCTTAACAGACAATGCCATACACCAAAGACAACTGCTTAACAGGCAATGACATACACCAAAGAAAACTGCTTAACAGACAATGCCAAACACCAAAGACAACTGTTTAACAGACACTGCCATAAGCCAAAGACAACTGCTTAACAGACAATACCATACAGCAAAGACTACTGCATAACAGGCAATGCCATACACTAAAGACAACTGCTTAACAGGCAATGCCATACACCAAAGACAACTGCTTAACAGACAATTCCATACACCAAAGACAACTGCTTAACAGACAATGCCATACACCAAAGACAACTGCTTAACAGGCAATGCCATACACCAAAGACAACTGCTTAACAGGCAATGCCATACACCAAAGACAACTGCTTAACAGACAATGCCATACACCAAAGACAACTGCTTAACAGGCAATGCCATACACCAAAGACATCTGCTTAACAGGCAATGCCATACACCAAAGACAACTGCTTAGCAGACAATTCCATACACCAAAGAAAACTGCTTAACAGACAAAGCCATACACCAAAGACAACTGCTTAACAGGCAATGCCATACACCACAGACAACTGCTTAACAGGCAATGCCATACACCAAAGACAACTGCTTAACAGGCAATGCCATACACCAAAGACAACTGCTTAACAGACAATGCCATACACCAAAGAGAACTGCTTAACAGGCAATGCCATACACCAAAGACAACTGCTTAACAGGCAATGCCACACACCAAGGACAACTGCTTAACAGACAATGCCATACACAAAAGACAACTGCTTAACAGGCAATGCCATACACCAAAGACAACTGCTTAACAGACAATGCCGTACACCAAAGACAACTGCATAACAGACAACGCCATACACCAAAGACAACTGCTTAACAGACAATGCCATACACCAAAGACAACTGCTTAACAGGCAATGCCATACACCAAAGACAACTGCTTAACAGGCAATGCCATACACCAAAGACTACTGCTTAACAGACACTGCCATACACCAAAGACAACTGTTTAACAGAAAATGCCATACACCAAAGACAACTGCTTAACAGACAATGCCATACACCAAAGACAACTGTTTAACAGAAAATGCCATACACCAAAGACAACTGCTTATCAGGCAATGCCATACACCAAAGACAACTGCTTAACAGTCAATGGCATACACCAAAGACAACTGCTTAACAGGCAATGCCATACACCAAAGACAACTGCTTAACAGACAATGCCATACACCAAAGAAAACTGCTTAACAGACAATGCCATACACCAAAGAAAACTGCTTAACAGACAATGCAATACACCAAAGACAACTGCTTAAATGACAAAGCCATACACCAAAGACAACTGCTTAACAGACAAAGCCATACACCAAAGACAACTGCTTAACAGGCAATGCCATACACCAAAGACAAATGCTTAACAGGCAATGCCATACACCAAAGACAACTTCTTAACAGGCAAAGCCTTACACCAAAGATAACTGCTTAACAGGCAATGCCATACACCAAAGACAACTGCTTAACAGACAATGCCATACACCAAAGACAACTGCTTAACAGACAATTCCATACACTAAAGACAACTGCTTAACAGACAATGCCATACACCAAAGACAACTGCTTAACAGGCAATGCCATACACCAAAGAAAACTGCTTAACAGACAATGCCAAACACCAAAGACAACTGCTTAACAGACACTGCCATAAGCCAAAGACAACTGCTTAACAGACAATACCATACAGCAAAGACTACTGCTTAACAGGCAATGCCATACACTAAAGACAACTGCTTAACAGGCAATGCCATACACCAAAGACAACTGCTTAACAGGCAATGCCATACACCAAAGACAACTGCTTAACAGGCAATGCCATACACCAAAGACAACTGCTTAACAGACAATGCCATACACCAAAGACAATTGCTTAACAGGCAATGCCATACACCAAAGACATCTGCTTAACAGGCAATGCCATACACCAAAGACAACTGCTTAGCAGACAATTCCATACACCAAAGAAAACTGCTTAACAGACAAAGCCATACACCAAAGACAACTGCTTAACAGGCAATGCCATACACCACAGACAACTGCTTAACAGGCAATGCCATACACCAAAGACAACTGCTTAACAGGCAATGCCATACACCAAAGACAACTGCTTAACAGACAATGCCATACACCAAAGACAACTGCTTAACAGACAATGCCATATACCAAAGACAACTGCTTAACAGACAATGCCATACACCAAAGACAACTGCTTAACAGGCAATGCCACACACCAAGGACAACTGCTTAACAGACACTGCCATACACCAAAGACAACTGCTTAACAGGCAATGCCATACACCAAAGACAACTGCTTAACAGGCAATGCCACACACCAAGGACAACTGCTTAACAGACAATGCCATACACAAAAGACAACTGCTTAACAGGCAATGCCATACACCAAAGACAACTGCTTAACAGGCAATGCCACACACCAAGGACAACTGCTTAACAGACAATGCCATACACAAAAGACAACTGCTTAACAGGCAATGCCATACACCAAAGACAACTGCATAACAGACAACGCCATACACCAAAGACAACTGCTTAACAGACAATGCCATACACCAAAGACAACTGCTTAACAGGCAATGCCATACACCAAAGACAACTGCTTAACAGGCAATGCCATACACCAAAGACTGCTGCTTAACAGACAATGCCATACACCAAAGACAACTGTTTAACAGAAAATGCCATACACCAAAGACAACTGCTTAACAGACAATGCCATACACCAAAGACAACTGTTTAACAGAAAATGCCATACACCAAAGACAACTGCTTATCAGGCAATGCCATACACCAAAGACAACTGCTTAACAGTCAATGCCATACACCAAAGACTACTGCTTAACATACAATGCCATACACCAAAGACAACTGCTTAACAGGCAATGCCATACACCAAAGACTACTGCTTAACAGACAATGCCATACACCAAAGACAACTGTTTAGCAGAAAATGCCATACACCAAAGACAACTGCTTATCAGGCAATGGCATACACCAAAGACAACTGCTTAACAGTCAATGGCATACACCAAAGACAACTGCTTAACAGGCAATGCCATACACCAAAGACAACTGCTTAACAGACAATGCCATACACCAAAGAAAACTGCTTAACAGACAAAGCCATACACCAAAGACAACTGCTTAACAGACAATGCCATACACCAAAGACAACTGCTTAACAGACAACGCCATACACCAAAGACAACTGCTTAACAGACAACGCCATACACCAAAGACAACTGCTTAACAGACAACGCCATACACCAAAGACAACTGCTTAACAGGCAATGCCATACACCACAGACAACTGCTTAACAGGCAATGCCATACACCAAAGACAACTGCTTAACAGGCAATGCCATACACCAAAGACAACTGCTTAACAGACAATGCCATACACCAAAGACAACTGCTTAACAGGCAATGCCACACACCAAGGACAACTGCTTAACAGACAATGCCATACACAAAAGACAACTGCTTAACAGGCAATGCCATACACCAAAGACAACTGCTTAACAGACAATGCCGTACACCAAAGACAACTGCATAACAGACAACGCCATACACCAAAGACAACTGCTTAACAGACAATGCCATACACCAAAGACAACTGCTTAACAGGCAATGCCATACACCAAAGACAACTGCTTAACAGGCAATTCCATACCCCAAAGACTACTGCTTAACAGACAATGCCATACACCAAAGACAACTGTTTAACAGAAAATGCCATACACCAAAGACTACTGCTTAACAGACAATGCCATACACCAAAGACAACTGTTTAACAGAAAATGCCATACACCAAAGACAACTGCTTATCAGGGAATGCCATACACCAAAGACAACTGCTTAACAGTCAATGGCATACACCAAAGACAACTGCTTAACAGGCAATGCCATACACCAAAGACAACTGCTTAACAGACAATGCCATACACCAAAGAAAACTGCTTAACAGACAATGCCATACACCAAAGAAAACTGCTTAACAGACAATGCAATACACCAAAGACAACTGCTTAAATGACAAAGCCATACACCAAAGACAACTGCTTAACAGACAAAGCCATACACCAAAGACAACTGCTTAACAGGCAATGCCATACGCCAAAGACAAATGCTTAACAGGCAATGCCATACACCAAAGACAACTTCTTAACAGGCAAAGCCTTACACCAAAGATAACTGCTTAACAGGCAATGCCATACACCAAAGACAACTGCTTAACAGACAATGCCATACACCAAAGACAACTGCTTAACAGGCAATGCCATACACCAAAGACAACTGCTTAACAGACAATTCCATACACTAAAGACAACTGCTTAACAGACAATGCCATACACCAAAGACAACTGCTTAACAGGCAATGCCATACACCAAAGAAAACTGCTTAACAGACACTGCCATAAGCCAAAGACAACTGCTTAACAGACAATACCATACAGCAAAGACTACTGCATAACAGGCAATGCCATACACCAAAGACAACTGCTTAACAGACAATGCCATACACCAAAGACAACTGCTTAACAGGCAATGCCATACACCAAAGACAACTGCTTAACAGGCAATGCCATACACCAAAGACAACTGCTTAACAGGCAATGCCATACACCAAAGACAACTGCTTAACAGACAATGCCATACACCAAAGACATCTGCTTAACAGGCAATGCCATACACCAAAGACAACTGCTTAGCAGACAATTCCATACACCAAAGAAAACTGCTTAACAGACAAAGCCATACACCAAAGACAACTGCTTAACAGGCAATGCCATACACCACAGACAACTGCTTAACAGGCAATGCCATGCACCAAAGACAACTGCTTAACAGGCAATGCCATACACCAAAGACAACTGCTTAACAGACAATGCCATACACCAAAGACAACTGCTTAACAGGCAATGCCACACACCAAGGACAACTGCTTAACAGACACTGCCATACACCAAAGACAACTGCTTAACAGGCAATGCCATACACCAAAGACAACTGCTTAACAGTCAATGCCACACACCAAGGACAACTGCTTAGCATACAATGCCATACACAAAAGACAACTGCTTAACAGGCAATGCCATACACCAAAGACAACTGCATAACAGACAACGCCATACACCAAAGACAACTGCTTAACAGACAATGCCATACACCAAAGACAACTGCTTAACAGGCAATGCCATACACCAAAGACAACTGCTTAACAGGCAATGCCATACACCAAAGACTACTGCTTAACAGACAATGCCATACACCAAAGACAACTGTTTAACAGAAAATGCCATACACCAAAGACAACTGCTTAACAGACAATGCCATACACCAAAGACAACTGTTTAACAGAAAATGCCATACACCAAAGACTACTGCTTAACAGACAATGCCATACACCAAAGACAACTGTTTAACAGAAAATGCCATACACCAAAGACAACTGCTTATCAGGCAATGCCATACACCAAAGACAACTGCTTAACAGTCAATGGCATACACCAAAGACAACTGCTTAACAGGCAATGCCATACACCAAAGACAACTGCTTAACAGACAATGCCATACACCAAAGAAAACTGCTTAACAGACAATGCCATACACCAAAGAAAACTGCTTAACAGACAATGCAATACACCAAAGACAATTGCTTAATTGACAAATCCATACACCAAAGACAACTGCTTAACAGACAAAGCCATACACCAAAGACAACTGCTTAACAGGCAATGCCATACACCAAAGACAAATACTTAACAGGCAATGCCATACACCAAAGACAACTTCTTAACAGGCAAAGCCTTACACCAAAGATAACTGCTTAACAGGCAATGCCATACACCAAAGACAACTGCTTAACAGACAATGCCATACACCAAAGACAACTGCTTAACAAACAACGCCTTACACCAAAGACAACTGCTTAACAGACAATGCCATACACCAAAGACAACTGCTTAACAGGCAATGCTATACACCCAAGACAACTGCTTAACAGAAAAAGCCATATACCAAAGACAACTGCTTAACAGGCAATGCCATACACCAAAGACAACTGCTTAACAGACAACGCCATACACCAAAGACAACTGCTTAACAGGCAATGCCATACACCAAAGACAACTGCTTAACAGTCAATGCCATACACTAAAGACAACTGCTTAACAGGCAATGCCATACACTAAAGACAACTGCTTAACAGACAATGCCATGCACCAAAGATAACTGCATAACAGACAATGCCATACACCAAGGACAACTTTTTAACAGACGATGCCATACACCAAAGACAACTGCTTAAAAGGCAATGCCATACACCAAAGACAACTGCTTAACAGACAATGCCATACACCAAAGACAACTGCTTAACAGGCAATGCCGTACACCAAAGACAACTGCTTAACAGACAATGCCATACACCAAAGACAACTGCTTAACAGGCAATGCCATACACCAAAGACAACTGCTTAACAGACAATGCCATACACCAAAGAAAACTGCTTAACAGACAATGCCATACACCAAAGAAAACTGCTTAACAGACAATGCAATACACCAAAGACAACTGCTTAAATGACAAAGCCATACACCAAAGACAACTGCTTAACAGACAAAGCCATACACCAAAGACAACTGCTTAACAGGCAATGCCATACACCAAAGACAAATGCTTAACAGGCAATGCCATACACCAAAGACAACTTCTTAACAGGCAAAGCCTTACACCAAAGATAACTGCTTAACAGGCAATGCCATACACCAAAGACAACTGCTTAACAGACAATCCCATACACCAAAGACAACTGCTTAACAGACAATTCCATACACTAAAGACAACTGCTTAACAGACAATGCCATACACCAAAGACAACTGCTTAACAGGCAATGCCATACACCAAAGAAAACTGCTTAACAGACAATGCCAAACACCAAAGACAACTGCTTAACAGACACTGCCATAAGCCAAAGACAACTGCTTAACAGACAATGCCATACACCAAAGACAACTGCTTAACAGGCAATGCCATACACTAAAGACAACTGCTTAACAGACAATGCCATACAGCAAAGACTACTGCTTAACAGGCAATGCCATACACTAAAGACAACTGCTTAACAGGCAATGCCATACACCAAAGACAACTGCTTAACAGGCAATGCCATACACCAAAGACAACTGCTTAACAGGCAATGCCATACACCAAAGACAACTGCTTAACAGACAATGCCATACACCAAAGACAATTGCTTAACAGGCAATGCCATACACCAAAGACATCTGCTTAACAGGCAATGCCATACACCAAAGACAACTGCTTAGCAGACAATTCCATACACCAAAGAAAACTGCTTAACAGACAAAGCCATACACCAAAGACAACTGCTTAACAGGCAATGCCATACACCACAGACAACTGCTTAACAGGCAATGCCATACACCAAAGACAACTGCTTAACAGGCAATGCCATACACCAAAGACAACTGCTTAACAGACAATGCCATACACCAAAGACAACTGCTTAACAGACAATGCCATATACCAAAGACAACTGCTTAACAGACAATGCCATACACCAAAGACAACTGCTTAACAGGCAATGCCACACACCAAGGACAACTGCTTAACAGACACTGCCATACACCAAAGACAACTGCTTAACAGGCAATGCCATACACCAAAGACAACTGCTTAACAGGCAATGCCACACACCAAGGACAACTGCTTAACAGACAATGCCATACACAAAAGACAACTGCTTAACAGGCAATGCCATACACCAAAGACAACTGCTTAACAGACAATGCCGTACACCAAAGACAACTGCATAACAGACAACGCCATACACCAAAGACAACTGCTTAACAGACAATGCCATACACCAAAGACAACTGCTTAACAGGCAATGCCATACACCAAAGACAACTGCTTAACAGGCAATGCCATACACCAAAGACTACTGCTTAACAGACAATGCCATACACCAAAGACAACTGTTTAACAGAAAATGCCATACACCAAAGACAACTGCTTATCAGGCAATGCCATACACCAAAGACAACTGCTTAACAGTCAATGCCATACACCAAAGACTACTGCTTAACATACAATGCCATACACCAAAGACAACTGCTTAATAGGCAATGCCATACACCAAAGACTACTGCTTAACAGACAATGCCATACACCAAAGACAACTGTTTAACAGAAAATGCCATACACCAAAGACAACTGCTTATCAGGCAATGGCATACACCAAAGACAACTGCTTAACAGTCAATGGCATACACCAAAGACAACTGCTTAACAGGCAATGCCATACACCAAAGAGAACTGCTTAACAGACAATGCCATACACCAAAGAAAACTGCTTAACAGACAAAGCCATACACCAAAGACAACTGCTTAACAGACAATGCCATACACCAAAGACAACTGCTTAACAGACAACGCCATACACCAAAGACAACTGCTTAACAGACAACGCCATACACCAAAGACAACTGCTTAACAGGCAATGCCATACACCACAGACAACTGCTTAACAGGCAATGCCATACACCAAAGACAACTGCTTAACAGGCAATGCCATACACCAAAGACAACTGCTTAACAGACAATGCCATACACCAAAGACAACTGCTTAACAGGCAATGCCACACACCAAGGACAACTGCTTAACAGACAATGCCATACACAAAAGACAACTGCTTAACAGGCAATGCCATACACCAAGGACAACTGCTTAACAGACAATGCCGTACACCAAAGACAACTGCATAACAGACAACGCCATACACCAAAGACAACTGCTTAACAGACAATGCCATACACCAAAGACAACTGCTTAACAGGCAATGCCATACACCAAAGACAACTGCTTAACAGGCAATTCCATACCCCAAAGACTACTGCTTAACAGACAATGCCATACACCAAAGACAACTGCTTAACAGACAATGCCATACACCAAAGAAAACTGCTTAACAGACAATGCCATACACCAAAGAAAACTGCTTAACAGACAATGCAATACACCAAAGACAACTGCTTAAATGACAAAGCCATACACCAAAGACAACTGCTTAACAGACAAAGCCATACACCAAAGACAACTGCTTAACAGGCAATGCCATACGCCAAAGACAAATGCTTAACAGGCAATGCCATACACCAAAGACAACTTCTTAACAGGCAAAGCCTTACACCAAAGATAACTGCTTAACAGGCAATGCCATACACCAAAGACAACTGCTTAACAGACAATGCCATACACCAAAGACAACTGCTTAACAGGCAACGCCATACACCAAAGACAACTGCTTAACAGACAATTCCATACACTAAAGACAACTGCTTAACAGACAATGCCATACACCAAAGACAACTGCTTAACAGGCAATGCCATACACCAAAGAAAACTGCTTAACAGACACTGCCATAAGCCAAAGACAACTGCTTAACAGACAATACCATACAGCAAAGACTACTGCATAACAGGCAATGCCATACACCAAAGACAACTGCTTAACAGACAATGCCATACACCAAAGACAACTGCTTAACAGGCAATGCCATACACCAAAGACAACTGCTTAACAGGCAATGCCATACACCAAAGACAACTGCTTAACAGGCAATGCCATACACCAAAGACAACTGCTTAACAGACAATGCCATACACCAAAGACATCTGCTTAACAGGCAATGCCATACACCAAAGACAACTGCTTAGCAGACAATTCCATACACCAAAGAAAACTGCTTAACAGACAAAGCCATACACCAAAGACAACTGCTTAACAGGCAATGCCATACACCAGAGACAACTGCTTAACAGGCAATGCCATGCACCAAAGACAACTGCTTAACAGGCAATGCCATACACCAAAGACAACTGCTTAACAGACAATGCCATACACCAAAGACAACTGCTTAACAGGCAATGCCACACACCAAGGACAACTGCTTAACAGACACTGCCATACACCAAAGACAACTGCTTAACAGACAATGCCATACACCAAAGACAACTGCTTAACAGGCAATGCCACACACCAAGGACAACTGCTTAACAGACAATGCCATACACAAAAGACAACTGCTTAACAGGCAATGCCATACACCAAAGACAACTGCTTAACAGACAATGCCGTACACCAAAGACAACTGCATAACAGACAACGCCATACACCAAAGACAACTGCTTAACAGACAATGCCATACACCAAAGACAACTGCTTAACAGGCAATGCCATACACCAAAGACAACTGCTTAACAGGCAATTCCATACCCCAAAGACTACTGCTTAACAGACAATGCCATACACCAAAGACAACTGTTTAACAGAAAATGCCATACACCAAAGACTACTGCTTAACAGACAATGCCATACACCAAAGACAACTGTTTAACAGAAAATGCCATACACCAAAGACAACTGCTTATCAGGGAATGCCATACACCAAAGACAACTGCTTAACAGTCAATGGCATACACCAAAGACAACTGCTTAACAGGCAATGCCATACACCAAAGACAACTGCTTAACAGACAATGCCATACACCAAAGAAAACTGCTTAACAGACAATGCCATACACCAAAGAAAACTGCTTAACAGACAATGCAATACACCAAAGACAACTGCTTAAATGACAAAGCCATACACCAAAGACAACTGCTTAACAGACAAAGCCATACACCAAAGACAACTGCTTAACAGGCAATGCCATACGCCAAAGACAAATGCTTAACAGGCAATGCCATACACCAAAGACAACTTCTTAACAGGCAAAGCCTTACACCAAAGATAACTGCTTAACAGGCAATGCCATACACCAAAGACAACTGCTTAACAGACAATGCCATACACCAAAGACAACTGCTTAACAGGCAATGCCATACACCAAAGACAACTGCTTAACAGACAATTCCATACACTAAAGACAACTGCTTAACAGACAATGCCATACACCAAAGACAACTGCTTAACAGGCAATGCCATACACCAAAGAAAACTGCTTAACAGACACTGCCATAAGCCAAAGACAACTGCTTAACAGACAATACCATACAGCAAAGACTACTGCATAACAGGCAATGCCATACACCAAAGACAACTGCTTAACAGACAATGCCATACACCAAAGACAACTGCTTAACAGGCAATGCCATACACCAAAGACAACTGCTTAACAGGCAATGCCATACACCAAAGACAACTGCTTAACAGGCAATGCCATACACCAAAGACAACTGCTTAACAGACAATGCCATACACCAAAGACATCTGCTTAACAGGCAATGCCATACACCAAAGACAACTGCTTAGCAGACAATTCCATACACCAAAGAAAACTGCTTAACAGACAAAGCCATACACCAAAGACAACTGCTTAACAGGCAATGCCATACACCACAGACAACTGCTTAACAGGCAATGCCATGCACCAAAGACAACTGCTTAACAGGCAATGCCATACACCAAAGACAACTGCTTAACAGACAATGCCATACACCAAAGACAACTGCTTAACAGGCAATGCCACACACCAAGGACAACTGCTTAACAGACACTGCCATACACCAAAGACAACTGCTTAACAGGCAATGCCATACACCAAAGACAACTGCTTAACAGTCAATGCCACACACCAAGGACAACTGCTTAGCATACAATGCCATACACAAAAGACAACTGCTTAACAGGCAATGCCATACACCAAAGACAACTGCATAACAGACAACGCCATACACCAAAGACAACTGCTTAACAGACAATGCCATACACCAAAGACAACTGCTTAACAGGCAATGCCATACACCAAAGACAACTGCTTAACAGGCAATGCCATACACCAAAGACTACTGCTTAACAGACAATGCCATACACCAAAGACAACTGTTTAACAGAAAATGCCATACACCAAAGACAACTGCTTAACAGACAATGCCATACACCAAAGACAACTGTTTAACAGAAAATGCCATACACCAAAGACTACTGCTTAACAGACAATGCCATACACCAAAGACAACTGTTTAACAGAAAATGCCATACACCAAAGACAACTGCTTATCAGGCAATGCCATACACCAAAGACAACTGATTAACAGTCAATGGCATACACCAAAGACAACTGCTTAACAGGCAATGCCATACACCAAAGACAACTGCTTAACAGACAATGCCATACACCAAAGAAAACTGCTTAACAGACAATGCCATACACCAAAGAAAACTGCTTAACAGACAATGCAATACACCAAAGACAATTGCTTAATTGACAAATCCATACACCAAAGACAACTGCTTAACAGACACAGCCATACACCAAAGACAACTGCTTAACAGGCAATGCCATACACCAAAGACAAATACTTAACAGGCAATGCCATACACCAAAGACAACTTCTTAACAGGCAAAGCCTTACACCAAAGATAACTGCTTAACAGGCAATGCCATACACCAAAGACAACTGCTTAACAGACAATGCCATACACCAAAGACAACTGCTTAACAAACAACGCCTTACACCAAAGACAACTGCTTAACAGACAATGCCATACACCAAAGACAACTGCTTAACAGGCAATGCTATACACCCAAGACAACTGCTTAACAGAAAAAGCCATATACCAAAGACAACTGCTTAACAGGCAATGCCATACACCAAAGACAACTGCTTAACAGACAACGCCATACACCAAAGACAACTGCTTAACAGGCAATGCCATACACCAAAGACAACTGCTTAACAGTCAATGCCATACACTAAAGACAACTGCTTAACAGGCAATGCCATACACTAAAGACAACTGCTTAACAGACAATGCCATGCACCAAAGATAACTGCATAACAGACAATGCCATACACCAAGGACAACTTTTTAACAGACGATGCCATACACCAAAGACAACTGCTTAAAAGGCAATGCCATACACCAAAGACAACTGCTTAACAGACAATGCCATACACCAAAGACAACTGCTTAACAGGCAATGCCGTACACCAAAGACAACTGCTTAACAGACAATGCCATACACCAAAGACAACTGCTTAACAGGCAATGCCATACACCAAAGACAACTACTTAACAGACAATGCCATACACCAAACACAACTGCTTAACAGACAATGCCATACACCAAAGACAACTGCTTAACAGGCAATGACATACACCAAAGACAACTGCTTAACAGACCCTGCCATACACCAAAGACAACTGCTTAACAGGCAATGCCATACACCAAACACAACTGCTTAACAGACAATGCCATACACCAAAGACAACTGCTTAACAGGCAATGCCATAAACCAAAGACAACTGCTTAACAGACAATGCCATACAAGAAAGACAACTGCTTAACAGACAATGCCATACACCACAGACAACTGCTTAACAGACAATGCCATACACCAAAGACAACTGCTTAACAGGCAATTCGTTACACCAAAGAGAACTGCTTAACAGACAATGCCATACACCAAAGACAACTGCTTAAAAGGCAATGCCATACACCAAAGACAACTGCTTAACAGGCAATGCCATACACCAAAGACAACTGCTTAACAGACAATGCCATACACAAAAGACAACTGCTTAACAGACAACGCCGTACACCAAAGACAACTGCTTAACAGGCAATGCCATACACCAAAGACAACTGCTTAACAGAAAATGCCATACACCAAAGACAACTGCTTAACAGACACTGCCATACACCAAAGACAACTGCTTAACAGAAAATGCCATACACCAAAGACAACTGCTTAACAGACAATGCCATACAGCAAAGACAACTGCTTAACAGACAAAGCCGTACACCAAAGAAAACTGCTTAACAGACAATGCCATACACCAAAGAAAACTGCTTAACAGACAATGCAATACACAAAAGACAACTGCTTAACAGGCAATGCCATACACCAAAGAAAACTGCTTAACAGACAATGCAATACACAAAAGACAACTGCTTAACAGACAATGCCATACACCAAAGACAACTGCTTAAAAGAGAATGCCATACACCAAAGACAACTGTTTAACAGGCAAAGCCATACAACAAAGACAACTGCTTAACAGGCAATGCCATACACTAAACACAACTGCATAACAGACAATGCCATACACCAAAGACAACTGCTTAACAGACAATGCCATACACCAAAGACAACTGCTTAACAGGCAATGCCATACACCATAGACAGCTGCCTAATAGACACTGCCATACACCAAATAGAACTGCTTAAAAGGCAATGCCATACACCAAAGAAAACTGCTTAACAGACAATGCCATACACCAAAGAAAACTGCTTAACAGACAAAGCCAAACACCAAAGACAACTGCTTAACAGACAGTGCCATAAGCCAAAGACAGCTGCTTAACAGACAATACTATACAGCAAAGACAACTGCTTAACAGACAATGCCATACACCAAAGACAACTGCTTAACAGACAATTCCATACACCAAAGACAACTGCTTAACAGACAATGCCATACACCAAAGACAACTGCTTAACAGACAATTCCATACACCAAAGACAACTGCTTAACAGACAATGCCATACACCAAAGACAACTGCTTAACAGACATTTCCATACAACAAAGACAACTGCTTAACAGACAATGCCATACACCAAAGACAACTGCTTAATAGGCAATGCCATACACCAAAGACAACTGCTTAACAGACAATGCCATACACCAAAGACAACTGCTTAACAGACAATGCCATACACCAAAGACAACTGCTTAACAGACAATGCCATACACCAAAGACAACTGCTTAACAGACAATGCCATACACCAAAGACAACTGATTAACTGGCAATGTCATACACCAAAGACAACTGCTTAACAGACAAGGCCATACACCAAAGACAACTGCTTAACAAGCAATGCCATACACCAAAGACAACTGCTTAACAGACTATGCCAAACACCAAAGACAACTGCTTAACAGACACTGCCATAAGCCAAAGACAACGCCATACAGCAAAGACTATTGCATAACAGACAATTCCATACACTAAAGACAACTGCTTAACAGACAATGCCATACACCAAAGACAACTGCTTAACAGGCAATGCCATACACCAAAGAAAACTGCTTAACAGACAATGCCAAACACCAAAGACAACTGCTTTACAGACAGTGCCATAAGCCAAAGACAGCTGCTTAACAGACAATGCCATACACCAAAGACAACTGCTTAACAGGCAATGCCATACAGCAAAGACAACTGCTTAACAGACAATTCCATACACCAAAGACAACTGCTTAACAGACAATTCCATACAC
Organism: Phyllobates terribilis; assembly: GCF_046119375.1. Lineage (NCBI taxonomy): Eukaryota > Metazoa > Chordata > Amphibia > Anura > Dendrobatidae > Phyllobates > Phyllobates terribilis. The sequence continues at coordinate 11,209,136 of NW_027362798.1, read as the reverse complement.
CAAAGACAACTGCTTAACAGACAATGCCATACACCAAAGACAACTGCTTAACAGACAATGCCATACAGCAAAGACAACTGCTTAACAGACAATGTCATACACTAAAGACAACTGCTTAACAGACAATGCCATACACCAAATACAACTGCTTAACAGACAATGCCATACACCAAAGACAACTGCTTAACAGACAATGCCATACACCAAAGACAACTGCTTAACAGACAATTCCATACACCAAAGACAACTGCTTAACAGACAATGCCATACACCAAAGACAACTGCTTAACAGACAATTCCATACACCAAAGACAACTGCTTAACAGACAATTCCATACACCAAAGACAGCTGCTTAACAGACAATGCCATACAGCAAAGACAACTGCTTAACAGACAATGCCATACACCAAAGACAACTGCTTAACAGACAATTCCATACACCAAAGACAACTGCTTAACAGACAATTCCATACACCAAAGACAACTGCTTAACAGACAATGTCATACACCAAAGACAACTGCTTAACAGACAATGCCATACACCAAAGACAACTGCTTAACAGGCAATGCCATACACCAAAGACAACTGCTTAACAGACAATGCCATACACCAAAGACAACTGCTTAACAGACAATGCCATACACCAAAGACAACTGCTTAACAGGCAATGCCATACACCAAAGACAACTGCTTAACAGGCAATGTCATACACCAAAGACAACTGCTTAACAGACAAGGCCATACACCAAAGACAACTGCTTAACAAGCAATGCCATACACCAAAGACAACTGCTTAACAGACAATGCCGAACACCAAAGACAACTGCTTAACAGACACTGCCATAAGCCAAAGACATCTGCTTAACAGACAATACCATACAGCAAAGACTACTGCATAACAGACAATGCCATACACTAAAGACAACTGCTTAACAGGCAATGCCATACACCAAAGACAACTGCTTAACAGACAATTCCATACACTAAAGACAACTGCTTAACAGACAATGCCATACACCAAAGACAACTGCTTAACAGGCAATGCCATACACCAAAGAAAACTGCTTAACAGACAATGCCAAACACCAAAGACAACTGCTTAACAGACACTGCCATAAGCCAAAGACAACTGCTTAACAGACAATGCCATACACCAAAGACAGCTGCATAACAGACAACGCCATACACCAAAGACAACTGCTTAACAGACAATGCCATACACCAAAGACAACTGCTTAACAGGCAATGCCATACATCAAAGACAACTGCTTAACAGGCACTGCCATACACCAAAGACAACTGCTTAACAGACACTGCCATACACCAATGACAACTGCTTAACAGGCAATGCCATACACCAAAGACAACTGCTTAACAGACACTGCCATACACCAAAGACAACTGCTTAACAGGCAATGCCATACACCAAAGACAACTGCTTAACAGGCAATGCCATACACCAAAGACTACTGCTTAACAGACAATGCCATACACCAAAGACAACTGTTTAACAGAAAATGCCATACACCAAAGACAACTGCTTATCAGGCAATGCCATACACCAAAGACAACTGCTTAACAGGCAATGCCATACACCAAAGACAACTGCTTAACAGACAATGCCATACACCAAAGAAAACTGCTTAACAGACAATGCCATACACCAAAGAAAACTGCTTAACAGACAATGCCATACACCAAAGAAAACTGCTTAACAGACAATGCAATACACCAAAGACAACTGCTTAAATGACAAAGCCATACACCAAAGACAACTGCTTAACAGACAAAGCCATACACCAAAGACAACTGCTTAACAGGCAATGCCATACACCAAAGACAAATGCTTAACAGGCAATGCCATACACCAAAGACAACTTCTTAACAGGCAAAGCCTTACACCAAAGATAACTGCTTAACAGGCAATGCCATACACCAAAGACAACTGCTTAACAGACAATGCCATACACCAAAGACAACTGCTTAACAGACAATTCCATACACTAAAGACAACTGCTTAACAGACAATGCCATACACCAAAGACAACTGCTTAACAGACAATGCCATACACCAAAGACAACTGCTTAACAGGCAATGCCATACACCAAAGAAAACTGCTTAACAGACAATGCCAAACACCAAAGACAACTGCTTAACAGACAATGCCATACACCAAAGAGAACTGCTTAACAGACAATTCCATACACCAAAGACAACTGCTTAACAGACAATGCCATACACCAAAGACAACTGCTTAACAGACAATTCCATACACCAAAGACAACTGCTTAACAGACAATTCCATACACCAAAGACAGCTGCTTAACAGACAATGCCATACAGCAAAGACAACTGCTTAACAGACAATGCCATACAGCAAAGACAACTGCTTAACAGACAATGTCATACACTAAAGACAACTGCTTAACAGACAATGCCATACACCAAAGACAACTGCTTAACAGACAATGCCATACACCAAAGACAACTGCTTAACAGACAATGCCATACACCAAAGACAACTGCTTAACAGACAATGCCATACAGCAAAGACAACTGCTTAACAGACAATGTCATACACTAAAGACAACTGCTTAACAGACAATGCCATACACCAAAGACAACTGCTTAACAGACAATGCCATACACCAAAGACAACTGCTTAACAGACAATGCCATACACCAAAGACAACTGCTTAACAGACAATGCCATACAACAAAGACAACTGCTTAACAGACAATTCCATACACCAAAGACAACTGCTTAACAGACAATTCCATACACCAAAGACAGCTGCTTAACAGACAATGCCATACAGCAAAGACAACTGCTTAACAGACAATGCCATACACCAAAGACAACTGCTTAACAGACAATGTCATACACCAAAGACAACTGCTTACCAGACAATGCCATACACCAAAGACAACTGCTTAACAGACAATGCCATACACCAAAGAAAACTGCTTAACAGGCAATGCCATACACCAAAGACAACTGCTTAACAGGCAATGTCATTCACCAAAGACAACTGCTTAACAGACAAGGCCATACACCAAAGACAACTGCTTAACAAGCAATGCCATACACCAAAGACAACTGCTTAACAGACAATGCCAAACACCAAAGACAACTGCTTAACAGACACTGCCATAAGCCAAAGACATCTGCTTAACAGACAATACCATACAGCAAAGACTACTGCATAACAGACAATGCCATACACTAAAGACAACTGCTTAACAGGCAATGCCATACACCAAAGACAACTGCTTAACAGACAATTCCATACACTAAAGACAACTGCTTAACAGACAATGCCATACACCAAAGACAACTGCTTAACAGGCAATGCCATACACCAAAGAAAACTGCTTAACAGACAATGCCAAACACCAAAGACAACTGCTTAACAGACAATTCCATACACCAAAGACAACTGCTTAACAGACAATTCCATACACCAAAGACAACTGCTTAACAGACAATGTCATACACCAAAGACAACTGCTTACCAGACAATGCCATACACCAAAGACAACTGCTTAACAGACAATGCCATACACCAAAGAAAACTGCTTAACAGGCAATGCCATACACCAAAGACAACTGCTTAACAGGCAATGTCATTCACCAAAGACAACTGCTTAACAGACAAGGCCATACACCAAAGACAACTGCTTAACAAGCAATGCCATACACCAAAGACAACTGCTTAACAGACAATGCCAAACACCAAAGACAACTGCTTAACAGACACTGCCATAAGCCAAAGACATCTGCTTAACAGACAATACCATACAGCAAAGACTACTGCATAACAGACAATGCCATACACTAAAGACAACTGCTTAACAGGCAATGCCATACACCAAAGACAACTGCTTAACAGACAATTCCATACACTAAAGACAACTGCTTAACAGACAATGCCATACACCAAAGACAACTGCTTAACAGGCAATGCCATACACCAAAGAAAACTGCTTAACAGACAATGCCATACACCAAAGACAACTGCTTAACAGACAATGCCATACACCAAAGACAACTGCTTAACAGGCAATGCCATACATCAAAGACAACTGCTTAACAGGCACTGCCATACACCAAAGACAGCTGCTTAACAGACACTGCCATACACCAAAGAAAACTGCTTAACAGGCAATGCCATACACCAAAGACAACTGCTTAACAGACACTGCCATACACCAAAGACAACTGCTTAACAGGCAATGCCATACACCAAAGACAACTGCTTAACAGGCAATGCCATACACCAAAGACTACTGCTTAACAGACAATGCCATACACCAAAGACAACTGTTTAACAGAAAATGCCATACACCAAAGACAACTGCTTATCAGGCAATGCCATACACCAAAGACAACTGCTTAACAGGCAATGCCATACACCAAAGACAACTGCTTAACAGACAATGCCATACACCAAAGAAAACTGCTTAACAGACAATGCCATACACCAAAGAAAACTGCTTAACAGACAATGCCATACACCAAAGAAAACTGCTTAACAGACAATGCAATACACCAAAGACAACTGCTTAAATGACAAAGCCATACACCAAAGACAACTGCTTAACAGACAAAGCCATACACCAAAGACAACTGCTTAACAGGCAATGCCATACACCAAAGACAAATGCTTAACAGGCAATGCCATACACCAAAGACAACTTCTTAACAGGCAAAGCCTTACACCAAAGATAACTGCTTAACAGGCAATGCCATACACCAAAGACAACTGCTTAACAGACAATGCCATACACCAAAGACAACTGCTTAACAGACAATTCCATACACTAAAGACAACTGCTTAACAGACAATGCCATACACCAAAGACAACTGCTTAACAGGCAATGCCATACACCAAAGAAAACTGCTTAACAGACAATGCCAAACACCAAAGACAACTGCTTAACAGACACTGCCATAAGCCAAAGACAACTGCTTAACAGACAATACCATACAGCAAAGACTACTGCATAACAGGCAATGCCATACACTAAAGACAACTGCTTAACAGGCATTGCCATACACTAAAGACAACTGCATAACAGACAATGCCATACACCAAAGACAACTGGTTAACAGACACTGCCATACACCAAAGACAACTGCTTAACAGGCAACGCCATACACCAAAGACAACTGCTTAACAGACAACGCCATACACCAAAGACAACTGCTTAACTGGCAATGCCATACACCAAAGACAACTGCTTAACAGGCAATGCCATACACTAAAGACAACTGCATAACAGAAAATGCCATACACCAAAGACAACTGCCTAATAGACACTGCCATACACCAAAGACAACGGCTTAAAAGGCAATGCCATACACCAAAGACAACTGCTTAACAGACAATGCCATACACCAAAGAAAACTGCTTAACAGACAATGCCATACACCAAAGACAACTTCTTAACAGACACTGCCATACACCAAAGACAACTGCTTAACAGACAATGCCATACACCAAAGACAACTGCTTAACAGAGAATGCCATACACCAAAGACAACTGCTTAACAGGCAATGCCATACACCAAAGAAAACTGCTTAACAGACACTGCCATACACCAAAGACAACTGCTTAACAGAAAATGCCAAACACCAAAGACAACTGCTTAACAGACAATGCCATGCACCAAAGACAACTGCTTAACAGGCAATCCCATACACTAAAGACAACTTCTAAACAGGCAATGCCATACACCAAAGACAACTGCTTAACTGGCAATGCCATACACCAAAGACAACTGATTAAGAGTCAATGCCATACACCAAAGACAACTGCTTAACAGGCAACGCCATACACCAAAGACAACTGCTTAACAGACACTGCCATACACCAAAGACAACTGCTTAACAGGCAATGCCATACACTAAAGACAACTGCTTAACAGACAATGCCATACACCAAAAACAACTGCTTAACAGGCAATGCCATACACTAAAGACAACTGCTTAACAGACAATGCCATACACCAAAGACAACTGCTTAACAGACAGTGCCATATACCAAAGACAACTGCTTAACAGGCAATGCCATACACCAAAGACAACTGCTTAACAAAAAAAGCCATTTACCAAAGACAACTGCTTAACAGGCAATGCCATACACCAAAGACAACTGAATAACAGGCAATGCCATACACCAAAGACAACTGCTTAACAGGCAATGCCATACACTAAAGACAACTGCTTAACAGACAATGCCATACACCAAAAACAACTGCTTAACAGGCAATGCCATACACTAAAGACAACTGCTTAACAGACAATGCCATACACCAAAGACAACTGCTTAACAGACACTGCCATATACCAAAGACAACTGCTTAACAGGCAATGCCATACACCAAAGACAACTGCTTAACAGGCAACGCCATATACCAAAGACAACTGCTTAACAGACAACGCCATACACCAAAGACAACTGCTTAACAGGCAATGCCATACACCAAAGACAACTGCTTAACAGGCAATGCCATACACTAAAGACAACTGCATAACAGAAAATGCCATACACCAAAGACAACTGCCTAATAGACACTGCCATACACCAAAGACAACGGCTTAAAAGGCAATGCCATACACCAAAGACAACTGCTTAACAGACAATGCCATACACCAAAGAAAACTGCTTAACAGACAATGCCATACACCAAAGACAACTGCTTAACAGAGAATGCCATACACCAAAGACAACTGCTTAACAGGCAATGCCATACACCAAAGAAAACTGCTTAACAGACACTGCCATACACCAAAGACAACTGCTTAACAGAAAATGCCAAACACCAAAGACAACTGCTTAACAGACAATGCCATGCACCAAAGACAACTGCTTAACAGGCAACACCATACACTAAAGACAACTTCTAAACAGGCAATGCCATACACCAAAGACAACTGCTTAACTGGCAATGCCATACACCAAAGACAACTGATTAAGAGTCAATGCCATACACCAAAGACAACTGCTTAACAGGCAATGCCATACACTAAAGACAACTGCTTAACAGACAATGCCATACACCAAAAACAACTGCTTAACAGGCAATGCCATACACTAAAGACAACTGCTTAACAGACAATGCCATACACCAAAGACAACTGCTTAACAGACACTGCCATATACCAAAGACAACTGCTTAACAGGCAATGCCATACACCAAAGACAACTGCTTAACAGGCAACGCCATATACCAAAGACAACTGCTTAACAGACAACGCCATACACCAAAGACAACTGCTTAACAGGCAATGCCATACACTAAAGATAACTGCATAACAGAAAATGCCATACACCAAAGACAACTGCCTAATAGACACTGCCATACACCAAAGACAACGGCTTAAAAGGCAATGCCATACACCAAAGACAACTGCTTAACAGACAATGCCATACACCAAAGAAAACTGCTTAACAGACAATGCCATACACCAAAGACAACTGCTTAACCGAGAATGCCATACACCAAAGACAACTGCTTAACAGGCAATGCCATACACCAAAGAAAACTGCTTAACAGACACTGCCATACACCAAAGACAACTGCTTAACAGAAAATGCCAAACACCAAAGACAACTGCTTAACAGACAATGCCATGCACCAAAGACAACTGCTTAACAGGCAACACCATACACTAAAGACAACTTCTAAACAGGCAATGCCATACACCAAAGACAACTGCTTAACTGGCAATGCCATACACCAAAGACAACTGATTAAGAGTCAATGCCATACACCAAAGACAACTGCTTAACAGGCAACGCCATACACCAAAGACAACTGATTAAGAGTCAATGCCATACACCAAAGACAACTGCTTAACTGGCAATGCCATACACCAAAGACAACTGATTAAGAGTCAATGCCATACACCAAAGACAACTTCTAAACAGGCAATGCCATACACCAAAGACAACTGCTTAACTGGCAATGCCATACACCAAAGACAACTGATTAAGAGTCAATGCCATACACCAAAGACAACTGCTTAACAGGCAACACCATACACTAAAGACAACTTCTAAACAGGCAATGTCATACACCAAAGAGAACTGCTTAACAGGCAATCCCATACACTAAAGACAACTTCTAAACAGGCAATGCCATACACCAAAGACAACTGCTTAACTGGCAATGCCATACACCAAAGACAACTGATTAAGAGTCAATGCCATACACCAAAGACAACTGCTTAACAGGCAACGCCATACACCAAAGACAACTGCTTAACAAAAAAAGCCATTTACCAAAGACAACTGCTTAACAGGCAATGCCATACACCAAAGACAACTGCTTAACAGACAACGCCATACACCAAAGACAACTGAATAACAGGCAATGCCATACACCAAAGACAACTGCTTAACAGGCAATGCCATACACTAAAGACAACTGCTTAACAGACAATGCCATACACCAAAAACAACTGCTTAACAGGCAATGCCATACACTAAAGACAACTGCTTAACAGACAATGCCATACACCAAAGACAACTGCTTAACAGACACTGCCATACACCAAAGACAATTGCTTAACAGGCAATGCCATACACCAAAGACAACTGCTTAACAGACAATGCCATACACCACAGACAACTGCTTAACAGACAATGCCATACACCAAAGACAACTGCTTAACAGACAATGCCATACACCAAAGAAAACTGCTTAACAGACAATGCCATACACCAAAGACAACTGCTTAACAGACAACGCCTTACACCAAAGAGAACTGCTTAACAGACAATGCCATACACCAAAGACAACTGCTTAACAGGCAATGCCATACACCAAAGACAACTGCTTAACAGGCAATGCCATGCACCAAAGACAACTGCTTAACAGGCAATGTCATACACCAAAGACAACTGCTTAACAGGCAATGCCATACACCAAAGACAACTGCTTAACAGACACTACCTGACACCAAAGACTACTGCTTAACAGGCAATGCCATACACCAAAGACAACTGCTTAACAGACAACGCCTTACACCAAAGACAACTGCTTAACAGGCAATGCCATACACCAAAGACAACTGATTAAGAGGCAATGCCATACCCCAAAGACAACTGCTTAACAGGCAATGCGATACAACAAACACAACTGCTTAACAAAAAAAGCCATTTACCAAAGACAACTGCTTAACAGGCAATGCCATACACCAAAGACTACTGCTTAACAGACAACACCATACACCAAAGACAAATGCATAACAGGCAATGCCATACACCAAAGACAATTGCTTAACAGGCAATGCCATACACCAAAGACAACTGCTTAACAGGCAATGCCATACACTAAAGACAACTGCTTAACAGACAATGCCATACACCAAAGACAACTGCTTAACAGACAATGCCATACACCAAAGACAACTGCTTAACAGGCAATGCCATACACCAAAGACAACTGCTTAACAGACAATGCCATACACCAAAGACAACTGCTTAACAGACAATGCCATACACCAAAGACAACTGCTTAACAGACAATGCCATACACCAAAGACAACTGCTTAACTGGCAATGCCATACACCAAAGACAACTGATTAAGAGTCAATGCCATATACCAAAGGCAACTTCTAAACAGGCAATGCCATACACCAAAGACAACTGCTTAACTGGCAATGCCATACACCAAAGACAACTGATTAAGAGTCAATGCCATACACCAAAGACAACTGCTTAACAGGCAACACCATACACTAAAGACAACTTCTAAACAGGCAATGTCATACACCAAAGAGAACTGCTTAACAGGCAATCCCATACACTAAAGACAACTTCTAAACAGGCAATGCCATACACCAAAGACAACTGCTTAACTGGCAATGCCATACACCAAAGACAACTGATTAAGAGTCAATGCCATACACCAAAGACAACTGCTTAACAGGCAACGCCATGCACCAAAGACAACTGCTTAACAAAAAAAGCCATTTACCAAAGACAACTGCTTAACAGGCAATGCCATACACCAAAGACTACTGCTTAACAGACAATGCCATACACCAAAGACAACTGCTTAACAGACAACGCCATACACCAAAGACAACTGAATAACAGGCAATGCCATACACCAAAGACAACTGCTTAACAGGCAATGCCATACACTAAAGACAACTGCTTAACAGACAATGCCATACACCAAAAACAACTGCTTAACAGGCAATGCCATACACTAAAGACAACTGCTTAACAGACAATGCCATACACCAAAGACAACTGCTTAACAGACACTGCCATACACCAAAGACAATTGCTTAACAGGCAATGCCATACACCAAAGACAACTGCTTAACAGACAATGCCATACACCACAGACAACTGCTTAACAGACAATGCCATACACCAAAGACAACTGCTTAACAGACAATGCCATACACCAAAGAAAACTGCTTAACAGACAATGCCATACACCAAAGACAACTGCTTAACAGACAACGCCTTACACCAAAGAGAACTGCTTAACAGACAATGCCATACACCAAAGACAACTGCTTAACAGGCAATGCCATACACCAAAGACAACTGCTTAACAGGCAATGCCATGCACCAAAGACAACTGCTTAACAGGCAATGTCATACACCAAAGACAACTGCTTAACAGGCAATGCCATACACCAAAGACAACTGCTTAACAGACACTACCTGACACCAAAGACTACTGCTTAACAGGCAATGCCATACACCAAAGACAACTGCTTAACAGGCAATGCCATACACCAAAGACAACTGATTAAGAGGCAATGCCATACCCCAAAGACAACTGCTTAACAGGCAATGCGATACAACAAACACAACTGCTTAACAAAAAAAGCCATTTACCAAAGACAACTGCTTAACAGGCAATGCCATACACCAAAGACTACTGCTTAACAGACAACACCATACACCAAAGACAAATGCATAACAGGCAATGCCATACACCAAAGACAATTGCTTAACAGGCAATGCCATACACCAAAGACAACTGCTTAACAGGCAATGCCATACACTAAAGACAACTGCTTAACAGACAATGCCATACACCAAAGACAACTGCTTAACAGACAATGCCATACACCAAAGACAACTGCTTAACAGGCAATGCCATACACCAAAGACAACTGCTTAACAGACAATGCCATACACCAAAGACAACTGCTTAACAGACAATGCCATACACCAAAGACAACTGCTTAACAGACAATGCCATACACCAAAGACAACTGCTTAACAGGCAATGCGATACACCAAAGACAACTGCTTAACAGACAATGCCATACACCAAAGACAACTGCTTAACAGGCAATGCCATACACCAAAGACAACTGCTTAACAGACAATGCCATGCACCAAAGACAACTGCTTAACAGACAATGCCATACACCAAGGACAACTGCTTAACAGACAACGCCATACACTAAAGACAACTGCTTAACAGACAATGCCATACACCAAAGACAACTGCTTAACAGACACTGCCATACACTAAAGACAACTGCTTAACAGACAATGCCATACACCAAAGACAACTGCATAACAGACAATGCCATACACTAAAGACAACTGCTTAACATGCATTGCCATACAATAAAGACAACTGCTTAACATACATTGCCATGTACCAAAGACAACTGCATAACAGACAATGCCATACACCAAGGACAACTGCTTAACAGACAATGCCATACACCAAAGACAACTGCTTAACAGACAATGCCATACACCAAAGACAACTGCTTAACAGGCAATGCCATACACCAAAGACAACTGCTCAACAGGCAATGCCATACACCAAAGACAACTGCTTAACAGACACTACCTGACACCAAAGACTACTGCTTAACAGGCAATGCCATACACCAAAGACAACTGCTTAACAGACAACGCCTTACACCAAAGACAACTGCTTAACAGGCAATGCCATACACCAAAGACAACTGATTAAGAGGCAATGCCATACCCCAAAGACAACTGCTTAACAGGCAATACGATACAACAAACACAACTGCTTAACAAAAAAAGCCATTTACCAAAGACAACTGCTTAACAGGCAATGCCATACACCAAAGACTACTGCTTAACAGACAACACCATACACCAAAGACAAATGCATAACAGGCAATGCCATACACCAAAGACAATTGCTTAACAGGCAATGCCATACACCAAAGACAACTGCTTAACAGGCAATGCCATACACTAAAGACAACTGCTTAACAGACAATGCCATACACCAAAGACAACTGCTTAACAGGCAATGCCATACACCAAAGACAACTGCTTAACAGACAATGCCATACACCAAAGACAACTGCTTAACAGACAATGCCATACACCAAAGACAACTGCTTAACAGACAATGCCATACACCAAAGACAACTGCTTAACAGTCAATGCGATACACCAAAGACAACTGCTTAACAGACAATGCCATACACCAAAGACAACTGCTTAACAGACAATGCCATACACCAAAGACAACTGCTTAACAGACAATGCCATACACCAAAGACAACTGCTTAACAGACAATGCCATACACCAAAGACAACTGCTTAACAGGCAATGCGATACACCAAAGACAACTGCTTAACAGACAATGCCATACACCAAAGACAACTGCTTAACAGGCAATGCCATACACCAAAGACAACTGCTTAACAGACAATGCCATGCACCAAAGACAACTGCTTAACAGACAATGCCATACACCAAGGACAACTGCTTAACAGACAACGCCATACACTAAAGACAACTGCTTAACAGACAATGCCATACACCAAAGACAACTGCTTAACAGACACTGCCATACACTAAAGACAACTGCTTAACAGACAATGCCATACACCAAAGACAACTGCATAACAGACAATGCCATACACTAAAGACAACTGCTTAACATGCATTGCCATACAATAAAGACAACTGCTTAACATACATTGCCATGTACCAAAGACAACTGCATAACAGACAATGCCATACACCAAGGACAACTGCTTAACAGACAATGCCATACACCAAAGACAACTGCTTAACAGACAATGCCATACACCAAAGACAACTGCTTAACAGGCAATGCCATACACCAAAGACAACTGCTCAACAGGCAATGCCATACACCAAAGACTACTGCTTAACAGACAATGCCATACACCAAAGACAACTTCTTAACAGACACTGCCATACACCAAAGACAACTGCTTAACAGACACTGCCATACACCAAAGACAACTGCTTAACAGACAATGCCATACACTAAAGACAACTGTTTAACAGACAATGCCATACACCAAAGACAACTGCTTCATAGGCAATGACATACACCAAAGACAACTGCTTAACAGGCAATGACATACACTAAAGACAACTGCTTAACAGGCAATGCCATACACCAAAGACAACTGCTTAACAGACAATGCCATACACCAAAGACAACTGCTTAACAGACAATGCATTACACCAAAGACAACTGCTTAACAGGCAATGACATACACTAAAGACAACTGCTTAACAGACAATGCCATACACCAAAGACAACTGCTTAACAGACAACACATTACACCAAAGACAACTGCTTAACAGACACTGCCATACACCAAAGACAACTGCTTAACAGACAACGCATTACACCAAAGACAACTGCTTAACAGGCAATGCGATACACCAAAGACAACTGATTAAGAGGCAATGCCATACACCAAAGACAACTGCTTAACAGGCAATGCCGTACACCAAAGACAACTGCTTAACAGGCAATGCGATACACCAAAGACAACTGATTAAGAGGCAATGCCATACACCAAAGACAACTGCTTAACAGACAATGCCGTACACCAAAGACAACTGCTTAACAGACAATGCCATACACCAAAGACAACTGCATAACAGACAATGCCATACACTAAAGACAACTGCTTAACATGCATTGCCATACAATAAAGACAACTGCTTAACATACATTGCCATGTACCAAAGACAACTGCATGACAGACAATGCCATACACCAAGGACAACTGCTTAACAGACAATGCCGTACACCAAAGACAACTGCTTAACAGACAATGCCATACACCAAAGACAACTGCATAACAGACAATGCCATACACTAAAGACAACTGCTTAACATGCATTGCCATACAATAAAGACAACTGCTTAACATACATTGCCATGTACCAAAGACAACTGCATAACAGACAATGCCATACACCAAGGACAACTGCTTAACAGACAATGCCATACACCAAAGACAACTGCTTAACAGACAATGCCATACACCAAAGACAACTGCTTAACAGGCAATGCCATACACCAAAGACAACTGCTCAACAGGCAATGCCATACACCAAAGACTACTGCTTAACAGACAATGCCATACACCAAAGACAACTTCTTAACAGACACTGCCATACACCAAAGACAACTGCTTAACAGACACTGCCATTCACCAAAGACAACTGCTTAACAGACAATGCCATACACTAAAGACAACTGTTTAACAGACAATGCCATACACCAAAGACAACTGCTTAATAGGCAATGACATACACCAAAGACAACTGCTTAACAGGCAATGACATACACTAAAGACAACTGCTTAACAGGCAATGCCATACACCAAAGACAACTGCTTAACAGACAATGCCATACACCAAAGACAACTGCTTAACAGGCAATGACATACACTAAAGACAACTGCTTAACAGACAATGCCATACACCAAAGACAACTGCTTAACAGACAACACATTACACCAAAGACAACGGCATAACAGACAATGCCATACACCAAGGAGAACTGCTTAACAGACAATGCCATACACCAAAGACAACTGCTTAACAGACAATGCCATACACCAAAGACAACTGCTTAACAGGCAATGCCATACACCAAAGACAACTGCTTAACAGACACTGCCATACACTAAAGACAACTGCTTAACAGACAATGCCATGCACCAAAGACAACTGCATAACAGACATTGCCATACACTAAAGACAACTGCTTAACAGGCATTGCCAAACACCAAAGACAGCTGCTTAACAGACAATGCCAGACAGCTGCTTAACAGACACTGCCATACGCTAAAGACAACTGCTTAACAGACAATGCCATACACCAAAAACAACTGCTTAACAGGCAATGCCATACACTAAAGACAACTGCTTAACAGACAATGCCATACACCAAAGACAACTGCTTAACAGACACTGCCATACACCAAAGACAACTGCTTAACAGGCAATGCCATACACCAAAGACAACTGCTTAACAGACAATGCCATACACCACAGACAACTGCTTAACAGACAATGCCATACACCAAAGACAACTGCTTAACAGACAATGCCATACACCAAAGACAACTGCTTAACAGACAATGCCATACACCAAAGACAACTGCTTAACAGGCAATGCCATACACTTAAGACAACTGCTCAACAGGCAATGCCATACACCAAAGACTACTGCTTAACAGACAATGCCATACACCAAAGACAACTTCTTAACAGACACTGCCATACACCAAAGACAACTGCTTAACAGACACTGCCATACACCAAAGACAACTGCTTAACAGACAATGCCATACACTAAAGACAACTGTTTAACAGACAATGCCATACACCAAAGACAACTGCTTAATAGGCAATGACATACACCAAAGACAACTGCTTAACAGGCAATGACATACACTAAAGACAACTGCTTAACAGGCAATGCCATACACCAAAGACAACTGCTTAACAGACAATGCCATACACCAAAGACAACTGCTTAACAGACAACGCATTACACCAAAGACAACTGCTTAACAGGCAATGACATACACTAAAGACAACTGCTTAACAGACAATGCCATACACCAAAGACAGCTGCTTAACAGACAACACATTACACCAAAGACAACTGCTTAACAGACACTGCCATACACCAAAGACAACTGCTTAACAGACAACGCATTACACCAAAGACAACTGCTTAACAGGCAATGCGATACACCAAAGACAACTGATTAAGAGGCAATGCCATACACCAAAGACAACTGCTTAACAGGCAATGCCGTACACCAAAGACAACTGCTTAACAGGCAATGCGATACACCAAAGACAACTGATTAAGAGGCAATGCCATACACCAAAGACAACTGCTTAACAGACAATGCCGTACACCAAAGACAACTGCTTAACAGGCAATGCCATGCACCAAAGACAACGGCATAACAGACAATGCCATACACCAAGGAGAACTGCTTAACAGACAATGCCATACACCAAAGACAACTGCTTAACAGACAATGCCATACACCAAAGACAACTGCTTAACAGGCAATGCCATACACCAAAGACAACTGCTTAACAGACACTGCCATACACTAAAGACAACTGCTTAACAGACAATGCCATGCACCAAAGACAACTGCATAACAGACAATGCCATACACTAAAGACAACTGCTTAACAGGCATTGCCAAACACCAAAGACAGCTGCTTAACAGACAATGCCATACACCAAAGACAGCTGCTTAACAGACACTGCCATACACTAAAGACAACTGCTTAACAGACAATGCCATACACCAAAAACAACTGCTTAACAGGCAATGCCATACACTAAAGACAACTGCTTAACAGACAATGCCATACACCAAAGACAACTGCTTAACAGACACTGCCATACACCAAAGACAACTGCTTAACAGGCAATGCCATACACCAAAGACAACTGCTTAACAGACAATGCCATACACCACAGACAACTGCTTAACAGACAATGCCATACACCAAAGACAACTGCTTAACAGACAATGCCATACACCAAAGACAACTGCTTAACAGACAATGCCATACACCAAAGACAACTGCTTAACAGACAATGCCATACACCAAAGACAACTGCTTAACAGACAATGCCATACACCAAAGACAACTGCTTAACAGACAATGCGATACACCAAAGACAACTGCTTAACAGACAATGCCATACACCAAAGACAACTGCTTAACAGACAATGCCATACACCAAAGACAACTGCTTAACAGACAATGCCATACACCAAAGACAACTGCTTAACAGACACTGCCATACACCAAAGAAAACTGCTTAACAGACAATGCCATACACCAAAGACAACTGCTTAACAGGCAATGCCATACACTAAAGACAACTGCTTAACAGGCAATGCCATGCACCAAAGACAACTGCTTAACAGGCAATGTCATACACCAAAGACAACTGCTTAACAGGCAATGCCATACACCAAAGACAACTGCTTAACAGACAATGCCATACACCAAAGACAACTGCTTAACAGACACTACCTGACACCAAAGACTCCTGCTTAACAGGCAATGCCATACACCAAAGACAACTGCTTAACAGACAACACCTTACACCAAAGACAACTGCTTAACAGACAATGCCATACACCAAAGACAACTGATTAAGAGGCAATGCCATACCCCAAAGACAACTGCTTAACAGGCAATGGGATACAACAAACACAACTGCTTAACAAAAAAAGCCATTTACCAAAGACAACTGCTTAATAGGCAATGCCATACACCAAAGACTACTGCTTAACAGACAACACCATACACAAAAGACAAATGCATAACAGGCAATGCCATACTCCAAAGACAACTGCTTAACAGACAATGCCATACACCAAAGACAACTGCTTAACAGGCAATGCCATACACCAAAGACAACTGCTTAACAGACAATGCCATACACCAAAGACAACTGCTTAACAGACAATTTCATACACCAAAGACAACTGCTTAACAGACAATGCCCTACACCAAAGACAACTGCTTAACAGACAATGCCATACACCAAAGACAACTGCTTAACAGACAATGCCATACACCAAAGACAACTGCTTAACAGGCAATGCCATACACCAAAGACATCTGCTTAACAGACAATGCCATACACCAAAGACATCTGCTTAACAGACAATGCCATGCACCAAAGACAACTGCTTAACAGACAATGCCATACACCAAAGACAACTGCTTAACAGACAATGCCATACACCAAAGACAACTGCTTAACAGACAATGCCATACACCAAAGACAACTGCTTAACAGGCAATGCCATACACCAAAGACAACTGCTTAACAGACAATGCCATACACCAAAGACAACTGCTTAACAGACAATGCCATACACCAAAGACAACTGCTTAACAGACAATGCCATACACCAAAGACAACTGCTTAACAGGCAATGCCATACACCAAAGACAACTGCTTAACAGACAATGCCATACACCAAAGACAACTGCTTAACAGGCAATGCCATACACCAAAGACAACTGCTTAACAGACAATGCCATGCACCAAAGACAACTGCTTAACAGACAATGCCATACACCAAAGAAAACTGCTTAACAGACAATGCCATACACCAAAGACAACTGCTTAACAGACAACGCCTTACACCAAAGAGAACTGCTTAACAGACAATGCCATACACCAAAGACAACTGCTTAACAGACAATGCCATACACCAAAGACAACTGATTAACAGACAATGCCATACACCAAAGACAACTGCTTAACAGACAATGCCATACACCAAAGACAACTGCTTAACAGGCAATGCCATACACCAAAGACAACTGCTTAACAGACAATGCCATACACCAAAGACAACTGCTTAACAGACAATGCCATACACCAAAGACAACTGCTTAACAGACAATGCCATACACCAAAGACAACTGCTTAACAGACAATGCCATACACCAAAGACAACTGCTTAACAGGCAATGCCATACACCAAAGACAACTGCTTAACAGACAATGCCATACACCAAAGACAACTGCTTAACAGGCAATGCCATACACCAAAGACAACTGCTTAACAGACAATGCCATGCACCAAAGACAACAGCTTAACAGACAATGCCATACACCAAAGAAAACTGCTTAACAGACAATGCCATACACCAAAGACAACTGCTTAACAGACAACGCCTTACACCAAAGAGAACTGCTTAACAGACAATGCCATACACCAAAGACAACTGCTTAACAGACAATGCCATACACCAAAGACAACTGCTTAACAGGCAATGCCATACACCAAAGACAACTGCTTAACAGACAATGCCATACACCAAAGACAACTGCTTAACAGACAATGCCATACACCAAAGAAAACTGCTTAACAGACAATGCCATACACCAAAGACAACTGCTTAACAGACAACGCCTTACACCAAAGAGAACTGCTTAACAGACAATGCCATACACCAAAGACAACTGCTTAACAGACAATGCCATACACCAAAGACAACTGATTAACAGACAATGCCATACACCAAAGACAACTGCTTAACAGACAATGCCATACACCAAAGACAACTGCTTAACAGGCAATGCCATACACCAAAGACAACTGCTTAACAGACAATGCCATACACCAAAGACAACTGCTTAACAGACAATGCCATACACCAAAGACAACTGCTTAACAGACAATGCCATACACCAAAGACAACTGCTTAACAGACAATGCCATACACCAAAGACAACTGCTTAACAGGCAATGCCATACACCAAAGACAACTGCTTAACAGACAATGCCATACACCAAAGACAACTGCTTAACAGGCAATGCCATACACCAAAGACAACTGCTTAACAGACAATGCCATGCACCAAAGACAACAGCTTAACAGACAATGCCATACACCAAAGAAAACTGCTTAACAGACAATGCCATACACCAAAGACAACTGCTTAACAGACAACGCCTTACACCAAAGAGAACTGCTTAACAGACAATGCCATACACCAAAGACAACTGCTTAACAGACAATGCCATACACCAAAGACAACTGCTTAACAGGCAATGCCATACACCAAAGACAACTGCTTAACAGACAATGCCATACACCAAAGACAACTGCTTAACAGACAATGCCATACACCAAAGAAAACTGCTTAACAGACAACGCCATACACCAAAGACAACTGCTTAACAGACAACGCCTTACACCAAAGAGAACTGCTTAACAGACAATGCCATACACCAAAGACAACTGCTTAACAGACAATGCCATACACCAAAGACAACTGATTAACAGACAATGCCATACACCAAAGACAACTGCTTAACAGACAATGCCATACACCAAAGACAACTGCTTAACAGGCAATGCCATACACCAAAGACAACTGCTTAACAGACAATGCCATACACCAAAGACAACTGCTTAACAGACAATGCCATACACCAAAGACAACTGCTTAACAGACAATGCCATACACCAAAGACAACTGCTTAACAGACAATGCCATACACCAAAGACAACTGCTTAACAGGCAATGCCATACACCAAAGACAACTGCTTAACAGACAATGCCATACACCAAAGACAACTGCTTAACAGGCAATGCCATACACCAAAGACAACTGCTTAACAGACAATGCCATGCACCAAAGACAACTGCTTAACAGACAATGCCATACACCAAAGAAAACTGCTTAACAGACAATGCCATACACCAAAGACAACTGCTTAACAGACAACGCCTTACACCAAAGAGAACTGCTTAACAGACAATGCCATACACCAAAGACAACTGCTTAACAGACAATGCCATACACCAAAGACAACTGCTTAACAGGCAATGCCATACACCAAAGACAACTGCTTAACAGACAATGCCATACACCAAAGACAACTGCTTAACAGGCAATGCCATACACCAAAGACAACTGCTTAACAGACAATGCCATGCACCAAAGACAACTGCTTAACAGACAATGCCATACACCAAGGAAAACTGCTTAACAGACAATGCCATACACCAAAGACAACTGCTTAACAGACACTGCCATACACTAAAGACAACTGCTTAACAGACAATGCCATACACCAAAGACAACTGCATAACAGACAATGCCATACACTAAAGACAACTGCTTAACATGCATTGCCATACAATAAAGACAACTGCTTAACATACATTGCCATGTACCAAAGACAACTGCATGACAGACAATGCCATACACCAAGGACAACTGCTTAACAGACAATGCCGTACACCAAAGACAACTGCTTAACAGACAATGCCATACACCAAAGACAACTGCATAACAGACAATGCCATACACTAAAGACAACTGCTTAACATGCATTGCCATACAATAAAGACAACTGCTTAACATACATTGCCATGTACCAAAGACAACTGCATAACAGACAATGCCATACACCAAGGACAACTGCTTAACAGACAATGCCATACACCAAAGACAACTGCTTAACAGACAATGCCATACACCAAAGACAACTGCTTAACAGGCAATGCCATACACCAAAGACAACTGCTCAACAGGCAATGCCATACACCAAAGACTACTGCTTAACAGACAATGCCATACACCAAAGACAACTTCTTAACAGACACTGCCATACACCAAAGACAACTGCTTAACAGACACTGCCATTCACCAAAGACAACTGCTTAACAGACAATGCCATACACTAAAGACAACTGTTTAACAGACAATGCCATACACCAAAGACAACTGCTTAATAGGCAATGACATACACCAAAGACAACTGCTTAACAGGCAATGACATACACTAAAGACAACTGCTTAACAGGCAATGCCATACACCAAAGACAACTGCTTAACAGACAATGCCATACACCAAAGACAACTGCTTAACAGGCAATGACATACACTAAAGACAACTGCTTAACAGACAATGCCATACACCAAAGACAACTGCTTAACAGACAACACATTACACCAAAGACAACGGCATAACAGACAATGCCATACACCAAGGAGAACTGCTTAACAGACAATGCCATACACCAAAGACAACTGCTTAACAGACAATGCCATACACCAAAGACAACTGCTTAACAGGCAATGCCATACACCAAAGACAACTGCTTAACAGACACTGCCATACACTAAAGACAACTGCTTAACAGACAATGCCATGCACCAAAGACAACTGCATAACAGACATTGCCATACACTAAAGACAACTGCTTAACAGGCATTGCCAAACACCAAAGACAGCTGCTTAACAGACAATGCCAGACAGCTGCTTAACAGACACTGCCATACGCTAAAGACAACTGCTTAACAGACAATGCCATACACCAAAAACAACTGCTTAACAGGCAATGCCATACACTAAAGACAACTGCTTAACAGACAATGCCATACACCAAAGACAACTGCTTAACAGACACTGCCATACACCAAAGACAACTGCTTAACAGGCAATGCCATACACCAAAGACAACTGCTTAACAGACAATGCCATACACCACAGACAACTGCTTAACAGACAATGCCATACACCAAAGACAACTGCTTAACAGACAATGCCATACACCAAAGACAACTGCTTAACAGACAATGCCATACACCAAAGACAACTGCTTAACAGGCAATGCCATACACTTAAGACAACTGCTCAACAGGCAATGCCATACACCAAAGACTACTGCTTAACAGACAATGCCATACACCAAAGACAACTTCTTAACAGACACTGCCATACACCAAAGACAACTGCTTAACAGACACTGCCATACACCAAAGACAACTGCTTAACAGACAATGCCATACACTAAAGACAACTGTTTAACAGACAATGCCATACACCAAAGACAACTGCTTAATAGGCAATGACATACACCAAAGACAACTGCTTAACAGGCAATGACATACACTAAAGACAACTGCTTAACAGGCAATGCCATACACCAAAGACAACTGCTTAACAGACAATGCCATACACCAAAGACAACTGCTTAACAGACAACGCATTACACCAAAGACAACTGCTTAACAGGCAATGACATACACTAAAGACAACTGCTTAACAGACAATGCCATACACCAAAGACAGCTGCTTAACAGACAACACATTACAAGAAAGACAACTGCTTAACAGACACTGCCATACACCAAAGACAACTGCTTAACAGACAACGCATTACACCAAAGACAACTGCTTAACAGGCAATGCGATACACCAAAGACAACTGATTAAGAGGCAATGCCATACACCAAAGACAACTGCTTAACAGGCAATGCCGTACACCAAAGACAACTGCTTAACAGGCAATGCGATACACCAAAGACAACTGATTAAGAGGCAATGCCATACACCAAAGACAACTGCTTAACAGACAATGCCGTACACCAAAGACAACTGCTTAACAGGCAATGCCATGCACCAAAGACAACGGCATAACAGACAATGCCATACACCAAGGAGAACTGCTTAACAGACAATGCCATACACCAAAGACAACTGCTTAACAGACAATGCCATACACCAAAGACAACTGCTTAACAGGCAATGCCATACACCAAAGACAACTGCTTAACAGACACTGCCATACACTAAAGACAACTGCTTAACAGACAATGCCATGCACCAAAGACAACTGCATAACAGACAATGCCATACACTAAAGACAGCTGCTTAACAGGCATTGCCAAACACCAAAGACAGCTGCTTAACAGACAATGCCATACACCAAAGACAGCTGCTTAACAGACACTGCCATACACTAAAGACAACTGCTTAACAGACAATGCCATACACCAAAAACAACTGCTTAACAGGCAATGCCATACACTAAAGACAACTGCTTAACAGACAATGCCATACACCAAAGACAACTGCTTAACAGACACTGCCATACACCAAAGACAACTGCTTAACAGGCAATGCCATACACCAAAGACAACTGCTTAACAGACAATGCCATACACCACAGACAACTGCTTAACAGACAATGCCATACACCAAAGACAACTGCTTAACAGACAATGCCATACACCAAAGACAACTGCTTAACAGACAATGCCATACACCAAAGACAACTGCTTAACAGACAATGCCATACACCAAAGACAACTGCTTAACAGACAATGCCATACACCAAAGACAACTGCTTAACAGACAATGCGATACACCAAAGACAACTGCTTAACAGACAATGCCATACACCAAAGACAACTGCTTAACAGACAATGCCATACACCAAAGACAACTGCTTAACAGACACTGCCATACACCAAAGAAAACTGCTTAACAGACAATGCCATACACCAAAGACAACTGCTTAACAGGCAATGCCATACACTAAAGACAACTGCTTAACAGGCAATGCCATGCACCAAAGACAACTGCTTAACAGGCAATGTCATACACCAAAGACAACTGCTTAACAGGCAATGCCATACACCAAAGACAACTGCTTAACAGACAATGCCATACACCAAAGACAACTGCTTAACAGACACTACCTGACACCAAAGACTCCTGCTTAACAGGCAATGCCATACACCAAAGACAACTGCTTAACAGACAACACCTTACACCAAAGACAACTGCTTAACAGACAATGCCATACACCAAAGACAACTGATTAAGAGGCAATGCCATACCCCAAAGACAACTGCTTAACAGGCAATGGGATACAACAAACACAACTGCTTAACAAAAAAAGCCATTTACCAAAGACAACTGCTTAATAGGCAATGCCATACACCAAAGACTACTGCTTAACAGACAACACCATACACAAAAGACAAATGCATAACAGGCAATGCCATACTCCAAAGACAACTGCTTAACAGACAATGCCATACACCAAAGACAACTGCTTAACAGGCAATGCCATACACCAAAGACAACTGCTTAACAGACAATGCCATACACCAAAGACAACTGCTTAACAGACAATTTCATACACCAAAGACAACTGCTTAACAGACAATGCCCTACACCAAAGACAACTGCTTAACAGACAATGCCATACACCAAAGACAACTGCTTAACAGACAATGCCATACACCAAAGACAACTGCTTAACAGGCAATGCCATACACCAAAGACATCTGCTTAACAGACAATGCCATACACCAAAGACATCTGCTTAACAGACAATGCCATGCACCAAAGACAACTGCTTAACAGACAATGCCATACACCAAAGACAACTGATTAACAGACAATGCCATACACCAAAGACAACTGCTTAACAGACAATGCCATACACCAAAGACAACTGCTTAACAGGCAATGCCATACACCAAAGACAACTGCTTAACAGACAATGCCATACACCAAAGACAACTGCTTAACAGACAATGCCATACACCAAAGACAACTGCTTAACAGACAATGCCATACACCAAAGACAACTGCTTAACAGGCAATGCCATACACCAAAGACAACTGCTTAACAGACAATGCCATACATCAAAGACAACTGCTTAACAGGCAATGCCATACAACAAAGACAACTGCTTAACAGACAATGCCATGCACCAAAGACAACTGCTTAACAGACAATGCCATACACCAAAGAAAACTGCTTAACAGACAATGCCATACACCAAAGACAACTGCTTAACAGACAACGCCTTACACCAAAGAGAACTGCTTAACAGACAATGCCATACACCAAAGACAACTGCTTAACAGACAATGCCATACACCAAAGACAACTGATTAACAGACAATGCCATACACCAAAGACAACTGCTTAACAGACAATGCCATACACCAAAGACAACTGCTTAACAGGCAATGCCATACACCAAAGACAACTGCTTAACAGACAATGCCATACACCAAAGACAACTGCTTAACAGACAATGCCATACACCAAAGACAACTGCTTAACAGACAATGCCATACACCAAAGACAACTGCTTAACAGACAATGCCATACACCAAAGACAACTGCTTAACAGGCAATGCCATACACCAAAGACAACTGCTTAACAGACAATGCCATACACCAAAGACAACTGCTTAACAGGCAATGCCATACACCAAAGACAACTGCTTAACAGACAATGCCATGCACCAAAGACAACAGCTTAACAGACAATGCCATACACCAAAGAAAACTGCTTAACAGACAATGCCATACACCAAAGACAACTGCTTAACAGACAACGCCTTACACCAAAGAGAACTGCTTAACAGACAATGCCATACACCAAAGACAACTGCTTAACAGACAATGCCATACACCAAAGACAACTGCTTAACAGGCAATGCCATACACCAAAGACAACTGCTTAACAGACAATGCCATACACCAAAGACAACTGCTTAACAGACAATGCCATACACCAAAGAAAACTGCTTAACAGACAATGCCATACACCAAAGACAACTGCTTAACAGACAACGCCTTACACCAAAGAGAACTGCTTAACAGACAATGCCATACACCAAAGACAACTGCTTAACAGACAATGCCATACACCAAAGACAACTGATTAACAGACAATGCCATACACCAAAGACAACTGCTTAACAGACAATGCCATACACCAAAGACAACTGCTTAACAGGCAATGCCATACACCAAAGACAACTGCTTAACAGACAATGCCATACACCAAAGACAACTGCTTAACAGACAATGCCATACACCAAAGACAACTGCTTAACAGACAATGCCATACACCAAAGACAACTGCTTAACAGACAATGCCATACACCAAAGACAACTGCTTAACAGGCAATGCCATACACCAAAGACAACTGCTTAACAGACAATGCCATACACCAAAGACAACTGCTTAACAGGCAATGCCATACACCAAAGACAACTGCTTAACAGACAATGCCATGCACCAAAGACAACTGCTTAACAGACAATGCCATACACCAAAGAAAACTGCTTAACAGACAATGCCATACACCAAAGACAACTGCTTAACAGACAACGCCTTACACCAAAGAGAACTGCTTAACAGACAATGCCATACACCAAAGACAACTGCTTAACAGACAATGCCATACACCAAAGACAACTGCTTAACAGGCAATGCCATACACCAAAGACAACTGCTTAACAGACAATGCCATACACCAAAGACAACTGCTTAACAGGCAATGCCATACACCAAAGACAACTGCTTAACAGACAATGCCATGCACCAAAGACAACTGCTTAACAGACAATGCCATACACCAAGGACAACTGCTTAACAGACAATGCCATACACCAAAGACAACTGCTTAACAGACACTGCCATACACTAAAGACAACTGCTTAACAGACAATGCCATACACCAAAGACAACTGCATAACAGACAATGCCATACACTAAAGACAACTGCTTAACATGCATTGCCATACAATAAAGACAACTGCTTAACATACATTGCCATACACCAAGGACAACTACTTAACAGACAATGCCATACACCAAAGACAACTGCATAACAGACAATGCCATACACTAAAGACAACTGCTTAACAAGCATTGCCATACAATAAAGACTACTGCATAACAGACAATGCCATACACCAAGGACAACTGCTTAACAGACAATGCCATACACCAAAGACAACTGGTTAACAGACAATGCCACACACCAAAGACAACTGCTTAACAGGCAATGCCATACACCAAAGACAACTGCTTAACAGACACTGCCATACACCAAAGACAACTGCTTAACAGACACTGCCATACACCAAAGACAACTGCTTAAAAGACAATGCCATACACCAAAGACAACTGCTTAACAGACAATGCCATACACCAAACACAACTGCTTAACAGACAATGCCATACACCAAAGACAACTGCTTAACAGGCAATGACATACACTAAAGACAACTGCTTAACAGGCAATGCCATACACCAAAGACAACTGCTTAACAGACAATGCCATACACCAAAGACAACTGCTTAACAGACAACGCCATACACCAAAGACAACTGCTTAACAGACAATGCCATACACCAAAGACAACTGCTTAACAGACAACGCATTACACCAAAGACAACTGCTTAACAGGCAATGACATATACTAAAGACAACTGCTTAACAGACAATGCCATACACCAAAGACAACTGCTTAACAGACAATGCCATAAACCAAAGACAACTGCTTAACAGACAACGCATTACACCAAAGACAACTGCTTAACAGGCAATGACATACACTAAAGACAACTGCTTAACAGACAATGCCATACACCAAAGACAACTGCTTAACAGACAATGCCATACACCAAAGACAACTGCTTAACAGACAACGCATTACACCAAAGACAACTGCTTAACAGGCAATGCCATACACCAAAGACAACTGCTTAACAGGCAATGCCATACACCAAAGAAAACTGCTTAACAGACAATGCCATACACCAAAGACAACTGCTTAACAGACAATGCCATACACCAAAGACAACTGCTTAACAGACAATGCCATGCACCAAAGACAACTGCTTAACAGACAAGGCCATACACCAAAGACAACTGCTTAACAGACAACGCATTACACCAAAGACAACTGCTTAACAGGCAATGCCATACACCAAAGACAACTGATTAAGAGGCAATGCCATACACCAAAGACAACTGCTTAACAGGCAATGCCACACACCAAAGACAACTGCTTAACAAAAAAGAACATTTACCAGAGACAACTGCTTAACAGGCAATGCCATACACCAAAGACAACTGCTTAACAGGCAATGCCATACACCAAAGACAACTGCTTAAAAGACAATGCCATGCACCAAAGACAACGGCATAACAGACAATGCCATACACCAAGGAGAACTGCTTAACAGACAATGCCATACACCAAAGACAACTGCTTAACAGGCAATGCCATACACCAAAGACAACTGCTTAACAGACACTGCCATACACTAAAGACAACTGCTTAACAGACAATGCCATACACCAAAGACAACTGCATAACAGACAATGCCATACACTAAAGACAACTGCTTAACAGACCCTGCCATACACTAAAGACAACTGCTTAACAGACAATGCCATGCACCAAAGACAACTGCATAACAGACAATGCCATACACCAAGGACAACTGCTTAACAGACAATGCCATACACCAAAGACAACTGCTTAACAGACAATGCCATACACCAAGGATAACTGCTTAACAGACAATGCCATACACCAAAGACAGCTGCTTAACAGGCAATGCCATACACTAAAGGCAACTGTTTAACAGACAATGCCATGCACCAAAGACAACTGCATAACAGACAATGCCATACACCAAGGACAACTGCTTAACAGACAATGCCATACACCAAAGACAACTGCTTAACAGACAATGCCATACACTAAAGACAACTGCTTAAGAGACAATGCCATACACCAAAGACAACTGCTTAACAGACACTGCCATACACCAAAGACAACTGCTTAACAGACACTGCCATACACTAAAGACAACTGCTTAACAGACAATGCCCTGCACCAAAGACAACTGCTTAACAGACAACGCAGTACACCAAAGACAACTGCTTAACAGGCAATGCCATGCACCAAAGACAACTGCTTAACAGACAACGCAGTACACCAAAGACAACTGCATAACAGACAATACCATACACCAAAGACAACTGCTTAACAGGCATTGCCATACACTAAAGACAACTGCTTAACAGACAATGCCATGCACCAAAGACAACTGCATAACAGACAATGCCATACACCAAGGACAACTGCTTAACAGACAATACCATACACCAAAGACAACTGCTTAACAGACAATGCCATACACCAAAGACAACTGCTTAACAGACAATGCCATGCACCAAAGACAACTGCTTAACAGACAATGCCATACACCAAAGACAACTGCTTAACAGAGAATGCCATGCACCAAAGACAACTGCTTAACAGACAATGCCATACACCAAAGACAACTGCTTAACAGGCAATGCCATACACCAAGGACAACAGCTTAACAGACACTGCCATTTACCAAAGACAACTGCTTAACAGACAATGCTATACACAAAAGACAACTGCTTAACAGACACTGCCATACACCAAAGACAACTGCTTAACAGGCAATGACATACACTAAAGACAACTGCTTAACAGACAATGCCATACACCAAAGACAACTGCATAACAGACAATGCCATACACCAAAGACAACTGCTTAACAGACAATGCCATACATCAAAGACAACTGCTTAACAGGCAGTGCCATACACCAAAGACAACTGCTTAACAGACAATGCCATACACCACAGACAACTGCTTAACAGACAATGCCATACACCAAAGACAGCTGCTTAATGGACAATGCCATACAGCAAAGACAACTGCTTAACAGGCAATGCCATACACCAATGAAAACTGCTTAACAGGCAATGCCATACACCAAAGACAACTGCTTTACAGGCAATGCCATACACCAAAGACAACTGCTTAACAGCCAATGCCATACACCAGAGACAACTGCTTAACAGATAACGCCATACACCAAAGACAACTGCTTAACAGGCAATGCTATACACCAAAGACAACTGCTTAACAGGCAATGCCATACATCAAAGACAACTGCTTAACAGACAATGCCATGCACCAAAGACAACTGCTTAACAGACAATGCCATACACCAAAGACAACTGCTTAACAGGCAATGCCATACACTAAAGACAACTGCTTAACAGACAATACCATACACCAAAGACAACTGCTTAACAGGTAATGCCACACACCAAAGACAACTGCTTAGCAGGCAATGCCATACACCAAAGACAACTGCTTAACAGACAATGCCATGCACCAAAGACAACTGCATAACAGACAATGCCATACACCAAGGACAACTGCTTAACAGACAATGCCATACACCAAAGACAACTGCGTAAAAGACAATGCCATACACCAAAGACAACTGCTTAACAGACAATGCCATACACCAAAGACAACTGCTTAACAGGCAATGCCATACACCAAAGACAACTGCTTAACAGACAATGCCATGCACCAAAGACAACTGCTTAACAGACAATGCCATACACCAAGGACAACTGCTTAACAGACAACGCCATACACTAAAGACAACTGCTTAACAGACAATGCCATACACCAAAGACAACTGCTTAACAGACACTGCCATACACTAAAGACAACTGCTTAACAGACAATGCCATACACCAAAGACAACTGCATAACAGACAATGCCATACACTAAAGACAACTGCTTAACATGCATTGCCATACAATAAAGACAACTGCTTAACATACATTGCCATGTACCAAAGACAACTGCATAACAGACAATGCCATACACCAAGGACAACTGCTTAACAGACAATGCCATACACCAAAGACAACTGCTTAACAGACAATGCCATACACCAAAGACAACTGCTTAACAGGCAATGCCATACACCAAAGACAACTGCTCAACAGGCAATGCCATACACCAAAGACTACTGCTTAACAGACAATGCCATACACCAAAGACAACTTCTTAACAGACACTGCCATACACCAAAGACAACTGCTTAACAGACACTGCCATACACCAAAGACAACTGCTTAACAGACAATGCCATACACTAAAGACAACTGTTTAACAGACAATGCCATACACCAAAGACAACTGCTTCATAGGCAATGACATACACCAAAGACAACTGCTTAACAGGCAATGACATACACTAAAGACAACTGCTTAACAGGCAATGCCATACACCAAAGACAACTGCTTAACAGACAATGCCATACACCAAAGACAACTGCTTAACAGACAATGCATTACACCAAAGACAACTGCTTAACAGGCAATGACATACACTAAAGACAACTGCTTAACAGACAATGCCATACACCAAAGACAACTGCTTAACAGACAACACATTACACCAAAGACAACTGCTTAACAGACACTGCCATACACCAAAGACAACTGCTTAACAGACAACGCATTACACCAAAGACAACTGCTTAACAGGCAATGCGATACACCAAAGACAACTGATTAAGAGGCAATGCCATACACCAAAGACAACTGCTTAACAGGCAATGCCGTACACCAAAGACAACTGCTTAACAGGCAATGCGATACACCAAAGACAACTGATTAAGAGGCAATGCCATACACCAAAGACAACTGCTTAACAGACAATGCCGTACACCAAAGACAACTGCTTAACAGACAATGCCATACACCAAAGACAACTGCATAACAGACAATGCCATACACTAAAGACAACTGCTTAACATGCATTGCCATACAATAAAGACAACTGCTTAACATACATTGCCATGTACCAAAGACAACTGCATAACAGACAATGCCATACACCAAGGACAACTGCTTAACAGACAATGCCGTACACCAAAGACAACTGCTTAACAGACAATGCCATACACCAAAGACAACTGCATAACAGACAATGCCATACACTAAAGACAACTGCTTAACATGCATTGCCATACAATAAAGACAACTGCTTAACATACATTGCCATGTACCAAAGACAACTGCATAACAGACAATGCCATACACCAAGGACAACTGCTTAACAGACAATGCCATACACCAAAGACAACTGCTTAACAGACAATGCCATACACCAAAGACAACTGCTTAACAGGCAATGCCATACACCAAAGACAACTGCTCAACAGGCAATGCCATACACCAAAGACTACTGCTTAACAGACAATGCCATACACCAAAGACAACTTCTTAACAGACACTGCCATACACCAAAGACAACTGCTTAACAGACACTGCCATACACCAAAGACAACTGCTTAACAGACAATGTCATACACTAAAGACAACTGTTTAACAGACAATGCCATACACCAAAGACAACTGCTTAATAGGCAATGACATACACCAAAGACAACTGCTTAACAGGCAATGACATACACTAAAGACAACTGCTTAACAGGCAATGCCATACACCAAAGACAACTGCTTAACAGACAATGCCATACACCAAACACAACTGCTTAACAGACAACACATTACACCAAAGACAACGGCATAACAGACAATGCCATACACCAAGGAGAACTGCTTAACAGACAATGCCATACACCAAAGACAACTGCTTAACAGACAATGCCATACACCAAAGACAACTGCTTAACAGGCAATGCCATACACCAAAGACAACTGCTTAACAGACACTGCCATACACTAAAGACAACTGCTTAACAGACAATGCCATGCACCAAAGACAACTGCATAACAGACATTGCCATACACTAAAGACAACTGCTTAACAGGCATTGCCAAACACCAAAGACAGCTGCTTAACAGACAATGCCAGACAGCTGCTTAACAGACACTGCCATACGCTAAAGACAACTGCTTAACAGACAATGCCATACACCAAAAACAACTGCTTAACAGGCAATGCCATACACTAAAGACAACTGCTTAACAGACAATGCCATACACCAAAGACAACTGCTTAACAGACACTGCCATACACCAAAGACAACTGCTTAACAGGCAATGCCATACACCAAAGACAACTGCTTAACAGACAATGCCATACACCACAGACAACTGCTTAACAGACAATGCCATACACCAAAGACAACTGCTTAACAGACAATGCCATACACCAAAGACAACTGCTTAACAGACAATGCCATACACCAAAGACAACTGCTTAATAGGCAATGACATACACCAAAGACAACTGCTTAACAGGCAATGACATACACCAAAGACAACTGCTTAACAGGCAATGCCATACACTTAAGACAACTGCTCAACAGGCAATGCCATACACCAAAGACTACTGCTTAACAGACAATGCCATACACCAAAGACAACTTCTTAACAGACACTGCCATACACCAAAGACAACTGCTTAACAGACACTGCCATACACCAAAGACAACTGCTTAACAGACAATGCCATACACTAAAGACAACTGTTTAACAGACAATGCCATACACCAAAGACAACTGCTTAATAGGCAATGACATACACCAAAGACAACTGCTTAACAGGCAATGACATACACTAAAGACAACTGCTTAACAGGCAATGCCATACACCAAAGACAACTGCTTAACAGACAATGCCATACACCAAAGACAACTGCTTAACAGACAACGCATTACACCAAAGACAACTGCTTAACAGGCAATGACATACACTAAAGACAACTGCTTAACAGACAATGCCATACACCAAAGACAGCTGCTTAACAGACAACACATTACACCAAAGACAACTGCTTAACAGACACTGCCATACACCAAAGACAACTGCTTAACAGACAACGCATTACACCAAAGACAACTGCTTAACAGGCAATGCGATACACCAAAGACAACTGATTAAGAGGCAATGCCATACACCAAAGACAACTGCTTAACAGGCAATGCCGTACACCAAAGACAACTGCTTAACAGGCAATGCGATACACCAAAGACAACTGATTAAGAGGCAATGCCATACACCAAAGACAACTGCTTAACAGACAATGCCGTACACCAAAGACAACTGCTTAACAGGCAATGCCATGCACCAAAGACAACGGCATAACAGACAATGCCATACACCAAGGAGAACTGCTTAACAGACAATGCCATACACCAAAGACAACTGCTTAACAGACAATGCCATACACCAAAGACAACTGCTTAACAGGCAATGCCATACACCAAAGACAACTGCTTAACAGACACTGCCATACACTAAAGACAACTGCTTAACAGACAATGCCATGCACCAAAGACAACTGCATAACAGACAATGCCATACACTAAAGACAACTGCTTAACAGGCATTGCCAAACACCAAAGACAGCTGCTTAACAGACAATGCCATACACCAAAGACAGCTGCTTAACAGACACTGCCATACACTAAAGACAACTGCTTAACAGACAATGCCATACACCAAAAACAACTGCTTAACAGGCAATGCCATACACTAAAGACAACTGCTTAACAGACAATGCCATACACCAAAGACAACTGCTTAACAGACACTGCCATACACCAAAGACAACTGCTTAACAGGCAATGCCATACACCAAAGACAACTGCTTAACAGACAATGCCATACACCACAGACAACTGCTTAACAGACAATGCCATACACCAAAGACAACTGCTTAACAGACAATGCCATACACCAAAGACAACTGCTTAACAGACAATGCCATACACCAAAGACAACTGCTTAACAGACAATGCCATACACCAAAGACAACTGCTTAACAGACAATGCCATACACCAAAGACAACTGCTGAACAGACAATGCGATACACCAAAGACAACTGCTTAACAGACAATGCCATACACCAAAGACAACTGCTTAACAGACAATGCCATACACCAAAGACAACTGCTTAACAGACACTGCCATACACCAAAGAAAACTGCTTAACAGACAATGCCATACACCAAAGACAACTGCTTAACAGACAACGCCTTACACCAAAGAGAACTGCTTAACAGACAATGCCATACACCAAAGACAACTGCTTAACAGGCAATGCCATACACTAAAGACAACTGCTTAACAGGCAATGCCATACACCAAAGACAACTGCTTAACAGGCAATGCCATGCACCAAAGACAACTGCTTAACAGGCAATGTCATACACCAAAGACAACTGCTTAACAGGCAATGCCATACACCAAAGACAACTGCTTAACAGACAATGCCATACACCAAAGACAACTGCTTAACAGACACTACCTGACACCAAAGACTCCTGCTTAACAGGCAATGCCATACACCAAAGACAACTGCTTAACAGACAACACCTTACACCAAAGACAACTGCTTAACAGACAATGCCATACACCAAAGACAACTGATTAAGAGGCAATGCCATACCCCAAAGACAACTGCTTAACAGGCAATGGGATACAACAAACACAACTGCTTAACAAAAAAAGCCATTTACCAAAGACAACTGCTTAATAGGCAATGCCATACACAAAAGACTACTGCTTAACAGACAACACCATACACAAAAGACAAATGCATAACAGGCAATGCCATACTCCAAAGACAACTGCTTAACAGACAATGCCATACACCAAAGACAACTGCTTAACAGGCAATGCCATACACCAAAGACAACTGCTTAACAGACAATGCCATACACCAAAGACAACTGCTTAACAGACAATTTCATACACCAAAGACAACTGCTTAACAGACAATGCCCTACACCAAAGACAACTGCTTAACAGACAATGCCATACACCAAAGACAACTGCTTAACAGACAATGCCATACACCAAAGACAACTGCTTAACAGGCAATGCCATACACCAAAGACATCTGCTTAACAGACAATGCCATACACCAAAGACATCTGCTTAACAGACAATGCCATGCACCAAAGACAACTGCTTAACAGACAATGCCATACACCAAAGACAACTGATTAACAGACAATGCCATACACCAAAGACAACTGCTTAACAGACAATGCCATACACCAAAGACAACTGCTTAACAGGCAATGCCATACACCAAAGACAACTGCTTAACAGACAATGCCATACACCAAAGACAACTGCTTAACAGACAATGCCATACACCAAAGACAACTGCTTAACAGACAATGCCATACACCAAAGACAACTGCTTAACAGGCAATGCCATACACCAAAGACAACTGCTTAACAGACAATGCCATACACCAAAGACAACTGCTTAACAGGCAATGCCATACACCAAAGACAACTGCTTAACAGACAATGCCATGCACCAAAGACAACTGCTTAACAGACAATGCCATACACCAAAGAAAACTGCTTAACAGACAATGCCATACACCAAAGACAACTGCTTAACAGACAACGCCTGACACCAAAGAGAACTGCTTAACAGACAATGCCATACACCAAAGACAACTGCTTAACAGACAATGCCATACACCAAAGACAACTGATTAACAGACAATGCCATACACCAAAGACAACTGCTTAACAGACAATGCCATACACCAAAGACAACTGCTTAACAGGCAATGCCATACACCAAAGACAACTGCTTAACAGACAATGCCATACACCAAAGACAACTGCTTAACAGACAATGCCATACACCAAAGACAACTGCTTAACAGACAATGCCATACACCAAAGACAACTGCTTAACAGACAATGCCATACACCAAAGACAACTGCTTAACAGGCAATGCCATACACCAAAGACAACTGCTTAACAGACAATGCCATACACCAAAGACAACTGCTTAACAGGCAATGCCATACACCAAAGACAACTGCTTAACAGACAATGCCATGCACCAAAGACAACTGCTTAACAGACAATGCCATACACCAAAGAAAACTGCTTAACAGACAATGCCATACACCAAAGACAACTGCTTAACAGACAACGCCTTACACCAAAGAGAACTGCTTAACAGACAATGCCATACACCAAAGACAACTGCTTAACAGACAATGCCATACACCAAAGACAACTGCTTAACAGGCAATGCCATACACCAAAGACAACTGCTTAACAGACAATGCCATACACCAAAGACAACTGCTTAACAGGCAA
Organism: Phyllobates terribilis; assembly: GCF_046119375.1. Lineage (NCBI taxonomy): Eukaryota > Metazoa > Chordata > Amphibia > Anura > Dendrobatidae > Phyllobates > Phyllobates terribilis. The sequence goes on along the minus strand of NW_027362798.1, from coordinate 11,171,739 downwards.
TGCCATACACCAAAGACAACTGCTTAACAGACAATGCCATGCACCAAAGACAACTGCTTAACAGACAATGCCATACACCAAGGACAACTGCTTAACAGACAATGCCATACACTAAAGACAACTGCTTAACAGACAATGCCATACACCAAAGACAACTGCATAACAGACAATGCCATACACTAAAGACAACTGCTTAACATGCATTGCCATACAATAAAGACAACTGCTTAACATACATTGCCATACACCAAGGACAACTGCTTAACAGACAATGCCATACACCAAAGACAACTGCATAACAGACAATGCCATACACTAAAGACAACTGCTTAACAAGCATTGCCATACAATAAAGACTACTGCATAACAGACAATGCCATACACCAAGGACAACTGCTTAACAGACAATGCCATACACCAAAGACAACTGGTTAACAGACAATGCCATACACCAAAGACAACTGCTTAACAGGCAATGCCATACACCAAAGACAACTGCTTAACAGACACTGCCATACACCAAAGACAACTGCTTAACAGACACTGCCATACACCAAAGACAACTGCTTAAAAGACAATGCCATACACCAAAGACAACTGCTTAACAGACAATGCCATACACCAAAGACAACTGCTTAACAGACAATGCCATACACCAAAGACAACTGCTTAACAGGCAATGACATACACTAAAGACAACTGCTTAACAGGCAATGCCATACACCAAAGACAACTGCTTAACAGACAATGCCATACACCAAAGACAACTGCTTAACAGACAACGCCATACACCAAAGACAACTGCTTAACAGACAATGCCATACACCAAAGACAACTGCTTAACAGACAACGCATTACACCAAAGACAACTGCTTAACAGGCAATGACATATACTAAAGACAACTGCTTAACAGACAATGCCATACACCAAAGACAACTGCTTAACAGACAATGCCATAAACCAAAGACAACTGCTTAACAGACAACGCATTACACCAAAGACAACTGCTTAACAGGCAATGACATACACTAAAGACAACTGCTTAACAGACAATGCCATACACCAAAGACAACTGCTTAACAGACAATGCCATACACCAAAGACAACTGCTTAACAGACAACGCATTACACCAAAGACAACTGCTTAACAGGCAATGCCATACACCAAAGACAACTGCTTAACAGGCAATGCCATACACCAAAGAAAACTGCTTAACAGACAATGCCATACACCAAAGACAACTGCTTAACAGACAATGCCATACACCAAAGACAACTGCTTAACAGACAATGCCATGCACCAAAGACAACTGCTTAACAGACAAGGCCATACACCAAAGACAACTGCTTAACAGACAACGCATTACACCAAAGACAACTGCTTAACAGGCAATGCCATACACCAAAGACAACTGATTAAGAGGCAATGCCATACACCAAAGACAACTGCTTAACAGGCAATGCCACACACCAAAGACAACTGCTTAACAAAAAAGAACATTTACCAGAGACAACTGCTTAACAGGCAATGCCATACACCAAAGACAACTGCTTAACAGGCAATGCCATACACCAAAGACAACTGCTTAAAAGACAATGCCATGCACCAAAGACAACGGCATAACAGACAATGCCATACACCAAGGAGAACTGCTTAACAGACAATGCCATACACCAAAGACAACTGCTTAACAGGCAATGCCATACACCAAAGACAACTGCTTAACAGACACTGCCATACACTAAAGACAACTGCTTAACAGACAATGCCATACACCAAAGACAACTGCATAACAGACAATGCCATACACTAAAGACAACTGCTTAACAGACCCTGCCATACACTAAAGACAACTGCTTAACAGACAATGCCATGCACCAAAGACAACTGCATAACAGACAATGCCATACACCAAGGACAACTGCTTAACAGACAATGCCATACACCAAAGACAACTGCTTAACAGACAATGCCATACACCAAGGATAACTGCTTAACAGACAATGCCATACACCAAAGACAACTGCTTAACAGGCAATGCCATACACTAAAGGCAACTGTTTAACAGACAATGCCATGCACCAAAGACAACTGCATAACAGACAATGCCATACACCAAGGACAACTGCTTAACAGACAATGCCATACACCAAAGACAACTGCTTAACAGACAATGCCATACACTAAAGACAACTGCTTAAGAGACAATGCCATACACCAAAGACAACTGCTTAACAGACACTGCCATACACCAAAGACAACTGCTTAACAGACACTGCCATACACTAAAGACAACTGCTTAACAGACAATGCCCTGCACCAAAGACAACTGCTTAACAGACAACGCAGTACACCAAAGACAACTGCTTAACAGGCAATGCCATGCACCAAAGACAACTGCTTAACAGACAACGCAGTACACCAAAGACAACTGCATAACAGACAATGCCATACACTAAAGACAACTGCTTAACAGGCATTGCCATACACTAAAGACAACTGCTTAACAGACAATGCCATGCACCAAAGACAACTGCATAACAGACAATGCCATACACCAAGGACAACTGCTTAACAGACAATACCATACACCAAAGACAACTGCTTAACAGACAATGCCATACACCAAAGACAACTGCTTAACAGACAATGCCATGCACCAAAGACAACTGCTTAACAGACAATGCCATACACCAAGGACAACTGCTTAACAGACAATGCCATGCACCAAAGACAACTGCTTAACAGACAATGCCATACACCAAAGACAACTGCTTAACAGGCAATGCCATACACCAAGGACAACAGCTTAACAGACACTGCCATTTACCAAAGACAACTGCTTAACAGACAATGCTATACACAAAAGACAACTGCTTAACAGACACTGCCATACACCAAAGACAACTGCTTAACAGGCAATGACATACACTAAAGACAACTGCTTAACAGACAATGCCATACACCAAAGACAACTGCATAACAGACAATGCCATACACCAAAGACAACTGCTTAACAGACAATGCCATACATCAAAGACAACTGCTTAACAGGCAGTGCCATACACCAAAGACAACTGCTTAACAGACAATGCCATACACCACAGACAACTGCTTAACAGACAATGCCATACACCAAAGACAGCTGCTTAATGGACAATGCCATACAGCAAAGACAACTGCTTAACAGGCAATGCCATACACCAATGAAAACTGCTTAACAGGCAATGCCATACACCAAAGACAACTGCTTTACAGGCAATGCCATACACCAAAGACAACTGCTTAACAGCCAATGCCATACACCAGAGACAACTGCTTAACAGATAACGCCATACACCAAAGACAACTGCTTAACAGGCAATGCTATACACCAAAGACAACTGCTTAACAGGCAATGCCATACATCAAAGACAACTGCTTAACAGACAATGCCATGCACCAAAGACAACTGCTTAACAGACAATGCCATACACCAAAGACAACTGCTTAACAGGCAATGCCATACACTAAAGACAACTGCTTAACAGACAATACCATACACCAAAGACAACTGCTTAACAGGTAATGCCACACACCAAAGACAACTGCTTAGCAGGCAATGCCATACACCAAAGACAACTGCTTAACAGACAATGCCATGCACCAAAGACAACTGCATAACAGACAATGCCATACACCAAGGACAACTGCTTAACAGACAATGCCATACACCAAAGACAACTGCGTAAAAGACAATGCCATACACCAAAGACAACTGCTTAACAGACAATGCCATACACCAAAGACAACTGCTTAACAGGCAATGCCATGCACCAAGGACAACTGCTTAACAGACAATGCCATACACCAAGGACAACTGCTTAACAGACAATGCCATACACCAAAGACAACTGCGTAAAAGACAATGCCATACACCAAAGACAACTGCTTAACAGACAATGCCATACACCAAAGACAACTGCTTAACAGACAATGCCATGCACCAAAGACAACTGAATAACAGACAATGCCATACACCAAGGACAACTGCTTAACAGACAATGCCATACACCAAATACAACTGCTTAAAAGACAATGCCATACACCAAAGACAACGGCTTAACAGACAATGCCATGCACCAAAGACAACTGCATAACAGACAATGCCATACACCAAGGACAACTGCTTAACAGACAATGCCATACACCAAATACAACTGCTTAAAAGACAATGCCATACACCAAAGACAACTGCTTAACAGGCAATGTCATACACCAAAGACAACTGCTTAACAGGCAATGCCATACACCAAATACAACTGCTTAACAGACAATGCCATACACCAAAGACAACTGCTTAACAGACAATGCCATACACCTTAGACAACTGCTTAACAGGCAATTCCATACACCAAAGACAACTGCTTAACAGACACTGCCATACACCAAAGACAACTGCTTAACAGGCAATGCCATGCACCAAAGACAACTGCTTAACAGGCAATGCCATACAACAAAGACAACTGCTTAACAGACAATGCTATACACCACAGACAACTGCTTAACAGACTATGCCATACACCAAAGACAACTGCTTAACAGACAATGCCATACACCAAAGACAACTGCTTAACAGACAATGCCATACACCAATGACAACTGCATAACAGACAATGCCATACACCAAAGACAACTGCGTAATAGACACTGCCAAACACCAAAAACAACTGCTTAAAAGGCAATGCCATACACCAAAGACAACTGCTTAACAGACAATGCCATACACCAAAGTCAACTGCTTATTAGACACTGAAATACACCAAAGACAACTGCTTAACAGACAATGCCATACAACAAAGACAACTGCTTAACAGACAGTGCCATACACCGAAGACAACTGCTTAACAGGCAATGCCATACACCAAAGACAACTGCTTAACAGGCAATGCAATACACCAAAGACAACTGCTTAACAGACAATGCCATACACCAAAGACAACTGCTTAACAGACAGTGCCATACACCAAAGACAACTGCTTAACAGGCAATGCCATACACCAAAGACAACTGCTTAACAGACAATGCCATACAGCAAAGACAACTGCTTAACAGGCAATGCCATACACCAAAGACAACTGCTTAACAGACAATGCCATACACCAAAGACAACTGCTTAACAGACAATGCCATACACCAAAGACAACTGCTTAACAGACAATGCCATACACCAAAGACAACTGCTTAACAGACAATGCCATACACCAAAGACAACTGCTGAACAGGCAACGCCATACACCAAAGACAACTGCTTAACAGGCAATGTCATACACCAAAGACAAGTGCTGAACAGGCAACGCCATACACCAAAGACAACTGCTTAACAGGCAATGCCATACACCAAAGACAACTGATTAACAGACAATGCCATAAACTAAAGACAACTGCTTAACAGGCAATGCCATACACCAAAGACAACTGCTTAACAGACAATGCCATACACCAAAGACAACTGCTTAACAGACAATGCCATACACCAAAGACAACTGCTTAACAGAAAATGCCATACACCAAAGACAACTGCTTAACAGGCAATGCCATACAACAAAGACAACTGCTTAACAGAAAATGCCATACACCAAAGACAACTGCTTAACAGACAATGCCATACACCAAAGACAACTGCTTAACAGAAAATGCCATACACCAAAGACAACTGCTTAACAGACAACGCCATACACCAAAGACAACTGCTTAACAGACAACGCCATACACCAAAGACAACTGCTTAACTGGCAACGCCATACACCAAAGACAACTGCTTAACAGACAATGCCATACACCACAGACAACTGCTTAACAGACAACGCACTACACCAAAGACAACTGCTTAACAGGCAATGCCATACACCAAAGACAACTGCTTAACAGGCAATGCCATACACTAAAGACAACTGCATAACAGACAATGCCATACACCAAAGACAACTGCCTAATAGACACTGCCATACACCAAAGACAACTGCTTAACAGACACTGCCATACACCAAAGACAACTGCTTAACAGGCAATGCCATACACCAAAGACAACTGCTTAACAGACAATGCCATACACCAAAGACAACTGCTTAACAGACAACGCCATACACCAAAGACAACTGCTTAACAGACACTACCAGACACCAAAGACTGCTGCTTAACAGGCAATGCCATACAATAAAGACAACTGCTTAACAGGCAATGCCATACAACAAAGACAACTGCTTAACAGACAATGCCATACACCAAAGATAACTGCTTAACAGGTAAGGCCATACACCAAAGACAACTGCTCAACAGACAATGCCATACACCAAACACAACTGCTTAACTGACAATGCCATACACCAAAGACAACTGCTTAACAGACAACGCATTACACCAAAGACAACTGCTTAACAGGCAATGACATACACTAAAGACAACTGCTTAACAGACAATGCCATACACCAAAGACAGCTGCTTAACAGACAACACATTACACCAAAGACAACTGCTTAACAGACACTGCCATACACCAAAGACAACTGCTTAACAGACAACGCATTACACCAAAGACAACTGCTTAACAGGCAATGCGATACACCAAAGACAACTGATTAAGAGGCAATGCCATACACCAAAGACAACTGCTTAACAGGCAATGCCGTACACCAAAGACAACTGCTTAACAGGCAATGCGATACACCAAAGACAACTGATTAAGAGGCAATGCCATACACCAAAGACAACTGCTTAACAGACAATGCCGTACACCAAAGACAACTGCTTAACAGGCAATGCCATGCACCAAAGACAACGGCATAACAGACAATGCCATACACCAAGGAGAACTGCTTAACAGACAATGCCATACACCAAAGACAACTGCTTAACAGACAATGCCATACACCAAAGACAACTGCTTAACAGGCAATGCCATACACCAAAGACAACTGCTTAACAGACACTGCCATACACTAAAGACAACTGCTTAACAGACAATGCCATGCACCAAAGACAACTGCATAACAGACAATGCCATACACTAAAGACAACTGCTTAACAGGCATTGCCAAACACCAAAGACAGCTGCTTAACAGACAATGCCATACACCAAAGACAGCTGCTTAACAGACACTGCCATACACTAAAGACAACTGCTTAACAGACAATGCCATACACCAAAAACAACTGCTTAACAGGCAATGCCATACACTAAAGACAACTGCTTAACAGACAATGCCATACACCAAAGACAACTGCTTAACAGACACTGCCATACACCAAAGACAACTGCTTAACAGGCAATGCCATACACCAAAGACAACTGCTTAACAGACAATGCCATACACCACAGACAACTGCTTAACAGACAATGCCATACACCAAAGACAACTGCTTAACAGACAATGCCATACACCAAAGACAACTGCTTAACAGACAATGCCATACACCAAAGACAACTGCTTAACAGACAATGCCATACACCAAAGACAACTGCTTAACAGACAATGCGATACACCAAAGACAACTGCTTAACAGACAATGCGATACACCAAAGACAACTGCTTAACAGACAATGCCATACACCAAAGACAACTGCTTAACAGGCAATGCCATACACCAAAGACAACTGCTTAACAGGCAATGCCATGCACCAAAGACAACTGCTTAACAGGCAATGTCATACACCAAAGACAACTGCTTAACAGGCAATGCCATACACCAAAGACAACTGCTTAACAGACAATGCCATACACCAAAGACAACTGCTTAACAGACACTACCTGACACCAAAGACTCCTGCTTAACAGGCAATGCCATACACCAAAGACAACTGCTTAACAGACAACACCTTACACCAAAGACAACTGCTTAACAGACAATGCCATACACCAAAGACAACTGATTAAGAGGCAATGCCATACCCCAAAGACAACTGCTTAACAGGCAATGGGATACAACAAACACAACTGCTTAACAAAAAAAGCCATTTACCAAAGACAACTGCTTAATAGGCAATGCCATACACAAAAGACTACTGCTTAACAGACAACACCATACACCAAAGACAAATGCATAACAGGCAATGCCATACACCAAAGACAACTGCTTAACAGACAATGCCATACACCAAAGACAACTGCTTAACAGGCAATGCCATACACCAAAGACAACTGCTTAACAGACAATGCCATACAACAAAGACAACTGCTTAACAGACAATTTCATACACCAAAGACAACTGCTTAACAGACAATGCCCTACACCAAAGACAACTGCTTAACAGACAATGCCATACACCAAAGACAACTGCTTAACAGACAATGCCATACACCAAAGACAACTGCTTAACAGGCAATGCCATACACCAAAGACATCTGCTTAACAGACAATGCCATACACCAAAGACATCTGCTTAACAGACAATGCCATGCACCAAAGACAACTGCTTAACAGACAATGCCATACACCAAAGACAACTGATTAACAGACAATGCCATACACCAAAGACAACTGCTTAACAGACAATGCCATACACCAAAGACAACTGCTTAACAGGCAATGCCATACACCAAAGACAACTGCTTAACAGACAATGCCATACACCAAAGACAACTGCTTAACAGACAATGCCATACACCAAAGACAACTGCTTAACAGACAATGCCATACACCAAAGACAACTGCTTAACAGGCAATGCCATACACCAAAGACAACTGCTTAACAGACAATGCCATACACCAAAGACAACTGCTTAACAGGCAATGCCATACACCAAAGACAACTGCTTAACAGACAATGCCATGCACCAAAGACAACTGCTTAACAGACAATGCCATACACCAAAGAAAACTGCTTAACAGACAATGCCATACACCAAAGACAACTGCTTAACAGACAACGCCTTACACCAAAGAGAACTGCTTAACAGACAATGCCATACACCAAAGACAACTGCTTAACAGACAATGCCATACACCAAAGACAACTGCTTAACAGGCAATGCCATACACCAAAGACAACTGCTTAACAGACAATGCCATACACCAAAGACAACTGCTTAACAGGCAATGCCATACACCAAAGACAACTGCTTAACAGACAATGCCATGCACCAAAGACAACTGCTTAACAGACAATGCCATACACCAAGGACAACTGCTTAACAGACAATGCCATACACCAAAGACAACTGCTTAACAGACACTGCCATACACTAAAGACAACTGCTTAACAGACAATGCCATACACCAAAGACAACTGCATAACAGACAATGCCATACACTAAAGACAACTGCTTAACATGCATTTCCATACAATAAAGACAACTGCTTAACATACATTGCCATACACCAAGGACAACTGCTTAACAGACAATGCCATACACCAAAGACAACTGCATAACAGACAATGCCATACACTAAAGACAACTGCTTAACAAGCATTGCCATACAATAAAGACTACTGCATAACAGACAATGCCATACACCAAGGACAACTGCTTAACAGACAATGCCATACACCAAAGACAACTGGTTAACAGACAATGCCATACACCAAAGACAACTGCTTAACAGGCAATGCCATACACCAAAGACAACTGCTTAACAGACACTGCCATACACCAAAGACAACTGCTTAACAGACACTGCCATACACCAAAGACAACTGCTTAAAAGACAATGCCATACACCAAAGACAACTGCTTAACAGACAATGCCATACACCAAAGACAACTGCTTAACAGACAATGCCATACACCAAAGACAACTGCTTAACAGGCAATGACATACACTAAAGACAACTGCTTAACAGGCAATGCCATACACCAAAGACAACTGCTTAAAAGACAATGCCATGCACCAAAGACAACGGCATAACAGACAATGCCATACACCAAGGAGAACTGCTTAACAGACAATGCCATACACCAAAGACAACTGCTTAACAGGCAATGCCATACACCAAAGACAACTGCTTAACAGACACTGCCATACACTAAAGACAACTGCTTAACAGACAATGCCATACACCAAAGACAACTGCATAACAGACAATGCCATACACTAAAGACAACTGCTTAACAGACCCTGCCATACACTAAAGACAACTGCTTAACAGACAATGCCATGCACCAAAGACAACTGCATAACAGACAATGCCATACACCAAGGACAACTGCTTAACAGACAATGCCATACACCAAAGACAACTGCTTAACAGACAATGCCATACACCAAGGATAACTGCTTAACAGACAATGCCATACACCAAAGACAACTGCTTAACAGGCAATGCCATACACTAAAGGCAACTGTTTAACAGACAATGCCATGCACCAAAGACAACTGCATAACAGACAATGCCATACACCAAGGACAACTGCTTAACAGACAATGCCATACACCAAAGACAACTGCTTAACAGACAATGCCATACACTAAAGACAACTGCTTAAGAGACAATGCCATACACCAAAGACAACTGCTTAACAGACACTGCCATACACCAAAGACAACTGCTTAACAGACACTGCCATACACTAAAGACAACTGCTTAACAGACAATGCCCTGCACCAAAGACAACTGCTTAACAGACAACGCAGTACACCAAAGACAACTGCTTAACAGGCAATGCCATGCACCAAAGACAACTGCTTAACAGACAACGCAGTACACCAAAGACAACTGCATAACAGACAATGCCATACACTAAAGACAACTGCTTAACAGGCATTGCCATACACTAAAGACAACTGCTTAACAGACAATGCCATGCACCAAAGACAACTGCATAACAGACAATGCCATACACCAAGGACAACTGCTTAACAGACAATGCCATACACCAAAGACAACTGCTTAACAGACAATGCCATACACCAAAGACAACTGCTTAACAGACAATGCCATGCACCAAAGACAACTGCTTAACAGACAATGCCATACACCAAAGACAACTGCTTAACAGACAATGCCATGCACCAAAGACAACTGCTTAACAGACAATGCCATACACCAAAGACAACTGCTTAACAGGCAATGCCATACACCAAGGACAACAGCTTAACAGACACTGCCATTTACCAAAGACAACTGCTTAACAGACAATGCTATACACAAAAGACAACTGCTTAACAGACACTGCCATACACCAAAGACAACTGCTTAACAGGCAATGACATACACTAAAGACAACTGCTTAACAGACAATGCCATACACCAAAGACAACTGCATAACAGACAATGCCATACACCAAAGACAACTGCTTAACAGACAATGCCATACATCAAAGACAACTGCTTAACAGGCAGTGCCATACACCAAAGACAACTGCTTAACAGACAATGCCATACACCACAGACAACTGCTTAACAGACAATGCCATACACCAAAGACAGCTGCTTAATGGACAATGCCATACAGCAAAGACAACTGCTTAACAGGCAATGCCATACACCAATGAAAACTGCTTAACAGGCAATGCCATACACCAAAGACAACTGCTTTACAGGCAATGCCATACACCAAAGACAACTGCTTAACAGCCAATGCCATACACCAGAGACAACTGCTTAACAGATAACGCCATACACCAAAGACAACTGCTTAACAGGCAATGCTATACACCAAAGACAACTGCTTAACATGCAATGCCATACATCAAAGACAACTGCTTAACAGACAATGCCATGCACCAAAGACAACTGCTTAACAGACAATGCCATACACCAAAGACAACTGCTTAACAGGCAATGCCATACACTAAAGACAACTGCTTAACAGACAATACCATACACCAAAGACAACTGCTTAACAGGTAATGCCACACACCAAAGACAACTGCTTAGCAGGCAATGCCATACACCAAAGACAACTGCTTAACAGACAATGCCATGCACCAAAGACAACTGCATAACAGACAATGCCATACACCAAGGACAACTGCTTAACAGACAATGCCATACACCAAAGACAACTGCGTAAAAGACAATGCCATACACCAAAGACAACTGCTTAACAGACAATGCCATACACCAAAGACAACTGCTTAACAGGCAATGCCATACACCAAGGACAACTGCTTAACAGACAATGCCATACACCAAGGACAACTGCTTAACAGACAATGCCATACACCAAAGACAACTGCGTAAAAGACAATGCCATACACCAAAGACAACTGCTTAACAGACAATGCCATACACCAAAGACAACTGCTTAACAGACAATGCCATGCACCAAAGACAACTGCATAACAGACAATGCCATACACCAAGGACAACTGCTTAACAGGCAATGCCATACACCAAATACAACTGCTTAACAGACAATGCCATACACCAAAGACAACTGCTTAACAGACAATGCCATACACCTTAGACAACTGCTTAACAGGCAATTCCATACACCAAAGACAACTGCTTAACAGACACTGCCATACACCAAAGACAACTGCTTAACAGGCAATGCCATGCACCAAAGACAACTGCTTAACAGGCAATGCCATACAACAAAGACAACTGCTTAACAGACAATGCTATACACCACAGACAACTGCTTAACAGACTATGCCATACACCAAAGACAACTGCTTAACAGACAATGCCATACACCAAAGACAACTGCTTAACAGACAATGCCATACACCAATGACAACTGCATAACAGACAATGCCATACACCAAAGACAACTGCGTAATAGACACTGCCAAACACCAAAAACAACTGCTTAAAAGGCAATGCCATACACCAAAGACAACTGCTTAACAGACAATGCCATACACCAAAGTCAACTGCTTATTAGACACTGAAATACACCAAAGACAACTGCTTAACAGACAATGCCATACAACAAAGACAACTGCTTAACAGACAGTGCCATACACCGAAGACAACTGCTTAACAGGCAATGCCATACACCAAAGACAACTGCTTAACAGGCAATGCAATACACCAAAGACAACTGCTTAACAGACAATGCCATACACCAAAGACAACTGCTTAACAGACAGTGCCATACACCAAAGACAACTGCTTAACAGGCAATGCCATACACCAAAGACAACTGCTTAACAGACAATGCCATACAGCAAAGACAACTGCTTAACAGGCAATGCCATACACCAAAGACAACTGCTTAACAGACAATGCCATACACCAAAGACAACTGCTTAACAGACAATGCCATACACCAAAGACAACTGCTTAACAGACAATGCCATACACCAAAGACAACTGCTTAACAGACAATGCCATACACCAAAGACAACTGCTGAACAGGCAACGCCATACACCAAAGACAACTGCTTAACAGGCAATGTCATACACCAAAGACAAGTGCTGAACAGGCAACGCCATACACCAAAGACAACTGCTTAACAGGCAATGCCATACACCAAAGACAACTGATTAACAGACAATGCCATAAACTAAAGACAACTGCTTAACAGGCAATGCCATACACCAAAGACAACTGCTTAACAGACAATGCCATACACCAAAGACAACTGCTTAACAGACAATGCCATACACCAAAGACAACTGCTTAACAGAAAATGCCATACACCAAAGACAACTGCTTAACAGGCAATGCCATACAACAAAGACAACTGCTTAACAGAAAATGCCATACACCAAAGACAACTGCTTAACAGACAATGCCATACACCAAAGACAACTGCTTAACAGAAAATGCCATACACCAAAGACAACTGCTTAACAGACAACGCCATACACCAAAGACAACTGCTTAACAGACAACGCCATACACCAAAGACAACTGCTTAACTGGCAACGCCATACACCAAAGACAACTGCTTAACAGACAATGCCATACACCACAGACAACTGCTTAACAGACAACGCACTACACCAAAGACAACTGCTTAACAGGCAATGCCATACACCAAAGACAACTGCTTAACAGGCAATGCCATACACTAAAGACAACTGCATAACAGACAATGCCATACACCAAAGACAACTGCCTAATAGACACTGCCATACACCAAAGACAACTGCTTAACAGACACTGCCATACACCAAAGACAACTGCTTAACAGGCAATGCCATACACCAAAGACAACTGCTTAACAGACAATGCCATACACCAAAGACAACTGCTTAACAGACAACGCCATACACCAAAGACAACTGCTTAACAGACACTACCAGACACCAAAGACTGCTGCTTAACAGGCAATGCCATACAATAAAGACAACTGCTTAACAGGCAATGCCATACAACAAAGACAACTGCTTAACAGACAATGCCATACACCAAAGATAACTGCTTAACAGGTAAGGCCATACACCAAAGACAACTGCTCAACAGACAATGCCATACACCAAACACAACTGCTTAACTGACAATGCCATACACCAAAGACAACTGCTTAACAGACAATGCCATACACCAAAGACAACTGCTTAACAGACAATGTCATACAGCAAAGACAACTGCTTAAGAGGCAATGCCATACACCAAAGACAACTGCTCAACAGACAATGCCATACACCAAACACAACTGCTTAACTGACAATGCCATACACCAAAGACAACTGCTTAACAGACAATGCCATACACCAAAGACAACTGCTTAACAGACAATGTCATACAGCAAAGACAACTGTTTAAGAGGCAATGCCATACACCAAAGACAACTGCTTAACAGACAATGCCATACACCAAAGACAACTGCTTAACAGACAATGCCATACACCAAAGACAACTGCATAACAGACAATGTCATACACCAAAGACAACTGCTTAACAGACAATGCCATACACCAAGGAGAACTGCTTAACAGACAATGCCATACACCAAAGACAACTGCTTAACAGGCAATGCCATACACTAAAGACAACTGCTTAACAGACAATGCCATACACCAAAGACAACTGCTTAACAGGCAATGCTATACACCCAAGACAACTGCTTAACAGACAATGCCATGCACCAAAGACAACTGCATAACAGGCAATGCCATACACCAAGGACAACTGTTTAACAGACAATGCCATACACCAAAGACAACTGCTTAACAGACAACGCCATACACCAAAGACAACTGCTTAACAGACACTGCCATACACCAAAGACAACTGCGTAACAGACACTGCCATACACTAAGGACAAGTGCTTAACAGACAATGCCATGCACCAAAGACAACTGCATAACAGACAATGCCATACACTAAAGACAACTGCTTAACAGGCATTGCCATACACTAAAGACAACTGCTTAACAGACAACGCATTACACCAAAGACAACTGCTTAACAGACAATGCCATGCACCAAAGACAACTGCATAACAGACAATGCCATACACCAAGGACAACTGCTTAACAGACAATGCCATACACCAAAGACAACTGCTTAACAGACAATGCCATACACCAAAGACAACTGCTTAACAGGCAATGCCATACACCAAAGACAACAGCTTAACAGACACTGCCATTTACCAAAGACAACTGCTTAACAGACAATGCTATACACAAAAGACAACTGCTTAACAGACAATGCCATACACCAAAGACAACTGCTTAACAGACACTGCCATACACGAAAGACAACTGCTTAACAGAAAAAGCCATATACCAAAGACAACTGCTTAACAGGCAATGCCTTACACCAAAGACAACTGCTTAGCAGACAATGCCATACACGAAAGACAACTGCTTAACAGAAAAAGCCATATACCAAAGACAACTGCTTAACAGGCAATGCCATACACCAAAGACAACTGCTTAACAGACAATGCCATACACCAAAGACAACTGCTTAAAAGACAACGCCATACACCAAAGACAACTGCTTAACAGACACTGCCATACACCAAAGACAACTGCTTAACAGACACTGCCATACACAAAAGACAACTGCTTAACAGGCAATGCCATACACTAAAGACAGCTGCTTGACAGGCAATGTCATACACCAAAGACAACTGCTTAACAGGCAATGCCATGCACAAAAGACAACTGCATAACAGACAATACCATACACCAAACACAACTGCTTAACAGACAATGCCATACACCAAAGACAACTGCTTAACAGACAACGCCATACACTAAAGACAACTGCTTAACATGTAACGCCATACACCAAAGACAACTGCTTAACAGGCAACACCATACACCAAAGACAACTGCTTAACAGACACTGCCATACACCAAAGACAACTGCTTAACAGGCAACACCATACACCAAAGACAACTGCTTAACAGGCAATGCCATACACCAAAGAAAACTGCTTAACAGGCAATGCCATACACCAAAGAAAACTGCTTAACAGGCAATGCCATACACCAAAGACAACTGCTTAACAGACACTGCCATACACCAAAGACAACTGCTTAACAGGCAACACCATACACCAAAGACAACTGCTTAACAGGCAATGCCATACACCAAAGAAAACTGCTTAACAGGCAACACCATACACCAAAGACAACTGCTTAACAGGCAATGCCATACACCAAAGACAACTGCTTAACAGACAATGCCATACACCAAAGACAACTGCTTAACAGACAACGCCATACACCAAAGACAACTGCTTAACAGACACTACCAGACACCAAAGACTGCTGCTTAACAGGCAATGCCATACAATAAAGACAACTGCTTAACAGGCAATGCCATACAACAAAGACAACTGCTTAACAGACAATGCCATACACCAAAGATAACTACTTAACAGGTAATGCCATACACCAAAGACAACTGCTCAACAGACAATGCCATACACCAAAGACAACTGTTTAACAGGTAATGCCATATACCAAAGACAACTGCTCAACAGACAATGCCATACACCAAAGACAACTGCTTAACAGACAATGCCATACACCAAAGACAACTGCTTAACAGGCAATGCCATACACCAAAGACAACTGCTTAACAGGCAATGCCATACACCAAAGACAACTGCTTAACAGACAACGCCATACACCAAAGACAACTTCATAACAGACAATGCCATACACTAAAGACAACTGCCTAACATGCAATGCCATACAGTAAAGACAACTGCTTAACATACATTGCCATGTACCAAAGACAACTGCATAACAGACAATGCCATACACCAAGGACAACTGCTTAACAGGCAATGCCATACACCAAAGACAACTGCTTAACAGACAATGCCATACACCAAAGACAACTGCTTAACAGACAATGGGATACACCAAAGACAACTGCTTAACAGGCAATGACATACACTAAAGACAACTGCTTATCAGGCAATGCCATACACCAAAGACAACTGCTTAACAGACAATGCCATACACCAAAGACAACTGCTTAACAGACAATGCCATACACCAAAGACAACTGCTTAACAGACAACGCATTACACCAAAGACAACTGCTTAACAGGCAATGACATACACTAAAGACAACTGCTTAACAGACAATGCCATACACCAAAGACAACTGCTTAACAGACAATGCCATACACCAAAGACAACTGCTTAACAGACAACGCATTACACCAAAAACAACTGCTTAACAGGCAATGCGATACACCAAAGACAACTGATTAAGAGGCAATGCCGTACACCAAAGACAACTGCTTAACAGGCAATGCCATACACCAAAGACAACTGCCAACTGCTTAACAAAAAAGAACATTTACCAGAGACAACTGCTTAACAGGCAATGCCATACACCAAAGACAACTGCTTAACAGGCAATGCCATACACCAAAGACAACTGCTTAAAAGACAATGACATGCACCAAAGACAACTACTTAACAGGCAATGCCATACACCAAAGACAACTGCATAACAGACAATGCCATACACCAAGGAGAACTGCTTAACAGACAATGCCATACACCAAAGACAACTGCTTAACAGACACTGCCATACACTAAAGACAACTGCTTAACAGACAATGCCATGCACCAAAGACAACTGCATAACAGACAATGCCATACACTAAAGACAACTGCTTAACAGGCATTGCCATACGCTAAAGACAACTGCTTAACAGACAATGCCATACACCAAAAACAACTGCTTAACAGGCAATGCCATACACTAAAGACAACTGCTTAACAGACAATGCCATACACCACAGACAACTGCTTAACAGACAATGCCATACACCAAAGACAACTGCTTAACAGACAATGCCATACACCAAAGACAACTGCTTAACAGACAATGCCATACACCAAAGACAAATGCTTAACAGGCAATGCCATACACCAAAGACAACTGCTTAACAGACAATGCCATACACCAAAGACAAATGCTTAACAGGCAATGCCATACACCAAAGAAAACTGCTTAACAGACAACGCCATGAACTAAAGACAACTGCTTAACAGACAATGCCATACACCAAAGACAACTGCTTAACAGACACTGCCATACACCAAAGACAACTGCTTAACAGACAATGCCATACACCAAAGAAAACTGCTTAACAGACAATGCCATACACCAAAGACAACTGCTTAACATACAACGCCTTACACCAAATAGAACTGCTTAACAGACAATGCCATACACCAAAGACAACTGCTTAACAGGCAATGCCATACACTAAAGACAACTGCTTAACAGGCAATGTCATACACCAAAGACAACTGCTTAACAGGCAATGCCATACACCAAAGACAACTGCTTAACAGGCAATGCCATGCACCAAAGACAACTGCTTAACAGGCAATGTCATACACCAAAGACAACTGCTTAAAAGGCACTGCCATACACCAAAGACAACTGCTTAACAGACAATGCCATACACCAAAGACAACTGCTTAACAGACACTACCTGACACCAAAGACTCCTGATTAACAGGCAACGCCATACACCAAAGACAACTGCTTAACAGACAATGCCATACACCAAAGACAACTGCTTAACAGACAATGCCATACACCAAAGACAACTGCTTAACAGGCAATGTCATACACCAAAGACAACTGCTTAACAGGCAATGCCATACACCAAAGACAACTGCTTAACAGACAATGCCATACACCAAAGACAAGTGCTTAACAGACAACGCCTTACACCAAAGACAACTGCTTAACAGGCAATGCCATACACCAAAGACAACTGATTAAGAGGCAATGCCATACCCAAAGACAACTGCTTAACAGGCAATGCCATACACCAAAGACAACTGCTTAACAGACACTACCTGACACCAAAGACTCCTGATTAACAGGCAATGCCATACACCAAAGACAACTGCTTAACAGACAACGCCTTACACCAAAGACAACTGCTTAACAGGCAATGCCATACACCAAAGACAACTGATTAAGAGGCAATGCCATACCCAAAGACAACTGCTTAACAGGCAATGCGATACAACAAACACAACTGCTTAACAAAAAAAGCCATTTACCAAAGACAACTGCTTAACAGGCAATGCCATACACCAAAGACTACTGCTTAACAGACAACACCATGCACCAAAGACAAATGCATAACAGGCAATGCCATACACCAAAGACAACTGCTTAACAGGCAATGCCATACACCAAAGACAACTGCTTAACAGACAATGCCATACACCAAAGACAACTGCTTAACAGACAATGCCATACACCAAAGACAACTGCTTAACAGACAATGCCATACACCAAAGACAACTGCTTAACAGGCAATGCCATACACCAAAGACAACTGCTTAACAGGCAATGCCATTCACCAAAGACAACTGCTTAACAGGCAATGCCATACACCAAAGACAACTGCTTAACAGACAATGCCATACACCAAAGACAACTGCTTAACAGACAATGCCATACACCAAAGACAACTGCTTAACAGACAATGCCATACACCAAAGACAACTGCTTAACAGTCAATGCCATACACCAAAGACAACTGCTTAACAGACAATGCCATACACCAAAGACAACTGCTTAACAGACAATGCCATACACCAAAGACAACTGCTTAACAGACAATGCCATACACCAAAGACAACTGCTTAACAGGCAATGCCATACACCAAAGACAACTGCTTAACAGACAATGCCATACACCAAAGACAGCTGCTTAACAGACAATGCCATACACCAAAGACAACTGCTTAACAGGCAATGCCATACACCAAAGACAACTGCTTAACAGACAATGCCATACACCAAAGACAACTGCTTAACAGGCAATGCCATACACCAAAGACATCTGCTTAACAGACAATGCCATGCACCAAAGACAACTGCTTAACAGACAATGCCATACACCAAAGACAACTGCTTAACAGACAATGCCATACACCAAAGACAACTGCTTAACAGACAATGCCATACACCAAAGACAACTGCTTAACAGGCAATGCCATACACCAAAGACAACTGCTTAACAGACAATGCCATACACCAAAGACAACTGCTTAACAGACAATTCCATACACTAAAGACAACTGCTTAACAGACAATGCCATACACCAAAGACAACTGCTTAACAGACAATGCCATACACCAAAGACAACTGCTTAACAGACAATGCCATACACCAAAGACAACTGCTTAACAGACAATGCCATACACCAAAGACAACAGCTTAACAGACAATGCCATACACTAAAGACAACTGCTTAACAGACAATGCCATACACCAAAGACAACTGCTTAACAGGCAATGCCATACACCAAAGACAACTGCTTAACAGACAATGCCATACACCAAAGACAACTGCTTAACAGACAATGCCATACACCAAAGACAACTGCTTAACAGA
Organism: Phyllobates terribilis; assembly: GCF_046119375.1. Lineage (NCBI taxonomy): Eukaryota > Metazoa > Chordata > Amphibia > Anura > Dendrobatidae > Phyllobates > Phyllobates terribilis. The sequence goes on along the minus strand of NW_027362798.1, from coordinate 11,150,997 downwards.
CAATGCCATACACCAAAGACAACTGCTTAACAGGCAATGCCATACATCAAAGACAACTGCTTAACAGACAATGCCATACACCAAAGACAACTGCTTAACAGGCAATGCCATACACCAAAGACATCTGCTTAACAGACAATGCCATGCACCAAAGACAACTGCTTGACAGACAATGCCATACACCAAGGACAACTGCTTAACAGACAATGCCATACACCAAAGACAACTGCTTAACAGGCAATGCCATACACCAAAGACAACTGCTTAACAGACACTGCCATACACTAAAGACAACTGCTTAACAGACAATGCCATACACTAAAGACAACTGCTTAACATGCATTGCCATACAATAAAGACAACTTCTTAACAGACACTGCCATACACCAAAGACAACTGCTTAACAGACACTGCCATACACCAAAGACAACTGCTTAACAGCCAATGACATACACCAAAGACAACTGCTTAACAGCCATTGCCATACACCAAAGACAACTGCTTAACAGACAATGCCATACACCAAAGACAACTGCTTAACAGGCAATGACATACACTAAAGACAACTGCTTAACAGGCAATGACATACACCAAAGACAACTGCTTAACAGACAATGCCATACACCAAAGACAACTGCTTAACAGACAACGCATTACACCAAAGACAACTGCTTAACAGGCAATGACATGCACTAAAGACAACTGCTTAACAGACAATGCCATACACCAAAGACAACTGCTTAACAGACAATGCCATACACCAAAGACAACTGCTTAACAGACAACGCATTACACCAAAGACAACTGCTTAACAGGCAATGCCATACACCAAAGACAACTGCTTAACAGACAACGCCATACACCAAAGACAACTGCTTAACAGGCAATGCGATACACCAAAGACAACTGCTTAACAAAAAAGAACATTTACCAGAGACAACTGCTTAACAGGCAATGCCATACACCAAAGACAACTGCTTAACAGGCAATGCCATACACCAAAGACAACTGCTTAAAAGACAATGCCATGCACCAAAGACAACGGCATAACAGACAATGCCATACACCAAGGAGAACTGCTTAACAGACAATGCCATAAACCAAAGACAACTGCATAACAGGCAATGCCATACACCAAAGACAACTGCTTAACAGACACTGCCATACACTAAAGACAACTGCTTAACAGGCAATGCCATGCACCAAAGACAACTGCATAACAGACAATGCCATACACTAAACACAACTGCTTATCAGGCATTGCCATACACCAAAGACAACTGCTTAACAGACAATGCCATACACCAAAAACAACTGCTTAACAGGCAATGCCATACACCAAAGACAACTGCTTAACAGACAATGCCATACACCACAGACAACTTCTTAACAGACAATGCCATACACCAAAGACAACTGCTTAACAGACAATGCCATACACCAAAGAAAACTGCTTAACAGACAATGCCATACACCAAAGACAACTGCTTAACAGACAACGCCTTACACCAAAGAGAACTGCTTAACAGACAATGCCATACACCAAAGACAACTGCTTAACAGGCAATGCCATACAGTAAAGACAACTGCTTAACAGGCAATGTCATACACCAAAGACAACTGCTTAACAGGCAATGCCATGCACCAAAGACAACTGCTTAACAGGCAATGTTATACACCAAAGACAACTGCTTAACAGGCAATGCCATACACCAAAGACAACTGCTTAACAGACACTACCTGACACCAAAGACTCCTGCTTAACAGGCAATGCCATACACCAAAGAGAACTGCTTAACAGACAACGCCTTACACCAAAGACAACTGCTTAACAGACAACGCATTACACCAAAGAGAACTGCTTAACAGGCAATGCCATACAGTAAAGACAACTGCTTAACAGGCAATGCCATACACCAAAGACAACTGATTAAGAGGCAATGCCATACCCCAAAGACAACTGCTTAACAGGCAATGCGATACAACAAACACAACTGCTTAACAAAAAAAGCCATTTACCAAAGACAACTGCTTAACAGGCAATGCCATACAACAAAGACTACTGCTTAACAGACAACACCATACACCAAAGACAAATGCATAACAGGCAATGCCATACACCAAAGACAATTGCTTAACAGACAATGCCATACACCAAAAACAACTGCTTAACAGACAATGCCATACACCAAAGACAACTGCTTAACAGACAATGCCATACACCAAAGACAACTGCTTAACAGACAATGCCATACACCAAAGACAACTGCTTAACAGGCAATGCCATACACCAAAGACAACTGCTTAACAGACAATGCCATACACCAAAGACAGCTGCTTAACAGACAATGCCATACACCAAAGACAACTGCTTAACAGACAATGCCATACACCAAAGACAACTGCTTAACAGACAATGCCATACACCAAAGACAACTGCTTAACGGGCAATGCCATACACCAAAGACAACTGCTTAACAGACAATGCCATACACCAAAGACAACTGCTTAACAGGCAATGCCATACAGCAAAGACATCTGCTTAACAGACAATGCCATACACCAAAGACAACTGCTTAACAGGCAATGCCATACACCAAAGACAACTGCATAACAGGCAATGCCATATACCAAAGACAACTGCTTAACAGGCAATGCCATACACCAAAGACAACTGCTTAACAGACAATGCCATACACCAAAGACAACTGCTTAACAGACAATGCCATACACCAAAGACATCTGCTTAACAGACAATGCCATACACCAAAGAAAACTGCTTAACAGGCAATGCCATACACCAAAGACAACTGCTTAACAGACAATGCCATACACCAAAGACAACTGCTTAACAGGCAATGCCATACACCAAAGACAACTGCTTAACAGACAATGCCATACACCAAAGACAACTACTTAACAGACAATGCCATACACCAAAGACAACTACTTAACAGACAATGCCATACACCAAAGACAACTGCTTAACAGACAATTCCATACACCAAAGACAACTACTTAACAGACAATGCCATACACCAAAGACAACTACTTAACAGACAATGCCATACACCAAAGACAACTGCTTAACAGACAATGCCATACACCAAAGACAACTACTTAACAGACAATGCCATACACCAAAGACAACTACTTAACAGACAATGCCATACACCAAAGACAACTGCTTAACAGACAATGCCATACACCAAAGACAACTGCTTAACAGGCAATGCCATACACCAAAGACAACTGCTTAACAGACAATGCCATGCACCAAAGACAACTGCTTAACAGACAATGCCATACACCAAAGACAACTGCTTAACAGACAATGCCATACACCAAAGACAACTGCTTAACAGGCAATGCCATACACCAAAGACAACTGCTTAACAGGCAATGCCATACACCAAAGACAACTGCTTAACAGACAATGCCATACACCAAAGACAACTGCTTAACAGACAATGCCATACACCAAAGACAACTGCTTAACAGGCAATGCCATACACCAAAGACAACTGCTTAACAGGCAATGCCATACACCAAAGACAACTGCTTAACAGGCAATGCCATACACCAAAGACAACTGCTTAACAGGCAATGCCGTACACCAAAGACAACTGCTTAACAGACAATGCCATACACCAAAGACAACTGCTTAACAGACAATGCCATACACCAAAGACAACTGCATAACAGACAATGCCATACACTAAAGACAACTGCTTAACATGCATTGCCATACAATAAAGACAACTGCTTAACATACATTGCCATACACCAAGGACAACTGCTTAACAGGCAATGCCATACACCAAGGACAACTGCTTAACAGGCAATGCCATACACCAAAGACAACTGCTTAACAGACACTGCCATACACCAAAGGCAACTGCTTAACAGGCAATGCCATACACCAAAGACAACTGCTTAACAGACACTGCCATACACCAAAGACAACTGCTTAACAGACACTGCCATACACCAAAGACAACTGCTTAACAGACAATGCCATACACCAAAGACAACTGCTTAACAGACACTGCCATACACCAAAGACAACTGCTTAACAGACAATGCCATACACCAAAGACAACTGCTTAAAAGACATTGCCATACACCAAAGACAACTGCTTAACAGACAATGCCATACACCAAAGACAACTGCTTAACAGACAATGCCATACACCAAAGACAACTGCTTAACAGACAATGCCATACACCAAAGACAACTGCTTAACAGGCAATGCCATACACCAAAGACATCTGCTTAACAGACAATGCCATGCACCAAAGACAACTGCTTAACAGACAATGCCATACACCAAAGACAACTGCTTAACAGACAATGCCATACACCAAAGACAACTGCTTAACAGACAATGCCATACACCAAAGACAACTGCTTAACAGGCAATGCCATACACCAAAGACAACTGCTTAACAGACAATGCCATACACCAAAGACAACTGCTTAACAGACAATTCCATACACTAAAGACAACTGCTTAACAGACAATGCCATACACCAAAGACAACTGCTTAACAGACAATGCCATACACCAAAGACAACTGCTTAACAGACAATGCCATACACCAAAGACAACTGCTTAACAGACAATGCCATACACCAAAGACAACAGCTTAACAGACAATGCCATACACTAAAGACAACTGCTTAACAGACAATGCCATACACCAAAGACAACTGCTTAACAGGCAATGCCATACACCAAAGACAACTGCTTAACAGACAATGCCATACACCAAAGACAACTGCTTAACAGACAATGCCATACACCAAAGACAACTGCTTAACAGACAATGCCATACACCAAAGACAACTGCTTAACAGGCAATGCCATACATCAAAGACAACTGCTTAACAGACAATGCCATACACCAAAGACAACTGCTTAACAGGCAATGCCATACACCAAAGACATCTGCTTAACAGACAATGCCATGCACCAAAGACAACTGCTTGACAGACAATGCCATACACCAAGGACAACTGCTTAACAGACAATGCCATACACCAAAGACAACTGCTTAACAGGCAATGCCATACACCAAAGACAACTGCTTAACAGACACTGCCATACACTAAAGACAACTGCTTAACAGACAATGCCATACACTAAAGACAACTGCTTAACATGCATTGCCATACAATAAAGACAACTTCTTAACAGACACTGCCATACACCAAAGACAACTGCTTAACAGACACTGCCATACACCAAAGACAACTGCTTAACAGCCAATGACATACACCAAAGACAACTGCTTAACAGCCATTGCCATACACCAAAGACAACTGCTTAACAGACAATGCCATACACCAAAGACAACTGCTTAACAGGCAATGACATACACTAAAGACAACTGCTTAACAGGCAATGACATACACCAAAGACAACTGCTTAACAGACAATGCCATACACCAAAGACAACTGCTTAACAGACAACGCATTACACCAAAGACAACTGCTTAACAGGCAATGACATGCACTAAAGACAACTGCTTAACAGACAATGCCATACACCAAAGACAACTGCTTAACAGACAATGCCATACACCAAAGACAACTGCTTAACAGACAACGCATTACACCAAAGACAACTGCTTAACAGGCAATGCCATACACCAAAGACAACTGCTTAACAGACAACGCCATACACCAAAGACAACTGCTTAACAGGCAATGCGATACACCAAAGACAACTGCTTAACAAAAAAGAACATTTACCAGAGACAACTGCTTAACAGGCAATGCCATACACCAAAGACAACTGCTTAACAGGCAATGCCATACACCAAAGACAACTGCTTAAAAGACAATGCCATGCACCAAAGACAACGGCATAACAGACAATGCCATACACCAAGGAGAACTGCTTAACAGACAATGCCATAAACCAAAGACAACTGCATAACAGGCAATGCCATACACCAAAGACAACTGCTTAACAGACACTGCCATACACTAAAGACAACTGCTTAACAGGCAATGCCATGCACCAAAGACAACTGCATAACAGACAATGCCATACACTAAACACAACTGCTTATCAGGCATTGCCATACACCAAAGACAACTGCTTAACAGACAATGCCATACACCAAAAACAACTGCTTAACAGGCAATGCCATACACCAAAGACAACTGCTTAACAGACAATGCCATACACCACAGACAACTTCTTAACAGACAATGCCATACACCAAAGACAACTGCTTAACAGACAATGCCATACACCAAAGAAAACTGCTTAACAGACAATGCCATACACCAAAGACAACTGCTTAACAGACAACGCCTTACACCAAAGAGAACTGCTTAACAGACAATGCCATACACCAAAGACAACTGCTTAACAGGCAATGCCATACAGTAAAGACAACTGCTTAACAGGCAATGTCATACACCAAAGACAACTGCTTAACAGGCAATGCCATGCACCAAAGACAACTGCTTAACAGGCAATGTTATACACCAAAGACAACTGCTTAACAGGCAATGCCATACACCAAAGACAACTGCTTAACAGACACTACCTGACACCAAAGACTCCTGCTTAACAGGCAATGCCATACACCAAAGAGAACTGCTTAACAGACAACGCCTTACACCAAAGACAACTGCTTAACAGACAATGCCTTACACCAAAGAGAACTGCTTAACAGGCAATGCCATACAGTAAAGACAACTGCTTAACAGGCAATGCCATACACCAAAGACAACTGATTAAGAGGCAATGCCATACCCCAAAGACAACTGCTTAACAGGCAATGCGATACAACAAACACAACTGCTTAACAAAAAAAGCCATTTACCAAAGACAACTGCTTAACAGGCAATGCCATACAACAAAGACTACTGCTTAACAGACAACACCATACACCAAAGACAAATGCATAACAGGCAATGCCATACACCAAAGACAATTGCTTAACAGACAATGCCATACACCAAAAACAACTGCTTAACAGACAATGCCATACACCAAAGACAACTGCTTAACAGACAATGCCATACACCAAAGACAACTGCTTAACAGACAATGCCATACACCAAAGACAACTGCTTAACAGGCAATGCCATACACCAAAGACAACTGCTTAACAGACAATGCCATACACCAAAGACAGCTGCTTAACAGACAATGCCATACACCAAAGACAACTGCTTAACAGACAATGCCATACACCAAAGACAACTGCTTAACAGACAATGCCATACACCAAAGACAACTGCTTAACGGGCAATGCCATACACCAAAGACAACTGCTTAACAGACAATGCCATACACCAAAGACAACTGCTTAACAGGCAATGCCATACTGCAAAGACATCTGCTTAACAGACAATGCCATACACCAAAGACAACTGCTTAACAGGCAATGCCATACACCAAAGACAACTGCATAACAGGCAATGCCATATACCAAAGACAACTGCTTAACAGGCAATGCCATACACCAAAGACAACTGCTTAACAGACAATGCCATACACCAAAGACAACTGCTTAACAGACAATGCCATACACCAAAGACATCTGCTTAACAGACAATGCCATACACCAAAGAAAACTGCTTAACAGGCAATGCCATACACCAAAGACAACTGCTTAACAGACAATGCCATACACCAAAGACAACTGCTTAACAGGCAATGCCATACACCAAAGACAACTGCTTAACAGACAATGCCATACACCAAAGACAACTACTTAACAGACAATGCCATACACCAAAGACAACTACTTAACAGACAATGCCATACACCAAAGACAACTGCTTAACAGACAATTCCATACACCAAAGACAACTACTTAACAGACAATGCCATACACCAAAGACAACTACTTAACAGACAATGCCATACACCAAAGACAACTGCTTAACAGACAATGCCATACACCAAAGACAACTACTTAACAGACAATGCCATACACCAAAGACAACTACTTAACAGACAATGCCATACACCAAAGACAACTGCTTAACAGACAATGCCATACACCAAAGACAACTGCTTAACAGGCAATGCCATACACCAAAGACAACTGCTTAACAGACAATGCCATGCACCAAAGACAACTGCTTAACAGACAATGCCATACACCAAAGACAACTGCTTAACAGACAATGCCATACACCAAAGACAACTGCTTAACAGGCAATGCCATACACCAAAGACAACTGCTTAACAGGCAATGCCATACACCAAAGACAACTGCTTAACAGACAATGCCATACACCAAAGACAACTGCTTAACAGACAATGCCATACACCAAAGACAACTGCTTAACAGGCAATGCCATACACCAAAGACAACTGCTTAACAGGCAATGCCATACACCAAAGACAACTGCTTAACAGGCAATGCCATACACCAAAGACAACTGCTTAACAGGCAATGCCGTACACCAAAGACAACTGCTTAACAGACAATGCCATACACTAAAGACAACTGCTTAACAGACAATGCCATACACCAAAGACAACTGCATAACAGACAATGCCATACACTAAAGACAACTGCTTAACATGCATTGCCATACAATAAAGACAACTGCTTAACATACATTGCCATACACCAAGGACAACTGCTTAACAGGCAATGCCATACACCAAGGACAACTGCTTAACAGGCAATGCCATACACCAAAGACAACTGCTTAACAGACACTGCCATACACCAAAGGCAACTGCTTAACAGGCAATGCCATACACCAAAGACAACTGCTTAACAGACACTGCCATACACCAAAGACAACTGCTTAACAGACACTGCCATACACCAAAGACAACTGCTTAACAGACAATGCCATACACCAAAGACAACTGCTTAACAGACACTGCCATACACCAAAGACAACTGCTTAACAGACAATGCCATACACCAAAGACAACTGCTTAAAAGACATTGCCATACACCAAAGACAACTGCTTAACAGACAATGCCATACACCAAAGACAACTGCTTAACAGACAATGCCATACACCAAAGACAACTGCTTAACAGGCAATGACATACACTAAAGACAACTGCTTAACAGGCAATGCCATACACCAAAGACAACTGCTTAACAGACAATGCCATACACCAAAGACAACTGCTTAACAGACAACGCATTACACCAAAGACAACTGCTTAACAGGCAATGACATATACTAAAGACAACTGCTTAACAGACAATGCCATACACCAAAGACAACTGCTTAACAGACAATGCCATACACCAAAGACAACTGCTTAACAGACAACGCATTACACCAAAGACAACTGCTTAACAGGCAATGACATACACTAAAGACAACTGCTTAACAAACAATGCCATACACCAAAGACAACTGCTTAACAGACAATGCCATACACCAAAGACAACTGCTTAACAGACAATGCCATACACCAAAGACAACTGCTTAACAGAAAATGCCATACACCAAAGACAACTGCTTAACAGGCAATGCCATACACCAAAGGCAACTGCTTAACAGACAATGCCATACACCAAAGACAACTGCTTAACAGACACTGCCATACACCAAAGACAACTGCTTAACAGACAATGCCATACACCAAAGACAACTGCTTAACAGACAATGCCATACACCAAAAACAACTGCTTAACAGGCAATGACATACACTAAAGACAACTGCTTAACAGGCAATGCCATACACCAAAGACAACTGCTTAACAGACAATGCCATACACCAAAGACAACTGCTTAACAGACAACGCATTACACCAAAGACAACTGCTTAACAGGCAATGACATATACTAAAGACAACTGCTTAACAGACAATGCCATACACCAAAGACAACTGCTTAACAGACAATGCCATACACCAAAGACAACTGCTTAACAGACAACGCATTACACCAAAGACAACTGCTTAACAGGCAATGACATACACTAAAGACAACTGCTTAACAGACAATGCCATACACCTAAGACAACTGCTTAACAGACAATGCCATACACCAAAGACAACTGCTTAACAGACAATGCCATAAACCAAAGACAACTGCTTAACAGGCAATGCCATACACCGAACACAACTGCTTAACAGGCAATGCCATACACCAAAGACAACTGCTTAACAGGCAATGCCATACACCAAAGACAACTGCTTAACAGACAATGCCATACACCAAAGACAACTGCTTAACAGACAATGCCATACACCAAAGACAACTGCTTAACAGGCAATGCCATACACCAAAGACAACTGCTTAACAGGCAATGCCATACACCAAAGACAACTGCTTAACAGGCAATGCCATACACCAAAGACAACTGCTTAACAGGCAATGCCGTACACCAAAGACAACTGCTTAACAGACAATGCCATACACCAAAGACAACTGCTTAACAGACAATGCCATGCACCAAAGACAACTGCTTAACAGACACTGCCATACACTAAAGACAACTGCTTAACAGACAATGCCATACACCAAAGACAACTGCATAACAGACAATGCCATACACTAAAGACAACTGCTTAACATGCATTGCCATACAATAAAGACAACTGCATAACAGACAATGCCATACACCAAGGACAACTGCTTAACAGGCAATGCCATACACCAAAGACAACTGCTTAACAGACACTGCCATACACCAAAGACAACTGCTTAACAGACACTGCCATACACCAAAGACAACTGCTTAACAGACAATGCCATACACCAAAGACAACTGCTTAACAGACACTGCCATACACCAAAGACAACTGCTTAACAGACAATGCCATACACCAAAGACAACTGCTTAAAAGACATTGCCATATACCAAAGACAACTGCTTAACAGACAATGCCATACACCAAAGACAACTGCTTAACAGACAATGCCATACACCAAAGACAACTGCTTAACAGGCAATGACATACACTAAAGACAACTGCTTAACAGGCAATGCCATACACCAAAGACAACTGCTTAACAGACAATGCCATACACCAAAGACAACTGCTTAACAGACAACGCATTACACCAAAGACAACTGCTTAACAGGCAATGACATATACTAAAGACAACTGCTTAACAGACAATGCCATACACCAAAGACAACTGCTTAACAGACAATGCCATACACCAAAGACAACTGCTTAACAGACAACGCATTACACCAAAGACAACTGCTTAACAGGCAATGACATACACTAAAGACAACTGCTTAACAGACAATGCCATACACCAAAGACAACTGCTTAACAGACAATGCCATACACCAAAGACAACTGCTTAACAGACAATGCCATACACCAAAGACAACTGCTTAACAGACAATGCCATACACCAAAGACAACTGCTTAACAGGCAATGACATATACTAAAGACAACTGCTTAACAGACAATGCCATACACCAAAGACAACTGCTTAACAGACAATGCCATACACCAAAGACAACTGCTTAACAGGCAATGCCATACACCAAAGACAACTGCTTAACAGACAATGCCATACACCAAAGACAACTGCTTAACAGACACTGCCATACAACAAAGACAACTGCTTAACAGACAATGCCATACACCAAAGACAACTGCTTAGACAATGCCATACACCAAAGACAACTGCTTAACAGGCAATGCCATTCACCAAAGACAACTGCTTAACAGACAATGCCATACACCAAAGACAACTGCTTAACAGACACTGCCATACACCAAAGACAACTGCTTAACAGACAATGCCATACACCAAAGACAACTGCTTAACAGACACTGCCATACACCAAAGACAACTGCTTAACAGACAATGCCATACACCAAAGACAACTGCTTAACAGACAATGCCATACACCAAAGACAACTGCTTAACAGGCAATGACATACACTAAAGACAACTGCTTAACAGGCAATGCCATACACCAAAGACAACTGCTTAACAGACAATGCCATACACCAAAGACAACTGCTTAACAGACAACGCATTACACCAAAGACAACTGCTTAACAGGCAATGACATATACTAAAGACAACTGCTTAACAGACAATGCCATACACCAAAGACAACTGCTTAACAGACAATGCCATACACCAAAGACAACTGCTTAACAGACAATGCATTACACCAAAGACAACTGCTTAACAGGCAATGACATACACTAAAGACAACTGCTTAACAGACAATGCCATACACCTAAGACAACTGCTTAACAGACAATGCCATACACCAAAGACAACTGCTTAACAGACAATGCCATAAACCAAAGACAACTGCTTAACAGGCAATGCCATACACCGAAGACAACTGCTTAACAGGCAATGCCATACACCAAAGACAACTGCTTAACAGGCAATGCCATACACCAAAGACAACTGCTTAACAGACAATGCCATACACCAAACACAACTGCTTAACAGACAATGCCATACACCAAAGACAACTGCTTAACAGGCAATGCCATACACCAAAGACAACTGCTTAACAGGCAATGCCATACACCAAAGACAACTGCTTAACAGGCAATGCCATACACCAAAGACAACTGCTTAACAGGCAATGCCGTACACCAAAGACAACTGCTTAACAGACAATGCCATACACCAAAGACAACTGCTTAACAGACAATGCCATGCACCAAAGACAACTGCTTAACAGACACTGCCATACACTAAAGACAACTGCTTAACAGACAATGCCATACACCAAAGACAACTGCATAACAGACAATGCCATACACTAAAGACAACTGCTTAACATGCATTGCCATACAATAAAGACAACTGCTTAACATACATTGCCATACACCAAGGACAACTGCTTAACAGACAATGCCATACACCAAAGACAACTGCATAACAGGCAATGCCATACACTAAAGACAACTGCTTAACATGCATTGCCATACAATAAAGACAACTGCATAACAGACAATGCCATACACCAAGGACAACTGCTTAACAGGCAATGCCATACACCAAAGACAACTGCTTAACAGACACTGCCATACACCAAAGACAACTGCTTAACAGGCAATGCCATACACCAAAGACAACTGCTTAACAGACACTGCCATACACCAAAGACAACTGCTTAACAGACACTGCCATACACCAAAGACAACTGCTTAACAGACAATGCCATACACCAAAGACAACTGCTTAACAGACACTGCCATACACCAAAGACAACTGCTTAACAGACAATGCCATACACCAAAGACAACTGCTTAAAAGACATTGCCATACACCAAAGACAACTGCTTAACAGACAATGCCATACACCAAAGACAACTGCTTAACAGACAATGCCATACACCAAAGACAACTGCTTAACAGGCAATGACATACACTAAAGACAACTGCTTAACAGGCAATGCCATACACCAAAGACAACTGCTTAACAGACAATGCCATACACCAAAGACAACTGCTTAACAGACAACGCATTACACCAAAGACAACTGCTTAACAGGCAATGACATATACTAAAGACAACTGCTTAACAGACAATGCCATACACCAAAGACAACTGCTTAACAGACAATGCCATACACCAAAGACAACTGCTTAACAGACAACGCATTACACCAAAGACAACTGCTTAACAGGCAATGACATACACTAAAGACAACTGCTTAACAGACAATGCCATACACCAAAGACAACTGCTTAACAGACAATGCCATACACCAAAGACAATTGCTTAACAGACAATGCCATACACCAAAGACAACTGCTTAACAGACAATGCCATACACCAAAGACAACTGCTTAACAGGCAATGACATATACTAAAGACAACTGCTTAACAGACAATGCCATACACCAAAGACAACTGCTTAACAGACAATGCCATACACCAAAGACAACTGCTTAACAGGCAATGCCATACACCAAAGACAACTGCTTAACAGACAATGCCATACACCAAAGACAACTGCTTAACAGACACTGCCATACACCAAAGACAACTGCTTAACAGACAATGCCATACACCAAAGACAACTGCTTAGACAATGCCATACACCAAAGACAACTGCTTAACAGGCAATGACATACACTAAAGACAACTGCTTAACAGGCATTGCCATACACCAAAGACAACTGCTTAACAGACAATGCCATACACCAAAGACAACTGCTTAACAGACAACGCATTACACCAAAGACCACTGCTTAACAGGCAATGACATATACTAAAGACAACTGCTTAACAGACAATGCCATACACCAAAGACAACTGCTTAACAGACAATGCCATACACCAAAGACAACTGCTTAACAGACAACGCATTACACCAAAGACAACTGCTTAACAGGCAATGACATACACTAAAGACAACTGCTTAACAGACAATGCCATACACCTAAGACAACTGCTTAACAGACAATGCCATACACCAAAGACAACTGCTTAACAGACAATGCCATAAACCAAAGACAACTGCTTAACAGGCAATGCCATACACCGAAGACAACTGCTTAACAGGCAATGCCATACTCCGAAGACAACTGCTTAACAGACACTGCAATACACCAAAGACAACTGCTTAACAGACAATGCCATACACCAAAGACAACTGCTTAACAGACAATGCCATACACCAAAGACAACTGCTTAACAGACAATGCCATAAACCAAAGATAACTGCTTAACAGGCAATGCCATACACCAAAGACAACTGCTTAACAGACAATGCCATAAACCAAAGACAACTGCTTAACAGACAATGCTATACACCAAAGACAACTGCTTAACAGGCAATGCCATACACCAAAGACAACTGCTTAACAGGCAATGCCATACACCAAAGACAACTGCTTAACAGACAATGCCATACACCAAAGACAACTGCTTAACAGACAATGCCATACACCAAAGACAACTGCTTAACAGACAACGCATTACATCAAAGACAACTGCTTAACAGGCAATGACATACACTAAAGACAACTGCTTAACAGACAATGCCATAAACCAAAGACAACTGCTTAACAGACAATGCCATACACCAAAGACAACTGCTTAACAGGCAATGCCATACACCAAAGACAACTTCTTAACAGGCAATGCCATACACCAAAGACAACTGCTTAACAGACAATGCCATACACCAAAGACAACTGCTTAACAGACAATGCCATACACCAAAGACAACTGCTTAACAGACAACGCATTACACCAAAGACAACTGCTTAACAGGCAATGCCATACACCAAAGACAACTTATTAAGAGGTAATGCCATACACCAAAGACAACTGCTTAACAGACAATGCCATACACCAAAGACAACTGCTTAACAGACAATGCCATACACCAAAACAACTGCTTAACAGACAATGCCATACACCAAAGACAACTGCTTAACAGGCAATGCCATACACCAAAGACAACTGCTTAACAGACAATGCCATACACCAAAGACAACTGCTTAACAGACAACGCATTACATCAAAGACAACTGCTTAACAGGCAATGACATACACTAAAGACAACTGCTTAACAGACAATGCCATACACCAAAGACAACTGCTTAACAGACAATGCCATACACCAAAGACAACTGCTTAACAGACAACGCATTACACCAAAGACAACTGCTTAACAGGCAATGCCATACACCAAAGACAACTGATTAAGAGGTAATGCCATACACCAAAGACAACTGCTTAACAGACAATGCCATACACCAAAGACAACTGCTTAACAGACAATGCCATACACCAAAACAACTGCTTAACAGGCAATGCCATACACCAAAGACAACTGCTTAACAGGCAATGCCATACACCAAAGACTACTGCTTAACAGACAACACCATACACCAAAGACAAATGCATAACAGGCAATGCCATACACCAAAGACAGCTGCTTAACAGGCAGTGCCATACACCAAAGACAATTGCTTAACAGGCAATGCCATACACCAAAGACAACTGCTTAACAGGCAATGCCATACACTAAAGACAACTGCTTAACAGGCAATGCCATACACCAAAGACAACTGCTTAACAGACAATGCCATACACCAAAGACAACTGCTTAACAGACAATGCCATACACCAAAGACAAGTGCTTAACAGACAATGCCATACACCAAAGACAACTGCTTAACAGGCAATGACATACACTAAAGACAACTGCTTAACAGACAATGCCATACACCAAAGACAACTGCTTAACAGACACTGCCATACACCAAAGACAACTGCTTAACAGACAATGCCATACACCAAAGACAACTGATTAACAGGCAATGCCATACACCAAAGACAACTGCTTAACAGACAATGCCATACACCAAAGACAACTGCTTAACAGGCAATGCCATACACCAAAGACATCTGCTTAACAGACAATGTCATGCACCAAAGACAACTGCTTAACAGACAATGCCATACACCAAAGACAACTGCTTAACAGACAATGCCATGCACCAAAGACAACTGCTTAACAGACACTGCCATACACTAAAGACAACTGCTTAACAGACAATGCCATACACCAAAGACAACTGCATAACAGACAATGCCATACACTAAAGACAACTGCTTAACATGCATTGCCATACAATAAAGACAACTGCTTAACATACATTGCCATACACCAAGGACAACTGCTTAACAGACAATGCCATACACCAAAGACAACTGCATAACAGGCAATGCCATACACTAAAGACAACTGCTTAACATGCATTGCCATACAATAAAGACAACTGCATAACAGACAATGCCATACACCAAGGACAACTGCTTAACAGGCAATGCCATACACCAAAGACAACTGCTTAACAGACACTGCCATACACCAAAGACAACTGCTTAACAGGCAATGCCATACACCAAAGACAACTGCTTAACAGACACTGCCATACACCAAAGACAACTGCTTAACAGGCAATGCCATACACCAAAGACAACTGCTTAACAGACACTGCCATACACCAAAGACAACTGCTTAACAGACACTGCCATACACCAAAGACAACTGCTTAACAGACACTGCCATACACCAAAGACAACTGCTTAACAGACACTGCCATACACCAAAGACAACTGCTTAACAGACAATGCCATACACCAAAGACAACTGCTTAACAGACACTGCCATACACCAAAGACAACTGCTTAACAGACAATGCCATACACCAAAGACAACTGCTTAAAAGACATTGCCATACACCAAAGACAACTGCTTAACAGACAATGCCATACACCAAAGACAACTGCTTAACAGACAATGCCATACACCAAAGACAACTGCTTAACAGGCAATGACATACACTAAAGACAACTGCTTAACAGGCAATGCCATACACCAAAGACAACTGCTTAACAGACAATGCCATACACCAAAGACAACTGCTTAACAGACAACGCATTACACCAAAGACAACTGCTTAACAGGCAATGACATATACTAAAGACAACTGCTTAACAGACAATGCCATACACCAAAGACAACTGCTTAACAGACAATGCCATACACCAAAGACAACTGCTTAACAGACAACGCATTACACCAAAGACAACTGCTTAACAGGCAATGACATACACTAAAGACAACTGCTTAACAGACAATGCCATACACCAAAGACAACTGCTTAACAGACAATGCCATACACCAAAGACAATTGCTTAACAGACAATGCCATACACAAAAGACAACTGCTTTACAGACAATGCCATACACCAAAGACAACTGCTTAACAGGCAATGACATATACTAAAGACAACTGCTTAACAGACAATGCCATACACCAAAGACAACTGCTTAACAGACAATGCCATACACCAAAGACAACTGCTTAACAGGCAATGCCATACACCAAAGACAACTGCTTAACAGACAATGCCATACACCAAAGACAACTGCTTAACAGACACTGCCATACACCAAAGACAACTGCTTAACAGACAATGCCATACACCAAAGACAACTGCTTAGACAATGCCATACACCAAAGACAACTGCTTAACAGGCAATGACATATACTAAAGACAACTGCTTAACAGACAATGCCATACACCAAAGACAACTGCTTAACAGACAATGCCATACACCAAAGACAACTGCTTAACAGACAACGCATTACACCAAAGACAACTGCTTAACAGGCAATGACATACACTAAAGACAACTGCTTAACAGACAATGCCATACACCTAAGACAACTGCTTAACAGACAATGCCATACACCAAAGACAACTGCTTAACAGACAATGCCATAAACCAAAGACAACTGCTTAACAGGCAATGCCATACACCGAAGACAACTGCTTAACAGGCAATGCCATACTCCGAAGACAACTGCTTAACAGACACTGCAATACACCAAAGACAACTGCTTAACAGACAATGCCATACACCAAAGACAACTGCTTAACAGACAATGCCATACACCAAAGACAACTGCTTAACAGACAATGCCATAAACCAAAGATAACTGCTTAACAGGCAATGCCATACACCAAAGACAACTGCTTAACAGACAATGCCATAAACCAAAGACAACTGCTTAACAGACAATGCCATACACCAAAGACAACTGCTTAACAGGCAATGCCATACACCAAAGACAACTGCTTAACAGGCAATGCCATACACCAAAGACAACTGCTTAACAGACAATGCCATACACCAAAGACAACTGCTTAACAGACAATGCCATACACCAAAGACAACTGCTTAACAGACAACGCATTACATCAAAGACAACTGCTTAACAGGCAATGACATACACTAAAGACAACTGCTTAACAGACAATGCCATAAACCAAAGACAACTGCTTAACAGACAATGCCATACACCAAAGACAACTGCTTAACAGGCAATGCCATACACCAAAGACAACTTCTTAACAGGCAATGCCATACACCAAAGACAACTGCTTAACAGACAATGCCATACACCAAAGACAACTGCTTAACAGACAATGCCATACACCAAAGACAACTGCTTAACAGACAACGCATTACACCAAAGACAACTGCTTAACAGGCAATGCCATACACCAAAGACAACTGATTAAGAGGTAATGCCATACACCAAAGACAACTGCTTAACAGACAATGCCATACACCAAAGACAACTGCTTAACAGACAATGCCATACACCAAAACAACTGCTTAACAGACAATGCCATACACCAAAGACAACTGCTTAACAGGCAATGCCATACACCAAAGACAACTGCTTAACAGACAATGCCATACACCAAAGACAACTGCTTAACAGACAACGCATTACATCAAAGACAACTGCTTAACAGGCAATGACATACACTAAAGACAACTGCTTAACAGACAATGCCATACACCAAAGACAACTGCTTAACAGACAATGCCATACACCAAAGACAACTGCTTAACAGACAACGCATTACACCAAAGACAACTGCTTAACAGGCAATGCCATACACCAAAGACAACTGATTAAGAGGTAATGCCATACACCAAAGACAACTGCTTAACAGACAATGCCATACACCAAAGACAACTGCTTAACAGACAATGCCATACACCAAAACAACTGCTTAACAGGCAATGCCATACACCAAAGACAACTGCTTAACAGGCAATGCCATACACCAAAGACTACTGCTTAACAGACAACACCATACACCAAAGACAAATGCATAACAGGCAATGCCATACACCAAAGACAGCTGCTTAACAGGCAGTGCCATACACCAAAGACAATTGCTTAACAGGCAATGCCATACACCAAAGACAACTGCTTAACAGGCAATGCCATACACTAAAGACAACTGCTTAACAGGCAATGCCATACACCAAAGACAACTGCTTAACAGACAATGCCATACACCAAAGACAACTGCTTAACAGACAATGCCATACACCAAAGACAAGTGCTTAACAGACAATGCCATACACCAAAGACAACTGCTTAACAGGCAATGACATACACTAAAGACAACTGCTTAACAGACAATGCCATACACCAAAGACAACTGCTTAACAGACACTGCCATACACCAAAGACAACTGCTTAACAGACAATGCCATACACCAAAGACAACTGATTAACAGGCAATGCCATACACCAAAGACAACTGCTTAACAGACAATGCCATACACCAAAGACAACTGCTTAACAGGCAATGCCATACACCAAAGACATCTGCTTAACAGACAATGTCATGCACCAAAGACAACTGCTTAACAGACAATGCCATACACCAAAGACAACTGATTAACAGACAATGCTATACACCAAAGACAACTGCTTAACAGACAATGCCATACACCAAAGACAACTGCTTAACAGGCAATGCCATACACCAAAGACAACTGCTTAACAGACAATGCCACACACCAAAGACAACTGCTTAACAGACAATGCCATACACCAAAGACAACTGCTTAACAGACAATGCGATACACCAAAGACAACTGCTTAACAGACAATGCCATACACCAAAGACAACTGCTTAACAGGCAATGCGATACACCAAAGACAACTGCTTAACAGACAATGCCATACACCAAAGACAACTGCTTAACAGGCAATGCCATACACCAAAGACAACTGCTTAACAGACAATGCCATGCACCAAAGACAACTGCTTAACAGACAATGCCATACACCAAGGACAACTGCTTAACAGACAATGCCATACACCAAAGACAACTGCTTAACAGGCAATGCCATATACCAAAGACAACTGCTTAACAGACACTGACATACACTAAAGACAACTGCTTAACAGACACTGCCATACACTAAAGACAACTGCTTAACAGACAATGCCATACACCAAGGACAACTGCTTAACAGACAATGCCATACACCAAAGACAACTGCTTAACAGGCAATGCCATACACCAAGGACAACTGCTTAACAGACAATGCCATACACCAAAGACAACTGCTTCACAGGCAATGCCATACACGAAAGACAACTGCTTAACAGGCAATGCCATACACCAAAGACAACTTCTTAACAGACACTGCCATACACCAAAGACAACTGCTTAACAGACAATGCCATACACCAAAGACAAGTGCTTAACAGACAATGCCATACACCAAAGACAACTGCTTAACAGACAATGCCATACAACAAAGACAACTGCTTAACAGGCAATGACATACAACAAAGACAACTGCTTAACAGGCAATGACATACACTAAAGACAACTGCTTAACAGGCAATGACATACACCAAAGACAACTGCTTAACAGACAACGCAATACACCAAAGACAACTGCTTAACAGACAACGCATTACACCAAAGACAACTGCTTAACAGGCAATGACATACACTAAAGACAACTGCTTAACAGACAATGCCATACACCAAAGACAACTGCTTAACAGACAATGCCATACACCAAAGACAACTGCTTAACAGACAACGTATTACACCAAAGACAACTGCTTAACAGGCAATGCGATACACCAAAGACAACTGATTAAGAGGCAATGCCGTACACCAAAGACAACTGCTTAACAGGCAATGCGATACACCAAAGACAACTGCTTAACAAAAAAGAACATTTACCAGAGACAACTGCTTAACAGGCAATGCCATACACCAAAGACAACTGCTTAACAGGCAATGCCATACACCAAAGACAACTGCTTAAAAGACAATGCCATGCACCAAAGACAACGGCATAACAGACAATGCCATACACCAAGGAGAACTGCTTAACAGACAATGCCATACACCAAAGACAACTGCTTAACAGGCAATGCCATACACCAAAGACAACTGCTTAACAGACACTGCCATACACTAAAGACAACTGCTTAACAGACAATGCCATACACCAAGGACAACTGCTTAACAGACAGTGCCATACACTAAAGACAACTGCTTAACAGGCAATGCCATACACCAAGGACAACTGCTTAACAGACACTGCCATACACCAAAGACAACTGCTTAACAGGCAATGCCATACACCAAAGACAACTGCTTAACAGACAATGCCATACATCAAAGACAGCTGCTTAACAGACAGTGCCATACACTAAAGACAACTGCTTAACAGGCAATGCCATACATCAAAGACAACTGCTTAACAGGCAATGACATACACTAAAGACAACTGCTTAACAGACAATGCCATACACCAAAGACAACTGCTTAACAGACAATGCCATACACCAAAGACAACTGCTTAACAGACAACGTATTACACCAAAGACAACTGCTTAACAGACAACGTATTACACCAAAGACAACTGCTTAACAGGCAATGCGATACACCAAAGACAACTGATTAAGAGGCAATGCCGTACACCAAAGACAACTGCTTAACAGGCAATGCGATACACCAAAGACAACTGCTTAAAAGACAATGCCATGCACCAAAGACAACGGCATAACAGACAATGCCATACACCAAGGAGAACTGCTTAACAGACAATGCCATACACCAAAGACAACTGCTTAACAGGCAATGCCATACACCAAAGACAACTGCATAACAGACAATGCCATACACTAAAGACAACTGCTTAACAGGCAATGCCATACACTAAAGACAACTGCTTAACAGGCATTGCCATACACTAAAGACAACTGCTTAACAGACAATGCCATACACCAAAAACAACTGCTTAACAGGCAATGCCATACACTAAAGACAACTGCTTAACAGACAATGCCATACACCAAAGACAACTGCTTAACAGACACTGCCATACACCAAAGACTACTGCTTAACAGGCAATGCCATACACCAAAGACAACTGCTTAACAGACAATGCCATACACCAAAGACAACTGCTTAACAGACAATGCCATACACCAAAGACAAATGCATAACAGGCAATGCCATACACCAAAGACAATTGCTTAACAGGCAATGCCATACACCAAAGACAAATGCATAACAGGCAATGCCATACACCAAAGACAATTGCTTAACAGGCAATGCCATACACCAAAGACAACTGCTTAACAGACAATGCCATACACCAAAGACAACTGCTTAACAGACAATGCCATAAACCAAAGACAACTGCTTAACAGACAATGCCATACACCAAAGACAACTGCTTAACAGACAATGCCATACACCAAAGACAACTGCTTAACAGACAATGCCATACACCAAAGACAAATGCATAACAGACAATGCCATACACCAAAGACAACTGCTTAACAGGCAATGCCATACACCAAAGACAACTGCTTAACAGACAATGCCATACACCAAAGACAACTGCTTAACAGACAATGCCATACACCAAAGACAACTGCTTAACAGACAATGCCATACACCAAAGACAACTGCTTAACAGGCAATGCGATACACCAAAGACAACTGCTTAACAGACTATGCCATACACCAAAGACAACTGCTTAACAGGCAATGCCATACACCAAAGACAACTGCTTAACCGACAATGCCATGCACCAAAGACAACTGCTTAACAGACAATGCCATACACCAAGGACAACTGCTTAACAGACACTGCCATACACTAAAGACAACTGCTTAACAGGCAATGCCATACACCAAAGACAACTGCATAACAGACAATGCCATACACTAAAGACAACTGCTTAACATACATTGCCATACAATAAAGACATCTGCTTAACAGACAATGCCATGCACCAAAGACAACTGCTTAACAGACAATGCCATACACCAAAGACAACTGCTTAACAGACACTGCCATACACCAAAGACAACTGCTTAAAAGACAATGCCATACACCAAAGACAACTGCTTAACAGACAATGCCATACACCAAAGACAACTGCATAACAGACAATGCCATACACCAAGGACAACTGCTTAACAGACAATGCCATACACCAAAGACAACTGCTTAACAGACAATGCCATACACCAAAGACAACTGCTTAACAGGCAATGCCATACACCAAAGACAACTTCTTAACAGACAACGCCATACACCAAAGACAACTGCTTAAAAGACAATGCCATACACCAAAGACAACTGCTTAACAGACAATGCCATACACCAAAGACAACTGCTTAACAGACAATGCCATACACCAAAGACAACTGCTTAACAGACAACGCATTACACCAAAGACAACTGCTTAACAGACAATGCCATACACCAAAGACAACTGCTTAACAGGCAATGCCATACACCAAAGACAACTGCTTAACAGACACTGCCATACACCAAAGACAACTGCTTAAAAGACAATGCCATACACCAAAGACAACTGCTTAACAGACACTGCCATACACCAAAGACAACTGCTTAAAAGACAATGCCATACACCAAAGACAACTGCTTAACAGACACTGCCATACACCAAAGACAACTGCTTAAAAGACAATGCCATACACCAAAGACAACTGCTTAACAGACAATGCCATACACCAAAGACAACTGCTTAACAGGCAATGTCATACACCAAAGACAACTGCTTAACAGGCAATGCCATACACCAAAGACAACTGCTTAACAGACAATGCCATACACCAAAGACAACTGCTTAACAGACAACGCATTACACCAAAGACAACTGCTTAACAGGCAATGCCATACACCAAAGACAACTGATTAAGAGGCAATACCGTACACCAAAGACAACTGCTTAACAGGCAATGCCATACACCAAAGACAACTGCTTAACAGGCAATGCGATACACCAAAGACAACTGCTTAACAAAAAAGAACATTTACCAGAGACAACTGCTTAACAGGCAATGCCATACACCAAAGACAACTGCTTAACAGGCAATGCCATACACCAAAGACAACTGCTTAACAGGCAATGCCATACACCAAAGACAACTGCTTAACAGGCAATGCCATACACCAAAGACAACTGCTTAACAGGCAATGCCATACACCAAAGACAACTGCTTAACAGGCAATGCCATACACCAAAGACAACTGCTTAACAGGCAATGCCATACACCAAAGACAACTGCTTAACAGACAATGCCATACACCAAAGACAACTGATTAAGAGGCAATGCCGTACACCAAAGACAACTGCTTAACAGGCAATGCCATACACCAAAGACAACTGCTTAACAGGCAATGCGATACACCAAAGACAACTGCTTAACAAAAAAGAACATTTACCAGAGACAACTGCTTAACAGGCAATGCCATACACCAAAGACAACTGCTTAACAGGCAATGCCATACACCAAAGACAACTGCTTAAAAGACAATGCCATGCACCAAAGACAACGGCATAACAGACAATGCCATACACCAAGGAGAACTGCTTAACAGACAATGCCATACACCAAAGACAACTGCTTAACAGACACTGCCATACACCAAAGACAACTGCTTAAAAGACAATGCCATACACCAAAGACAACTGCTTAACAGACAATGCCATACACCAAAGACAACTGCATAACAGACAATGCCATACACCAAGGACAACTGCTTAACAGACAATGCCATACACCAAAGACAACTGCTTAACAGACAATGCCATACACCAAAGACAACTGCTTAACAGGCAATGCCATACACCAAAGACAACTTCTTAACAGACAACGCCATACACCAAAGACAACTGCTTAAAAGACAATGCCATACACCAAAGACAACTGCTTAACAGACAATGCCATACACCAAAGACAACTGCTTAACAGACAATGCCATACACCAAAGACAACTGCTTAACAGACAACGCATTACACCAAACACAACTGCTTAACAGACAATGCCATACACCAAAGACAACTGCTTAACAGGCAATGCCATACACCAAAGACAACTGCTTAACAGACACTGCCATACACCAAAGACAACTGCTTAAAAGACAATGCCATACACCAAAGACAACTGCTTAACAGACACTGCCATACACCAAAGACAACTGCTTAAAAGACAATGCCATACACCAAAGACAACTGCTTAACAGACACTGCCATACACCAAAGACAACTGCTTAAAAGACAATGCCATACACCAAAGACAACTGCTTAACAGACAATGCCATACACCAAAGACAACTGCTTAACAGACAATGCCATAAACCAAAGACAACTGCTTAACAGACAATGCCATACACCAAAGACAACTGCTTAACAGACAATGCCATACACCAAAGACAACTGCTTAACAGACAATGCCATACACCAAAGACAAATGCATAACAGACAATGCCATACACCAAAGACAACTGCTTAACAGGCAATGCCATACACCAAAGACAACTGCTTAACAGACAATGCCATACACCAAAGACAACTGCTTAACAGACAATGCCATACACCAAAGACAACTGCTTAACAGACAATGCCATACACCAAAGACAACTGCTTAACAGGCAATGCGATACACCAAAGACAACTGCTTAACAGACAATGCCATACACCAAAGACAACTGCTTAACAGGCAATGCCATACACCAAAGACAACTGCTTAACAGACAATGCCATGCACCAAAGACAACTGCTTAACAGACAATGCCATACACCAAGGACAACTGCTTAACAGACACTGCCATACACTAAAGACAACTGCTTAACAGGCAATGCCATACACCAAAGACAACTGCATAACAGACAATGCCATACACTAAAGACAACTGCTTAACATACATTGCCATACAATAAAGACATCTGCTTAACAGACAATGCCATGCACCAAAGACAACTGCTTAACAGACAATGCCATACACCAAAGACAACTGCTTAACAGACACTGCCATACACCAAAGACAACTGCTTAAAAGACAATGCCATACACCAAAGACAACTGCTTAACAGACAATGCCATACACCAAAGACAACTGCATAACAGACAATGCCATACACCAAGGACAACTGCTTAACAGACAATGCCATACACCAAAGACAACTGCTTAACAGACAATGCCATACACCAAAGACAACTGCTTAACAGGCAATGCCATACACCAAAGACAACTTCTTAACAGACAACGCCATACACCAAAGACAACTGCTTAAAAGACAATGCCATACACCAAAGACAACTGCTTAACAGACAATGCCATACACCAAAGACAACTGCTTAACAGACAATGCCATACACCAAAGACAACTGCTTAACAGACAACGCATTACACCAAAGACAACTGCTTAACAGACAATGCCATACACCAAAGACAACTGCTTAACAGGCAATGCCATACACCAAAGACAACTGCTTAACAGACACTGCCATACACCAAAGACAACTGCTTAAAAGACAATGCCATACACCAAAGACAACTGCTTAACAGACACTGCCATACACCAAAGACAACTGCTTAAAAGACAATGCCATACACCAAAGACAACTGCTTAACAGACACTGCCATACACCAAAGACAACTGCTTAAAAGACAATGCCATACACCAAAGACAACTGCTTAACAGACAATGCCATACACCAAAGACAACTGCTTAACAGGCAATGTCATACACCAAAGACAACTGCTTAACAGGCAATGCCATACACCAAAGACAACTGCTTAACAGACAATGCCATACACCAAAGACAACTGCTTAACAGACAACGCATTACACCAAAGACAACTGCTTAACAGGCAATGACATACACTAAAGACAACTGCTTAACAGACAATGCCATACACCAAAGACAACTGCTTAACAGACAATGCCATACACCAAAGACAACTGATTAAGAGGCAATGCCGTACACCAAAGACAACTGCTTAACAGGCAATGCCATACACCAAAGACAACTGCTTAACAGGCAATGCGATACACCAAAGACAACTGCTTAACAAAAAAGAACATTTACCAGAGACAACTGCTTAACAGGCAATGCCATACACCAAAGACAACTGCTTAACAGGCAATGCCATACACCAAAGACAACTGCTTAACAGGCAATGCCATACACCAAAGACAACTGCTTAACAGGCAATGCCATACACCAAAGACAACTGCTTAACAGGCAATGCCATACACCAAAGACAACTGCTTAACAGGCAATGCCATACACCAAAGACAACTGCTTAACAGGCAATGCCATACACCAAAGACAACTGCTTAACAGACAATGCCATACACCAAAGACAACTGATTAAGAGGCAATGCCGTACACCAAAGACAACTGCTTAACAGGCAATGCCATACACCAAAGACAACTGCTTAACAGGCAATGCCATACACCAAAGACAACTGCTTAACAAAAAAGAACATTTACCAGAGACAACTGCTTAACAGGCAATGCCATACACCAAAGACAACTGCTTAACAGGCAATGCCATACACCAAAGACAACTGCTTAAAAGACAATGCCATGCACCAAAGACAACGGCATAGCAGACAATGCCATACACCAAGGAGAACTGCTTAACAGACAATGCCATACACCAAAGACAACTGCTTAACAGACACTGCCATACACCAAAGACAACTGCTTAAAAGACAATGCCATACACCAAAGACAACTGCTTAACAGACAATGCCATACACCAAAGACAACTGCATAACAGACAATGCCATACACCAAGGACAACTGCTTAACAGACAATGCCATACACCAAAGACAACTGCTTAACAGACAATGCCATACACCAAAGACAACTGCTTAACAGGCAATGCCATACACCAAAGACAACTTCTTAACAGACAACGCCATACACCAAAGACAACTGCTTAAAAGACAATGCCATACACCAAAGACAACTGCTTAACAGACAATGCCATACACCAAAGACAACTGCTTAACAGACAATGCCATACACCAAAGACAACTGCTTAACAGACACTGCCATACACCAAAGACAACTGCTTAAAAGACAATGCCATACACCAAAGACAACTGCTTAACAGACAATGCCATACACCAAAGACAACTGCTTAACAGGCAATGTCATACACTAAAGACAACTGCTTAACAGGCAATGCCATACACCAAAGACAACTGCTTAACAGACAATGCCATACACCAAAGACAACTGCTTAACAGACAACGCATTACACCAAAGACAACTGCTTAACAGGCAATGACATACACTAAAGACAACTGCTTAACAGACAATGCCATACACCAAAGACAACTGCTTAACAGACAATGCCATACACCAAAGACAACTGATTAAGAGGCAATGCCGTACACCAAAGACAACTGCTTAACAGGCAATGCCATACACCAAAGACAACTGCTTAACAGGCAATGCGATACACCAAAGACAACTGCTTAACAAAAAAGAACATTTACCAGAGACAACTGCTTAACAGGCAATGCCATACACCAAAGACAACTGCTTAACAGGCAAAGCCATACACCAAAGACAACTGCTTAACAGGCAATGCCATACACCAAAGACAACTGCTTAACAGGCAATGCCATACACCAAAGACAACTGCTTAACAGGCAATGCCATACACCAAAGACAACTGCTTAACAGGCAATGCCATACACCAAAGACAACTGCTTAACAGGCAATGCCATACACCAAAGACAACTGCTTAACAGACAATGCCATACACCAAAGACAACTGATTAAGAGGCAATGCCGTACACCAAAGACAACTGCTTAACAGGCAATGCCATACACCAAAGACAACTGCTTAACAGGCAATGCGATACACCAAAGACAACTGCTTAACAAAAAAGAACATTTACCAGAGACAACTGCTTAACAGGCAATGCCATACACCAAAGACAACTGCTTAACAGGCAATGCCATACACCAAAGACAACTGCTTAAAAGACAATGCCATGCACCAAAGACAACGGCATAACAGACAATGCCATACACCAAGGAGAACTGCTTAACAGACAATGCCATACACCAAAGACAACTGCTTAACAGGCAATGCCATACACCAAAGACAACTGCTTAACAGACACTGCCATACACTAAAGACAACTGCTTAACAGACAATGCCATGCACCAAAGACAACTGCATAACAGACAATGCCATACACTAAAGACAACTGCTTAACAGGCATTGCCATACACTAAAGACAACTGCTCAACAGACAATGCCATACACCAAAAACAACTGCTTAACAGGCAATTCCATACACTAAAGACAACTGCTTAACAGACAATGCCATACACCAAAGACAACTGCTTAACAGACACTGCCATACACCAAAGACAATTGCTTAAAAGGCAATGCCATACACCAAAGACAACTGCTTAACAGACAATGCCATACAACACAGACAACTGCTTAACAGACAATGCCATACACCAAAGACAACTGCTTAACAGACAATGCCATACACCAAAGAAAACTGCTTAACAGACAATGCCATACACCAAAGACAACTGCTTAACAGACAACGCCTTACACCAAAGAGAACTGCTTAACAGACAATGCCATACACCAAAGACAACTGCTTAACAGGCAATGCCATACACTAGAGACAACTGCTTAACAGGCAATGTCATACACCAAAGACAACTGCTTAACAGGCAATGCCATACACCAAAGACAACTGCTTAACAGGCAATGCCATACACCAAAGACAACTGATTAAGAGGCAATGCCATACCCCAAAGACAACTGCTTAACAGGCAATGCCATACACCAAAGACAACTGCTTAACAGACAACGCATTACACCAAAGACAACTGCTTAACAGACAATGCCATACACCAAAGACAACTGCTTAACAGGCAATGCCATACACCAAAGACAACTGCTTAACAGACAATGCCATACACCAAAGACAACTGCTTAACAGACAATGCCATACACCAAAGACAACTGCTTAACAGGCAATGCCATACACCAAAGACAACTGCTTAACAGGCAATGCCATACACCAAAGACAACTGCTTAACAGGCAATGCCATACACCAAAGACAACTGCTTAACAGGCAATGCCGTACACCAAAGACAACTGCTTAACAGACAATGCCATACACCAAAGACAACTGCTTAACAGACAATGCCATGCACCAAAGACAACTGCTTAACAGACACTGCCATACACTAAAGACAACTGCTTAACAGACAATGCCATACACCAAAGACAACTGCATAACAGACAATGCCATACACTAAAGACAACTGCTTAACATGCATTGCCATACAATAAAGACAACTGCTTAACATACATTGCCATACACCAAGGACAACTGCTTAACAGACAATGCCATACACCAAAGACAACTGCATAACAGGCAATGCCATACACTAAAGACAACTGCTTAACATGCATTGCCATACAATAAAGACAACTGCATAACAGACAATGCCATACACCAAGGACAACTGCTTAACAGGCAATGCCATACACCAAAGACAACTGCTTAACAGACACTGCCATACACCAAAGACAACTGCTTAACAGGCAATGCCATACACCAAAGACAACTGCTTAACAGACACTGCCATACACCAAAGACAACTGCTTAACAGACACTGCCATACACCAAAGACAACTGCTTAACAGACAATGCCATACACCAAAGACAACTGCTTAACAGACACTGCCATACACCAAAGACAACTGCTTAACAGACAATGCCATACACCAAAGACAACTGCTTAAAAGACATTGCCATACACCAAAGACAACTGCTTAACAGACAATGCCATACACCAAAGACAACTGCTTAACAGACAATGCCATACACCAAAGACAACTGCTTAACAGGCAATGACATACACTAAAGACAACTGCTTAACAGGCAATGCCATACACCAAAGACAACTGCTTAACAGACAATGCCATACACCAAAGACAACTGCTTAACAGACAACGCATTACACCAAAGACAACTGCTTAACAGGCAATGACATATACTAAAGACAACTGCTTAACAGACAATGCCATACACCAAAGACAACTGCTTAACAGACAATGCCATACACCAAAGACAACTGCTTAACAGACAACGCATTACACCAAAGACAACTGCTTAACAGGCAATGACATACACTAAAGACAACTGCTTAACCTACAATGCCATACACCAAAGACAACTGCTTAACAGACAATGCCATACACCAAAGACAATTGCTTAACAGACAATGCCATACACCAAAGACAACTGCTTAACAGACAATGCCATACACCAAAGACAACTGCTTAACAGGCAATGACATATACTAAAGACAACTGCTTAACAGACAATGCCATACACCAAAGACAACTGCTTAACAGACAATGCCATACACCAAAGACAACTGCTTAACAGGCAATGCCATACACCAAAGACAACTGCTTAACAGACAATGCCATACACCAAAGACAACTGCTTAACAGACACTGCCATACACCAAAGACAACTGCTTAACAGACAATGCCATACACCAAAGACAACTGCTTAGACAATGCCATACACCAAAGACAACTGCTTAACAGGCAATGACATACACTAAAGACAACTGCTTAACAGGCATTGCCATACACCAAAGACAACTGCTTAACAGACAATGCCATACACCAAAGACAACTGCTTAACAGACAACGCATTACACCAAAGACAACTGCTTAACAGGCAATGACATATACTAAAGACAACTGCTTAACAGACAATGCCATACACCAAAGACAACTGCTTAACAGACAATGCCATACACCAAAGACAACTGCTTAACAGACAACGCATTACACCAAAGACAACTGCTTAACAGGCAATGACATACACTAAAGACAACTGCTTAACAGACAATGCCATACACCTAAGACAACTGCTTAACAGACAATGCCATACACCAAAGACAACTGCTTAACAGACAATGCCATACACCAAAGACAACTGCTTAACAGACAATGCCATAAACCAAAGATAACTGCTTAACAGGCAATGCCATACACCAAAGACAACTGCTTAACAGACAATGCCATAAACCAAAGACAACTGCTTAACAGACAATGCCATACACCAAAGACAACTGCTTAACAGGCAATGCCATACACCAAAGACAACTGCTTAACAGGCAATGCCATACACCAAAGACAACTGCTTAACAGACAATGCCATACACCAAAGACAACTGCTTAACAGACAATGCCATACACCAAAGACAACTGCTTAACAGACAACGCATTACATCAAAGACAACTGCTTAACAGGCAATGACATACACTAAAGACAACTGCTTAACAGACAATGCCATAAACCAAAGACAACTGCTTAACAGACAATGCCATACACCAAAGACAACTGCTTAACAGGCAATGCCATACACCAAAGACAACTTCTTAACAGGCAATGCCATACACCAAAGACAACTGCTTAACAGACAATGCCATACACCAAAGACAACTGCTTAACAGACAATGCCATACACCAAAGACAACTGCTTAACAGACAACGCATTACACCAAAGACAACTGCTTAACAGGCAATGCCATACACAAAAGACAACTGATTAAGAGGTAATGCCATACACCAAAGACAACTGCTTAACAGACAATGCCATACACCAAAGACAACTGCTTAACAGACAATGCCATACACCAAAACAACTGCTTAACAGACAATGCCATACACCAAAGACAACTGCTTAACAGGCAATGCCATACACCAAAGACAACTGCTTAACAGACAATGCCATACACCAAAGACAACTGCTTAACAGACAACGCATTACATCAAAGACAACTGCTTAACAGGCAATGACATACACCAAAGACAACTGCTTAACAGGCAATGCCATACACCAAAGACTACTGCTTAACAGACAACACCATACACCAAAGACAAATGCATAGCAGGCAATGCCATACACCAAAGACAGCTGCTTAACAGGCAGTGCCATACACCAAAGACAATTGCTTAACAGGCAATGCCATACACCAAAGACAACTGCTTAACAGGCAATGCCATACACTAAAGACAACTGCTTAACAGGCAATGCCATACACCAAAGACAACTGCTTAACAGACAATGCCATACACCAAAGACAACTGCTTAACAGACAATGCCATACACCAAAGACAAGTGCTTAACAGACAATGCCATACACCAAAGACAACTGCTTAACAGGCAATGACATACACTAAAGACAACTGCTTAACAGACAATGCCATACACCAAAGACAACTGCTTAACAGACACTGCCATACACCAAAGACAACTGCTTAACAGACAATGCCATACACCAAAGACAACTGATTAACAGGCAATGCCATACACCAAAGACAACTGCTTAACAGACAATGCCATACACCAAAGACAACTGCTTAACAGGCAATGCCATACACCAAAGACATCTGCTTAACAGACAATGTCATGCACCAAAGACAACTGCTTAACAGACAATGCCATACACCAAAGACAACTGCTTAACAGGCAATGCCATACACCAAAGACAACTGCTTAACAGACAATGCCACACACCAAAGACAACTGCTTAACAGACAACGCATTACACCAAAGACAACTGCTTAACAGGCAATGACATACACTAAAGACAACTGCTTAACAGACAATGCCATACACCTAAGACAACTGCTTAACAGACAATGCCATACACCAAAGACAACTGCTTAACAGACAATGCCATACACCAAAGACAACTGCTTAACAGACAATGCCATAAACCAAAGATAACTGCTTAACAGGCAATGCCATACACCAAAGACAACTGCTTAACAGACAATGCCATAAACCAAAGACAACTGCTTAACAGACAATGCCATACACCAAAGACAACTGCTTAACAGGCAATGCCATACACCAAAGACAACTGCTTAACAGGCAATGCCATACACCAAAGACAACTGCTTAACAGACAATGCCATACACCAAAGACAACTGCTTAACAGACAATGCCATACACCAAAGACAACTGCTTAACAGACAACGCATTACATCAAAGACAACTGCTTAACAGGCAATGACATACACTAAAGACAACTGCTTAACAGACAATGCCATAAACCAAAGACAACTGCTTAACAGACAATGCCATACACCAAAGACAACTGCTTAACAGGCAATGCCATACACCAAAGACAACTTCTTAACAGGCAATGCCATACACCAAAGACAACTGCTTAACAGACAATGCCATACACCAAAGACAACTGCTTAACAGACAATGCCATACACCAAAGACAACTGCTTAACAGACAACGCATTACACCAAAGACAACTGCTTAACAGGCAATGCCATACACAAAAGACAACTGATTAAGAGGTAATGCCATACACCAAAGACAACTGCTTAACAGACAATGCCATACACCAAAGACAACTGCTTAACAGACAATGCCATACACCAAAACAACTGCTTAACAGACAATGCCATACACCAAAGACAACTGCTTAACAGGCAATGCCATACACCAAAGACAACTGCTTAACAGACAATGCCATACACCAAAGACAACTGCTTAACAGACAACGCATTACATCAAAGACAACTGCTTAACAGGCAATGACATACACCAAAGACAACTGCTTAACAGGCAATGCCATACACCAAAGACTACTGCTTAACAGACAACACCATACACCAAAGACAAATGCATAGCAGGCAATGCCATACACCAAAGACAGCTGCTTAACAGGCAGTGCCATACACCAAAGACAATTGCTTAACAGGCAATGCCATACACCAAAGACAACTGCTTAACAGGCAATGCCATACACTAAAGACAACTGCTTAACAGGCAATGCCATACACCAAAGACAACTGCTTAACAGACAATGCCATACACCAAAGACAACTGCTTAACAGACAATGCCATACACCAAAGACAAGTGCTTAACAGACAATGCCATACACCAAAGACAACTGCTTAACAGGCAATGACATACACTAAAGACAACTGCTTAACAGACAATGCCATACACCAAAGACAACTGCTTAACAGACACTGCCATACACCAAAGACAACTGCTTAACAGACAATGCCATACACCAAAGACAACTGATTAACAGGCAATGCCATACACCAAAGACAACTGCTTAACAGACAATGCCATACACCAAAGACAACTGCTTAACAGGCAATGCCATACACCAAAGACATCTGCTTAACAGACAATGTCATGCACCAAAGACAACTGCTTAACAGACAATGCCATACACCAAAGACAACTGCTTAACAGGCAATGCCATACACCAAAGACAACTGCTTAACAGACAATGCCACACACCAAAGACAACTGCTTAACAGACAATGCCATACACCAAAGACAACTGCTTAACAGACAATGCGATACACCAAAGACAACTGCTTAACAGACAATGCCATACACCAAAGACAACTGATTAAGAGGCAATGCCGTACACCAAAGACAACTGCTTAACAGGCAATGCCATACACCAAAGACAACTGCTTAACAGGCAATGCGATACACCAAAGACAACTGCTTAACAAAAAAGAACATTTACCAGAGACAACTGCTTAACAGGCAATGCCATACACCAAAGACAACTGCTTAACAGGCAATGCCATACACCAAAGACAACTGCTTAAAAGACAATGCCATGCACCAAAGACAACGGCATAACAGACAATGCCATACACCAAGGAGAACTGCTTAACAGACAATGCCATACACCAAAGACAACTGCTTAACAGACACTGCCATACACCAAAGACAACTGCTTAAAAGACAATGCCATACACCAAAGACAACTGCTTAACAGACAATGCCATACACCAAAGACAACTGCATAACAGACAATGCCATACACCAAGGACAACTGCTTAACAGACAATGCCATACACCAAAGACAACTGCTTAACAGACAATGCCATACACCAAAGACAACTGCTTAACAGGCAATGCCATACACCAAAGACAACTTCTTAACAGACAACGCCATACACCAAAGACAACTGCTTAAAAGACAATGCCATACACCAAAGACAACTGCTTAACAGACAATGCCATACACCAAAGACAACTGCTTAACAGACAATGCCATACACCAAAGACAACTGCTTAACAGACAACGCATTACACCAAACACAACTGCTTAACAGACAATGCCATACACCAAAGACAACTGCTTAACAGG
Source organism: Phyllobates terribilis (assembly GCF_046119375.1). Lineage (NCBI taxonomy): Eukaryota > Metazoa > Chordata > Amphibia > Anura > Dendrobatidae > Phyllobates > Phyllobates terribilis. Next base: position 11,114,125 of record NW_027362798.1, on the reverse strand, counting down.
CAATGCCATACACCAAAGACAACTGCTTAACAGACACTGCCATACACCAAAGACAACTGCTTAAAAGACAATGCCATACACCAAAGACAACTGCTTAACAGACACTGCCATACACCAAAGACAACTGCTTAAAAGACAATGCCATACACCAAAGACAACTGCTTAACAGACACTGCCATACACCAAAGACAACTGCTTAAAAGACAATGCCATACACCAAAGACAACTGCTTAACAGACAATGCCATACACCAAAGACAACTGCTTAACAGACAATGCCATAAACCAAAGACAACTGCTTAACAGACAATGCCATACACCAAAGACAACTGCTTAACAGACAATGCCATACACCAAAGACAACTGCTTAACAGACAATGCCATACACCAAAGACAAATGCATAACAGACAATGCCATACACCAAAGACAACTGCTTAACAGGCAATGCCATACACCAAAGACAACTGCTTAACAGACAATGCCATACACCAAAGACAACTGCTTAACAGACAATGCCATACACCAAAGACAACTGCTTAACAGACAATGCCATACACCAAAGACAACTGCTTAACAGGCAATGCGATACACCAAAGACAACTGCTTAACAGACAATGCCATACACCAAAGACAACTGCTTAACAGGCAATGCCATACACCAAAGACAACTGCTTAACAGACAATGCCATGCACCAAAGACAACTGCTTAACAGACAATGCCATACACCAAGGACAACTGCTTAACAGACACTGCCATACACTAAAGACAACTGCTTAACAGGCAATGCCATACACCAAAGACAACTGCATAACAGACAATGCCATACACTAAAGACAACTGCTTAACATACATTGCCATACAATAAAGACATCTGCTTAACAGACAATGCCATGCACCAAAGACAACTGCTTAACAGACAATGCCATACACCAAAGACAACTGCTTAACAGACACTGCCATACACCAAAGACAACTGCTTAAAAGACAATGCCATACACCAAAGACAACTGCTTAACAGACAATGCCATACACCAAAGACAACTGCATAACAGACAATGCCATACACCAAGGACAACTGCTTAACAGACAATGCCATACACCAAAGACAACTGCGTAACAGACAATGCCATACACCAAAGACAACTGCTTAACAGGCAATGCCATACACCAAAGACAACTTCTTAACAGGCAATGCCATACACCAAAGACAACTGCTTAAAAGACAATGCCATACACCAAAGACAACTGCTTAACAGACAATGCCATACACCAAAGACAACTGCTTAACAGACAATGCCATACACCAAAGACAACTGCTTAACAGACAACGCATTACACCAAAGACAACTGCTTAACAGACAATGCCATACACCAAAGACAACTGCTTAACAGGCAATGCCATACACCAAAGACAACTGCTTAACAGACACTGCCATACACCAAAGACAACTGCTTAAAAGACAATGCCATACACCAAAGACAACTGCTTAACAGACACTGCCATACACCAAAGACAACTGCTTAAAAGACAATGCCATACACCAAAGACAACTGCTTAACAGACACTGCCATACACCAAAGACAACTGCTTAAAAGACAATGCCATACACCAAAGACAACTGCTTAACAGACAATGCCATACACCAAAGACAACTGCTTAACAGGCAATGTCATACACCAAAGACAACTGCTTAACAGGCAATGCCATACACCAAAGACAACTGCTTAACAGACAATGCCATACACCAAAGACAACTGCTTAACAGACAACGCATTACACCAAAGACAACTGCTTAACAGGCAATGACATACACTAAAGACAACTGCTTAACAGACAATGCCATACACCAAAGACAACTGCTTAACAGACAATGCCATACACCAAAGACAACTGATTAAGAGGCAATGCCGTACACCAAAGACAACTGCTTAACAGGCAATGCCATACACCAAAGACAACTGCTTAACAGGCAATGCGATACACCAAAGACAACTGCTTAACAAAAAAGAACATTTACCAGAGACAACTGCTTAACAGGCAATGCCATACACCAAAGACAACTGCTTAACAGGCAATGCCATACACCAAAGACAACTGCTTAACAGGCAATGCCATACACCAAAGACAACTGCTTAACAGGCAATGCCATACACCAAAGACAACTGCTTAACAGGCAATGCCATACACCAAAGACAACTGCTTAACAGGCAATGCCATACACCAAAGACAACTGCTTAACAGGCAATGCCATACACCAAAGACAACTGCTTAACAGACAATGCCATACACCAAAGACAACTGATTAAGAGGCAATGCCGTACACCAAAGACAACTGCTTAACAGGCAATGCCATACACCAAAGACAACTGCTTAACAGGCAATGCCATACACCAAAGACAACTGCTTAACAAAAAAGAACATTTACCAGAGACAACTGCTTAACAGGCAATGCCATACACCAAAGACAACTGCTTAACAGGCAATGCCATACACCAAAGACAACTGCTTAAAAGACAATGCCATGCACCAAAGACAACGGCATAACAGACAATGCCATACACCAAGGAGAACTGCTTAACAGACAATGCCATACACCAAAGACAACTGCTTAACAGACACTGCCATACACCAAAGACAACTGCTTAAAAGACAATGCCATACACCAAAGACAACTGCTTAACAGACAATGCCATACACCAAAGACAACTGCATAACAGACAATGCCATACACCAAGGACAACTGCTTAACAGACAATGCCATACACCAAAGACAACTGCTTAACAGACAATGCCATACACCAAAGACAACTGCTTAACAGGCAATGCCATACACCAAAGACAACTTCTTAACAGACAACGCCATACACCAAAGACAACTGCTTAAAAGACAATGCCATACACCAAAGACAACTGCTTAACAGACAATGCCATACACCAAAGACAACTGCTTAACAGACAATGCCATACACCAAAGACAACTGCTTAACAGACACTGCCATACACCAAAGACAACTGCTTAAAAGACAATGCCATACACCAAAGACAACTGCTTAACAGACAATGCCATACACCAAAGACAACTGCTTAACAGGCAATGTCATACACTAAAGACAACTGCTTAACAGGCAATGCCATACACCAAAGACAACTGCTTAACAGACAATGCCATACACCAAAGACAACTGCTTAACAGACAACGCATTACACCAAAGACAACTGCTTAACAGGCAATGACATACACTAAAGACAACTGCTTAACAGACAATGCCATACACCAAAGACAACTGCTTAACAGACAATGCCATACACCAAAGACAACTGATTAAGAGGCAATGCCGTACACCAAAGACAACTGCTTAACAGGCAATGCCATACACCAAAGACAACTGCTTAACAGGCAATGCGATACACCAAAGACAACTGCTTAACAAAAAAGAACATTTACCAGAGACAACTGCTTAACAGGCAATGCCATACACCAAAGACAACTGCTTAACAGGCAATGCCATACACCAAAGACAACTGCTTAACAGGCAATGCCATACACCAAAGACAACTGCTTAACAGGCAATGCCATACACCAAAGACAACTGCTTAACAGGCAATGCCATACACCAAAGACAACTGCTTAACAGGCAATGCCATACACCAAAGACAACTGATTAAGAGGTAATGCCATACACCAAAGACAACTGCTTAACAGACAATGCCATACACCAAAGACAACTGCTTAACAGACAATGCCATACACAAAAACAACTGCTTAACAGGCAATGCCATACACCAAAGACAACTGCTTAACAGGCAATGCCATACACCAAAGACTACTGCTTAACAGACAACACCATACACCAAAGACAAATGCATAACAGGCAATGCCATACACCAAAGACAGCTGCTTAACAGGCAGTGCCATACACCAAAGACAATTGCTTAACAGGCAATGCCATACACCAAAGACAACTGCTTAACAGGCAATGCCATACACTAAAGACAACTGCTTAACAGGCAATGCCATACACCAAAGACAACTGCTTAACAGACAATGCCATACACCAAAGACAACTGCTTAACAGACAATGCCATACACCAAAGACAAGTGCTTAACAGACAATGCCATACACCAAAGACAACTGCTTAACAGGCAATGACATACACTAAAGACAACTGCTTAACAGACAATGCCATACACCAAAGACAACTGCTTAACAGACACTGCCATACACCAAAGACAACTGCTTAACAGACAACGCATTACACCAAAGACAACTGCTTAACAGGCAATGCCATACACCAAAGACAACTGATTAAGAGGTAATGCCATACACCAAAGACAACTGCTTAACAGACAATGCCATACACCAAAGACAACTGCTTAACAGACAATGCCATACACAAAAACAACTGCTTAACAGGCAATGCCATACACCAAAGACAACTGCTTAACAGGCAATGCCATACACCAAAGACTACTGCTTAACAGACAACACCATACACCAAAGACAAATGCATAACAGGCAATGCCATACACCAAAGACAGCTGCTTAACAGGCAGTGCCATACACCAAAGACAATTGCTTAACAGGCAATGCCATACACCAAAGACAACTGCTTAACAGGCAATGCCATACACTAAAGACAACTGCTTAACAGGCAATGCCATACACCAAAGACAACTGCTTAACAGACAATGCCATACACCAAAGACAACTGCTTAACAGACAATGCCATACACCAAAGACAAGTGCTTAACAGACAATGCCATACACCAAAGACAACTGCTTAACAGGCAATGACATACACTAAAGACAACTGCTTAACAGACAATGCCATACACCAAAGACAACTGCTTAACAGACACTGCCATACACCAAAGACAACTGCTTAACAGACAATGCCATACACCAAAGACAACTGATTAACAGGCAATGCCATACACCAAAGACAACTGCTTAACAGACAATGCCATACACCAAAGACAACTGCTTAACAGGCAATGCCATACACCAAAGACATCTGCTTAACAGACAATGTCATGCACCAAAGACAACTGCTTAACAGACAATGCCATACACCAAAGACAACTGCTTAACAGGCAATGCCATACACCAAAGACAACTGCTTAACAGACAATGCCACACACCAAAGACAACTGCTTAACAGACAATGCCATACACCAAAGACAACTGCTTAACAGACAATGCGATACACCAAAGACAACTGCTTAACAGACAATGCCATACACCAAAGACAACTGCTTAACAGGCAATGCCATACACCAAAGACAACTGCTTAACAGACAATGCCATGCACCAAAGACAACTGCTTAACAGACAATGCCATACACCAAGGACAACTGCTTAACAGACAATGCCATACACCAAAGACAACTGCTTAACAGGCAATGCCATATACCAAAGACAACTGCTTAACAGACACTGCCATACACTAAAGACAACTGCTTAACAGACACTGCCATACACTAAAGACAACTGCTTAACAGACAATGCCATACACCAAGGACAACTGCTTAACAGACAATGCCATACACCAAAGACAACTGCTTAACAGGCAATGCCATACACCAAGGACAACTGCTTAACAGACAATGCCATACACCAAAGACAACTGCTTCACAGGCAATGCCATACACGAAAGACAACTGCTTAACAGGCAATGCCATACACCAAAGACAACTTCTTAACAGACACTGCCATACACCAAAGACAACTGCTTAACAGACAATGCCATACACCAAAGACAACTGCTTAACAGACAATGCCATACACCAAAGACAACTGCTTAACAGACAATGCCATACAACAAAGACAACTGCTTAACAGGCAATGACATACAACAAAGACAACTGCTTAACAGGCAATGACATACACTAAAGACAACTGCTTAACAGGCAATGACATACACCAAAGACAACTGCTTAACAGACAATGCAATACACCAAAGACAACTGCTTAACAGACAACGCATTACACCAAAGACAACTGCTTAACAGGCAATGACATACACTAAAGACAACTGCTTAACAGACAATGCCATACACCAAAGACAACTGCTTAACAGACAATGCCATACACCAAAGACAACTGCTTAACAGACAACGTATTACACCAAAGACAACTGCTTAACAGGCAATGCGATACACCAAAGACAACTGATTAAGAGGCAATGCCGTACACCAAAGACAACTGCTTAACAGGCAATGCGATACACCAAAGACAACTGCTTAACAAAAAAGAACATTTACCAGAGACAACTGCTTAACAGGCAATGCCATACACCAAAGACAACTGCTTAACAGGCAATGCCATACACTAAAGACAACTGCTTAACAGGCAATGCCATACACCAAAGACAACTGCTTAACAGACAATGCCATACACCAAAGACAACTGCTTAACAGACAATGCCATACACCAAAGACAAGTGCTTAACAGACAATGCCATACACCAAAGACAACTGCTTAACAGGCAATGACATACACTAAAGACAACTGCTTAACAGACAATGCCATACACCAAAGACAACTGCTTAACAGACACTGCCATACACCAAAGACAACTGCTTAACAGACAACGCATTACACCAAAGACAACTGCTTAACAGGCAATGCCATACACCAAAGACAACTGATTAAGAGGTAATGCCATACACCAAAGACAACTGCTTAACAGACAATGCCATACACCAAAGACAACTGCTTAACAGACAATGCCATACACAAAAACAACTGCTTAACAGGCAATGCCATACACCAAAGACAACTGCTTAACAGGCAATGCCATACACCAAAGACTACTGCTTAACAGACAACACCATACACCAAAGACAAATGCATAACAGGCAATGCCATACACCAAAGACAGCTGCTTAACAGGCAGTGCCATACACCAAAGACAATTGCTTAACAGGCAATGCCATACACCAAAGACAACTGCTTAACAGGCAATGCCATACACTAAAGACAACTGCTTAACAGGCAATGCCATACACCAAAGACAACTGCTTAACAGACAATGCCATACACCAAAGACAACTGCTTAACAGACAATGCCATACACCAAAGACAAGTGCTTAACAGACAATGCCATACACCAAAGACAACTGCTTAACAGGCAATGACATACACTAAAGACAACTGCTTAACAGACAATGCCATACACCAAAGACAACTGCTTAACAGACACTGCCATACACCAAAGACAACTGCTTAACAGACAATGCCATACACCAAAGACAACTGATTAACAGGCAATGCCATACACCAAAGACAACTGCTTAACAGACAATGCCATACACCAAAGACAACTGCTTAACAGGCAATGCCATACACCAAAGACATCTGCTTAACAGACAATGTCATGCACCAAAGACAACTGCTTAACAGACAATGCCATACACCAAAGACAACTGCTTAACAGGCAATGCCATACACCAAAGACAACTGCTTAACAGACAATGCCACACACCAAAGACAACTGCTTAACAGACAATGCCATACACCAAAGACAACTGCTTAACAGACAATGCGATACACCAAAGACAACTGCTTAACAGACAATGCCATACACCAAAGACAACTGCTTAACAGGCAATGCGATACACCAAAGACAACTGCTTAACAGACAATGCCATACACCAAAGACAACTGCTTAACAGGCAATGCCATACACCAAAGACAACTGCTTAACAGACAATGCCATGCACCAAAGACAACTGCTTAACAGACAATGCCATACACCAAGGACAACTGCTTAACAGACAATGCCATACACCAAAGACAACTGCTTAACAGGCAATGCCATATACCAAAGACAACTGCTTAACAGACACTTCCATACACTAAAGACAACTGCTTAACAGACACTGCCATACACTAAAGACAACTGCTTAACAGACAATGCCATACACCAAGGACAACTGCTTAACAGACAATGCCATACACCAAAGACAACTGCTTAACAGGCAATGCCATACACCAAGGACAACTGCTTAACAGACAATGCCATACACCAAAGACAACTGCTTCACAGGCAATGCCATACACGAAAGACAACTGCTTAACAGGCAATGCCATACACCAAAGACAACTTCTTAACAGACACTGCCATACACCAAAGACAACTGCTTAACAGACAATGCCATACACCAAAGACAACTGCTTAACAGACAATGCCATACACCAAAGACAACTGCTTAACAGACAATGCCATACACCAAAGACAACTGCTTAACAGGCAATGCCATACACCAAAGACAACTGCTTAACAGACAATGCCATACACCAAAGACAACTGCTTAACAGACACTGCCATACACCAAAGACAACTGCTTAACAGACAATGCCATACACCAAAGACAACTGATTAACAGGCAATGCCATACACCAAAGACAACTGCTTAACAGACAATGCCATACACCAAAGACAACTGCTTAACAGGCAATGCCATACACCAAAGACATCTGCTTAACAGACAATGTCATGCACCAAAGACAACTGCTTAACAGACAATGCCATACACCAAAGACAACTGCTTAACAGGCAATGCCATACACCAAAGACAACTGCTTAACAGACAATGCCACACACCAAAGACAACTGCTTAACAGACAATGCCATACACCAAAGACAACTGCTTAACAGACAATGCGATACACCAAAGACAACTGCTTAACAGACAATGCCATACACCAAAGACAACTGCTTAACAGGCAATGCCATACACCAAAGACAACTGCTTAACAGACAATGCCATGCACCAAAGACAACTGCTTAACAGACAATGCCATACACCAAGGACAACTGCTTAACAGACAATGCCATACACCAAAGACAACTGCTTAACAGGCAATGCCATATACCAAAGACAACTGCTTAACAGACACTGCCATACACTAAAGACAACTGCTTAACAGACACTGCCATACACTAAAGACAACTGCTTAACAGACAATGCCATACACCAAGGACAACTGCTTAACAGACAATGCCATACACCAAAGACAACTGCTTAACAGGCAATGCCATACACCAAGGACAACTGCTTAACAGACAATGCCATACACCAAAGACAACTGCTTCACAGGCAATGCCATACACGAAAGACAACTGCTTAACAGGCAATGCCATACACCAAAGACAACTTCTTAACAGACACTGCCATACACCAAAGACAACTGCTTAACAGACAATGCCATACACCAAAGACAACTGCTTAACAGACAATGCCATACACCAAAGACAACTGCTTAACAGACAATGCCATACAACAAAGACAACTGCTTAACAGGCAATGACATACAACAAAGACAACTGCTTAACAGGCAATGACATACACTAAAGACAACTGCTTAACAGGCAATGACATACACCAAAGACAACTGCTTAACAGACAATGCAATACACCAAAGACAACTGCTTAACAGACAACGCATTACACCAAAGACAACTGCTTAACAGGCAATGACATACACTAAAGACAACTGCTTAACAGACAATGCCATACACCAAAGACAACTGCTTAACAGACAATGCCATACACCAAAGACAACTGCTTAACAGACAACGTATTACACCAAAGACAACTGCTTAACAGGCAATGCGATACACCAAAGACAACTGATTAAGAGGCAATGCCGTACACCAAAGACAACTGCTTAACAGGCAATGCGATACACCAAAGACAACTGCTTAACAAAAAAGAACATTTACCAGAGACAACTGCTTAACAGGCAATGCCATACACCAAAGACAACTGCTTAACAGGCAATGCCATACACTAAAGACAACTGCTTAACAGGCAATGCCATACACCAAAGACAACTGCTTAACAGACAATGCCATACACCAAAGACAACTGCTTAACAGACAATGCCATACACCAAAGACAAGTGCTTAACAGACAATGCCATACACCAAAGACAACTGCTTAACAGGCAATGACATACACTAAAGACAACTGCTTAACAGACAATGCCATACACCAAAGACAACTGCTTAACAGACACGGCCATACACCAAAGACAACTGCTTAACAGACAACGCATTACACCAAAGACAACTGCTTAACAGGCAATGCCATACACCAAAGACAACTGATTAAGAGGTAATGCCATACACCAAAGACAACTGCTTAACAGACAATGCCATACACCAAAGACAACTGCTTAACAGACAATGCCATACACAAAAACAACTGCTTAACAGGCAATGCCATACACCAAAGACAACTGCTTAACAGGCAATGCCATACACCAAAGACTACTGCTTAACAGACAACACCATACACCAAAGACAAATGCATAACAGGCAATGCCATACACCAAAGACAGCTGCTTAACAGGCAGTGCCATACACCAAAGACAATTGCTTAACAGGCAATGCCATACACCAAAGACAACTGCTTAACAGGCAATGCCATACACTAAAGACAACTGCTTAACAGGCAATGCCATACACCAAAGACAACTGCTTAACAGACAATGCCATACACCAAAGACAACTGCTTAACAGACAATGCCATACACCAAAGACAAGTGCTTAACAGACAATGCCATACACCAAAGACAACTGCTTAACAGGCAATGACATACACTAAAGACAACTGCTTAACAGACAATGCCATACACCAAAGACAACTGCTTAACAGACACTGCCATACACCAAAGACAACTGCTTAACAGACAATGCCATACACCAAAGACAACTGATTAACAGGCAATGCCATACACCAAAGACAACTGCTTAACAGACAATGCCATACACCAAAGACAACTGCTTAACAGGCAATGCCATACACCAAAGACATCTGCTTAACAGACAATGTCATGCACCAAAGACAACTGCTTAACAGACAATGCCATACACCAAAGACAACTGCTTAACAGGCAATGCCATACACCAAAGACAACTGCTTAACAGACAATGCCACACACCAAAGACAACTGCTTAACAGACAATGCCATACACCAAAGACAACTGCTTAACAGACAATGCGATACACCAAAGACAACTGCTTAACAGACAATGCCATACACCAAAGACAACTGCTTAACAGGCAATGCGATACACCAAAGACAACTGCTTAACAGACAATGCCATACACCAAAGACAACTGCTTAACAGGCAATGCCATACACCAAAGACAACTGCTTAACAGACAATGCCATGCACCAAAGACAACTGCTTAACAGACAATGCCATACACCAAGGACAACTGCTTAACAGACAATGCCATACACCAAAGACAACTGCTTAACAGGCAATGCCATATACCAAAGACAACTGCTTAACAGACACTTCCATACACTAAAGACAACTGCTTAACAGACACTGCCATACACTAAAGACAACTGCTTAACAGACAATGCCATACACCAAGGACAACTGCTTAACAGACAATGCCATACACCAAAGACAACTGCTTAACAGGCAATGCCATACACCAAGGACAACTGCTTAACAGACAATGCCATACACCAAAGACAACTGCTTCACAGGCAATGCCATACACGAAAGACAACTGCTTAACAGGCAATGCCATACACCAAAGACAACTTCTTAACAGACACTGCCATACACCAAAGACAACTGCTTAACAGACAATGCCATACACCAAAGACAACTGCTTAACAGACAATGCCATACACCAAAGACAACTGCTTAACAGACAATGCCATACACCAAAGACAACTGCTTAACAGGCAATGCCATACACCAAAGACAACTGCTTAACAGACAATGCCATACACCAAAGACAACTGCTTAACAGACAATGCCATACACCAAAGACAACTGCTTAACAGACAATGCCATACACCAAAGACAACTGCTTAACAGGCAATGCGATACACCAAAGACAACTGCTTAACAGACAATGCCATACACCAAAGACAACTGCTTAACAGGCAATGCCATACACCAAAGACAACTGCTTAACAGACAATGCCATGCACCAAAGACAACTGCTTAACAGACAATGCCATACACCAAGGACAACTGCTTAACAGACACTGCCATACACTAAAGACAACTGCTTAACAGGCAATGCCATACACCAAAGACAACTGCATAACAGACAATGCCATACACTAAAGACAACTGCTTAACATACATTGCCATACAATAAAGACATCTGCTTAACAGACAATGCCATGCACCAAAGACAACTGCTTAACAGACAATGCCATACACCAAAGACAACTGCTTAACAGACACTGCCATACACCAAAGACAACTGCTTAAAAGACAATGCCATACACCAAAGACAACTGCTTAACAGACAATGCCATACACCAAAGACAACTGCATAACAGACAATGCCATACACCAAGGACAACTGCTTAACAGACAATGCCATACACCAAAGACAACTGCTTAACAGACAATGCCATGCACCAAAGACAACTGCTTAACAGGCAATGCCATACACCAAAGACAACTTCTTAACAGACAACGCCATACACCAAAGACAACTGCTTAAAAAACAATGCCATACACCAAAGACAACTGCTTAACAGACAATGCCATACACCAAAGACAACTGCTTAACAGACAATGCCATACACCAAAGACAACTGCTTAACAGACAACGCATTACACCAAAGACAACTGCTTAACAGACAATGCCATACACCAAAGACAACTGCTTAACAGGCAATGCCATACACCAAAGACAACTGCTTAACAGACACTGCCATACACCAAAGACAACTGCTTAAAAGACAATGCCATACACCAAAGACAACTGCTTAACAGACACTGCCATACACCAAAGACAACTGCTTAAAAGACAATGCCATACACCAAAGACAACTGCTTAACAGACACTGCCATACACCAAAGACAACTGCTTAAAAGACAATGCCATACACCAAAGACAACTGCTTAACAGACAATGCCATACACCAAAGACAACTGCTTAACAGGCAATGTCATACACCAAAGACAACTGCTTAACAGGCAATGCCATACACCAAAGACAACTGCTTAACAGACAATGCCATACACCAAAGACAACTGCTTAACAGACAACGCATTACACCAAAGACAACTGCTTAACAGGCAATGACATACACTAAAGACAACTGCTTAACAGACAATGCCATACACCAAAGACAACTGCTTAACAGACAATGCCATACACCAAAGACAACTGATTAAGAGGCAATGCCGTACACCAAAGACAACTGCTTAACAGGCAATGCCATACACCAAAGACAACTGCTTAACAGGCAATGCGATACACCAAAGACAACTGCTTAACAAAAAAGAACATTTACCAGAGACAACTGCTTAACAGGCAATGCCATACACCAAAGACAACTGCTTAACAGGCAATGCCATACACCAAAGACAACTGCTTAACAGGCAATGCCATACACCAAAGACAACTGCTTAACAGGCAATGCCATACACCAAAGACAACTGCTTAACAGGCAATGCCATACACCAAAGACAACTGCTTAACAGGCAATGCCATACACCAAAGACAACTGCTTAACAGGCAATGCCATACACCAAAGACAACTGCTTAACAGACAATGCCATACACCAAAGACAACTGATTAAGAGGCAATGCCGTACACCAAAGACAACTGCTTAACAGGCAATGCCATACACCAAAGACAACTGCTTAACAGGCAATGCGATACACCAAAGACAACTGCTTAACAAAAAAGAACATTTACCAGAGACAACTGCTTAACAGGCAATGCCATACACCAAAGACAACTGCTTAACAGGCAATGCCATACACCAAAGACAACTGCTTAAAAGACAATGCCATGCACCAAAGACAACGGCATAACAGACAATGCCATACACCAAGGAGAACTGCTTAACAGACAATGCCATACACCAAAGACAACTGCTTAACAGACACTGCCATACACCAAAGACAACTGCTTAAAAGACAATGCCATACACCAAAGACAACTGCTTAACAGACAATGCCATACACCAAAGACAACTGCATAACAGACAATGCCATACACCAAGGACAACTGCTTAACAGACAATGCCATACACCAAAGACAACTGCTTAACAGACAATGCCATACACCAAAGACAACTGCTTAACAGGCAATGCCATACACCAAAGACAACTTCTTAACAGACAACGCCATACACCAAAGACAACTGCTTAAAAGACAATGCCATACACCAAAGACAACTGCTTAACAGACAATGCCATACACCAAAGACAACTGCTTAACAGACAATGCCATACACCAAAGACAACTGCTTAACAGACAACGCATTACACCAAACACAACTGCTTAACAGACAATGCCATACACCAAAGACAACTGCTTAACAGGCAATGCCATACACCAAAGACAACTGCTTAACAGACACTGCCATACACCAAAGACAACTGCTTAAAAGACAATGCCATACACCAAAGACAACTGCTTAACAGACAATGCCATACACCAAAGACAACTGCTTAACAGGCAATGTCATACACTAAAGACAACTGCTTAACAGGCAATGCCATACACCAAAGACAACTGCTTAACAGACAATGCCATACACCAAAGACAACTGCTTAACAGACAACGCATTACACCAAAGACAACTGCTTAACAGGCAATGACATACACTAAAGACAACTGCTTAACAGACAATGCCATACACCAAAGACAACTGCTTAACAGACAATGCCATACACCAAAGACAACTGATTAAGAGGCAATGCCGTACACCAAAGACAACTGCTTAACAGGCAATGCCATACACCAAAGACAACTGCTTAACAGGCAATGCGATACACCAAAGACAACTGCTTAACAAAAAAGAACATTTACCAGAGACAACTGCTTAACAGGCAATGCCATACACCAAAGACAACTGCTTAACAGGCAATGCCATACACCAAAGACAACTGCTTAACAGGCAATGCCATACACCAAAGACAACTGCTTAACAGGCAATGCCATACACCAAAGACAACTGCTTAACAGGCAATGCCATACACCAAAGACAACTGCTTAACAGGCAATGCCATACACCAAAGACAACTGCTTAACAGGCAATGCCATACACCAAAGACAACTGCTTAACAGACAATGCCATACACCAAAGACAACTGATTAAGAGGCAATGCCGTACACCAAAGACAACTGCTTAACAGGCAATGCCATACACCAAAGACAACTGCTTAACAGGCAATGCGATACACCAAAGACAACTGCTTAACAAAAAAGAACATTTACCAGAGACAACTGCTTAACAGGCAATGCCATACACCAAAGACAACTGCTTAACAGGCAATGCCATACACCAAAGACAACTGCTTAAAAGACAATGCCATGCACCAAAGACAACGGCATAACAGACAATGCCATACACCAAGGAGAACTGCTTAACAGACAATGCCATACACCAAAGACAACTGCTTAACAGGCAATGCCATACACCAAAGACAACTGCTTAACAGACACTGCCATACACTAAAGACAACTGCTTAACAGACAATGCCATGCACCAAAGACAACTGCATAACAGACAATGCCATACACTAAAGACAACTGCTTAACAGGCATTGCCATACACTAAAGACAACTGCTCAACAGACAATGCCATACACCAAAGACAACTGCTTAACAGACACTGCCATACACCAAAGACAATTGCTTAAAAGGCAATGCCATACACCAAAGACAACTGCTTAACAGACAATGCCATACAACACAGACAACTGCTTAACAGACAATGCCATACACCAAAGACAACTGCTTAACAGACAATGCCATACACCAAAGAAAACTGCTTAACAGACAATGCCATACACCAAAGACAACTGCTTAACAGACAACGCCTTACACCAAAGAGAACTGCTTAACAGACAATGCCATACACCAAAGACAACTGCTTAACAGGCAATGCCATACACTAAAGACAACTGCTTAACAGGCAATGTCATACACCAAAGACAACTGCTTAACAGGCAATGCCATACACCAAAGACAACTGCTTAACAGGCAATGCCATACACCAAAGACAACTGATTAAGAGGCAATGCCATACCCCAAAGACAACTGCTTAACAGGCAATGCCATACACCAAAGACAACTGCTTAACAGACAACGCATTACACCAAAGACAACTGCTTAACAGACAATGCCATACACCAAAGACAACTGCTTAACAGGCAATGCCATACACCAAAGACAACTGCTTAACAGACAATGCCATACACCAAAGACAACTGCTTAACAGACAACGCCTTACACCAAAGACAACTGCTTAACAGGCAATGCCATACACCAAAGACAACTGATTAAGAGGCAATGCCATACCCCAAAGACAACTGCTTAACAGGCAATGCGATACAACAAACACAACTGCTTAACAGGCAATGCCATACACCAAAGACAACTGCTTAACAGACAACGCCATACACCAAAGACAACTGAATAACAGGCAATGCCATACACCAAAGACAACTGCTCAACAGGCAATGCCATACACTAAAGACAACTGCTTAACAGACAATGCCATACACCAAAGACAACTGCTTAACAGGCAATGCCATACACCAAAGACAACTTCTTAACAGACAACGCCATACACCAAAGACAACTGCTTAAAAGACAATGCCATACACCAAAGACAACTGCTTAACAGACAATGCCATACACCAAAGACAACTGCTTAACAGACAATGCCATACACCAAAGACAACTGCTTAACAGACAACGCATTACACCAAAGACAACTGCTTAACAGACAATGCCATACACCAAAGACAACTGCTTAACAGGCAATGCCATACACCAAAGACAACTGCTTAACAGACACTGCCATACACCAAAGACAACTGCTTAAAAGACAATGCCATACACCAAAGACAACTGCTTAACAGACACGGCCATACACCAAAGACAACTGCTTAAAAGACAATGCCATACACCAAAGACAACTGCTTAACAGACAATGCCATACACCAAAGACAACTGCATAACAGGCAGTGCCATACACTATAGACAACTGCTTAACATGCATTGCCATACAATAAAGACAACTGCTTAACATACATTGCCATACACCAAGGACAACTGCTTAACAGACAATGCCATACACCAAAGACAACTGCTTAACAGACACTGCCATACACCAAAGACAACTGCTTAACATGCATTGCCATACAATAAAGACAACTGCATAACAGACAATGCCATACACCAAGGACAACTGCTTAACAGGCAATGCCATACACCAAAGACAACTGCTTAACAGACACTGCCATACACCAAAGACAACTGCTTAACAGGCAATGCCATACACCAAAGACAACTGCTTAACAGACACTGCCATACACCAAAGACAACTGCTTAACAGACACTGCCATACACCAAAGACAACTGCTTAACAGACACTGCCATACACCAAAGACAACTGCTTAACAGACACTGCCATACACCAAAGACAACTGCTTAACAGACAATGCCATACACCAAAGACAACTGCTTAAAAGACATTGCCATACACCAAAGACAACTGCTTAACAGACAATGCCATACACCAAAGACAACTGCTTAACAGACAATGCCATACACCAAAGACAACTGCTTAACAGGCAATGACATACTCTAAAGACAACTGCTTAACAGGCAATGCCATACACCAAAGACAACTGCTTAACAGACAATGCCATACACCAAAGACAACTGCTTAACAGACAACGCATTACACCAAAGACAACTGCTTAACAGGCAATGACATATACTAAAGACAACTGCTTAACAGACAATGCCATACACCAAAGACAACTGCTTAACAGACAATGCCATACACCAAAGACAACTGCTTAACAGACAACGCATTACACCAAAGACAACTGCTTAACAGGCAATGACATACACTAAAGACAACTGCTTAACAGACAATGCCATACACCAAAGACAACTGCTTAACAGACAATGCCATACACCAAAGACAATTGCTTAACAGAAAATGCCATACACCAAAGACAACTGCTTAACAGGCAATGCCATACACCAAAGACAACTGCTTAACAGACAATGCCATACACCAAAGACAACTGCTTAACAGACACTGCCATACACCAAAGACAACTGCTTAACAGACAATGCCATACACCAAAGACAACTGCTTAACAGACAATGCCATACACCAAAGACAACTGCTTAACAGGCAATGACATACACTAAAGACAACTGCTTAACAGGCAATGCCATACACCAAAGACAACTGCTTAACAGACAATGCCATACACCAAAGACAACTGCTTAACAGACAACGCATTACACCAAAGACAACTGCTTAACAGGCAATGACATATACTAAAGACAACTGCTTAACAGACAATGCCATACACCAAAGACAACTGCTTAACAGACAATGCCATACACCAAAGACAACTGCTTAACAGACAATGCCATACACCAAAGACAACTGCTTAACAGACAACGCATTACATCAAAGACAACTGCTTAACAGGCAATGACATACACTAAAGACAGCTGCTTAACAGACAATGCCATACACCAAAGACAACTGCTTAACAGACAATGCCATACACCAAAGACAACTGCTTAACAGACAACGCATTACACCAAAGACAACTGCTTAACAGGCAATGCCATACACCAAAGACAACTGATTAAGAGGTAATGCCATACACCAAAGACAACTGCTTAACAGACAATGCCATACACCAAAGACAACTGCTTAACAGACAATGCCATACACCAAAACAACTGCTTAACAGACAATGCCATACACCAAAGACAACTGCTTAACAGGCAATGCCATACACCAAAGACAACTGCTTAACAGACAATGCCATACACCAAAGACAACTGCTTAACAGACAACGCATTACATCAAAGACAACTGCTTAACAGGCAATGACATACACTAAAGACAACTGCTTAACAGACAATGCCATACACCAAAGACAACTGCTTAACAGACAATGCCATACACCAAAGACAACTGCTTAACAGACAACGCATTACACCAAAGACAACTGCTTAACAGACAATGCCATACACCAAAACAACTGCTTAACAGGCAATGCCATACACCAAAGACAACTGCTTAACAGGCAATGCCATACACCAAAGACAACTGCTTAACAGACAATGCCATACACCAAGGACAACTGCTTAACAGACACTGCCATACACCAAAGACAACTGCTTAACAAAAAAGAACATTTACCAGAGACAACTGCTTAACAGGCAATGCCATACACCAAAGACAACTGCTTAACAGGCAATGCCATACACCAAAGACAACTGCTTAACAGACAACGCCTTACACCAAAGACAACTGCTTAACAGACAACGCCATACACCAAAGACAACTGCTTAAAAGACAATGCCATACACCAAAGACAACTGCTTAACAGACAATGCCATACACCAAAGACAACTGCTTAACAGACAATGCCATACACCAAAGACAACTGCTTAACAGACAACGCATTACACCAAAGACAACTGCTTAACAGACAATGCCATACACCAAAGACAACTGCTTAGCAGGCAATCCCATACACCAAAGACAACTGCTTAACAGACACTGCCATACACCAAAGACAACTGCTTAAAAGACAATGCCATACACCAAAGACAACTGCTTAACAGACACTGCCTTACACCAAAGACAACTGCTTAAAAGACAATGCCATACACCAAAGACAACTGCTTAACAGACACTGCCATACACCAAAGACAACTGCTTAAAAGACAATGCCATACACCAAAGACAACTGCTTAACAGACAATGCCATACACCAAAGACAACTGCTTAACAGGCAATGTCATACACTAAAGACAACTGCTTAACAGGCAATGCCATACACCAAAGACAACTGCTTAACAGACAATGCCATACACCAAAGACAACTGCTTAACAGACAACGCATTACACCAAAGACAACTGCTTAACAGGCAATGACATACACTAAAGACAACTGCTTAACAGACAATGCCATACACCAAAGACAACTGCTTAACAGACAATGCCATACACCAAAGACAACTGATTAAGAGGCAATGCCGTACACCAAAGACAACTGCTTAACAGGCAATGCCATACACCAAAGACAACTGCTTAACAGGCAATGCGATACACCAAAGACAACTGCTTAACAAAAAAGAACATTTACCAGAGACAACTGCTTAACAGGCAATGCCATACACCAAAGACAACTGCTTAACAGGCAATGCCATACACCAAAGACAACTGCTTAACAGGCAATGCCATACACCAAAGACAACTGCTTAACAGGCAATGCCATACACCAAAGACAACTGCTTAACAGGCAATGCCATACACCAAAGACAACTGCTTAACAGACAATGCCATACACCAAAGACAACTGATTAAGAGGCAATGCCGTACACCAAAGACAACTGCTTAACAGGCAATGCCATACACCAAAGACAACTGCTTAACAGGCAATGCGATACACCAAAGACAACTGCTTAACAAAAAAGAACATTTACCAGAGACAACTGCTTAACAGGCAATGCCATACACCAAAGACAACTGCTTAACAGGCAATGCCATACACCAAAGACAACTGCTTAAAAGACAATGCCATGCACCAAAGACAACGGCATAACAGACAATGCCATACACCAAGGAGAACTGCTTAACAGACAATGCCATACACCAAAGACAACTGCTTAACAGGCAATGCCATACACCAAAGACAACTGCTTAACAGACACTGCCATACACTAAAGACAACTGCTTAACAGACAATGCCATGCACCAAAGACAACTGCATAACAGACAATGCCATACACTAAAGACAACTGCTTAACAGGCATTGCCATACACTAAAGACAACTGCTCAACAGACAATGCCATACACCAAAAACAACTGCTTAACAGGCAATGCCATACACCAAAGACAACTGCTTAACAGACAATGCCATACACCAAAGACAACTGCTTAACAGACACTGCCATACACCAAAGACAATTGCTTAACAGGCAATGCCATACACTAAAGACAACTGCTTAACAGACAATGCCATACACCAAAGACAACTGCTTAACAGACACTGCCATACACCAAAGACAATTGCTTAACAGGCAATGCCATACACCAAAGACAACTGCTTAACAGACAATGCCATACAGCACAGACAACTGCTTAACAGACAATGCCATACACCAAAGACAACTGCTTAACAGACAATGCCATACACCAAAGAAAACTGCTTAACAGACAATGCCATACACCAAAGACAACTGCTTAACAGACAACGCCTTACACCAAAGAGAACTGCTTAACAGACAATGCCATACACCAAAGACAACTGCTTAACAGGCAATGCCATACACTAAAGACAACTGCTTAACAGGCAATGTCATACACCAAAGACAACTGCTTAACAGGCAATGCCATACACCAAAGACAACTGCTTAACAGGCAATGCCATACACCAAAGACAACTGATTAAGAGGCAATGCCATACCCCAAAGACAACTGCTTAACAGGCAATGCCATACACCAAAGACAACTGCTTAACAGAAAACGCATTACACCAAAGACAACTGCTTAACAGACAATGCCATACACCAAAGACAACTGCTTAACAGGCAATGCCATACACCAAAGACAACTGCTTAACAGACAATGCCATACACCAAAGACAACTGCTTAACAGACAACGCCTTACACCAAAGACAACTGCTTAACAGGCAATGCCATACACCAAAGACAACTGATTAAGAGGCAATGCCATACCCCAAAGACAACTGCTTAACAGGCAATGCGATACAACAAACACAACTGCTTAACAAAAAAAGCCATTTACCAAAGACAACTGCTTAACAGGCAATGCCATACACCAAAGACAACTGCTTAACAGACAACGCCATACACCAAAGACAACTGAATAACAGGCAATGCCATACACCAAAGACAACTGCTCAACAGGCAATGCCATACACTAAAGACAACTGCTTAACAGACAATGCCATACACCAAAGACAACTGCTTAACAGGCAATGCCATACACCAAAGACAACTGCTTAACAGACAATGCCATACACCAAAGACAACTGCTTAACAGACAACGCATTACACCAAAGACAACTGCTTAACAGACAATGCCATACACCAAAGACAACTGCTTAACAGGCAATGCCATACACCAAAGACAACTGCTTAACAGACACTGCCATACACCAAAGACAACTGCTTAAAAGACAATGCCATACACCAAAGACAACTGCTTAACAGACACTGCCATACACCAAAGACAACTGCTTAAAAGACAATGCCATACACCAAAGACAACTGCTTAACAGGCAATGCCATACACCAAAGACAACTGCTTAAAAGACAATGCCATGCACCAAAGACAACGGCATAACAGACAATGCCATACACCAAGGAGAACTGCTTAACAGACAATGCCATACACCAAAGACAACTGCTTAACAGGCAATGCCATACACCAAAGACAACTGCTTAACAGACACTGCCATACACTAAAGACAACTGCTTAACAGACAATGCCATACACCAAGGACAACTGCTTAACAGACAGTGCCATACACTAAAGACAACTGCTTAACAGGCAATGCCATACACCAAGGACAACTGCTTAACAGACACTGCCATACACCAAAGACAACTGCTTAACAGGCAATGCCATACACCAAAGACAACTGCTTAACAGACAATGCCATACATCAAAGACAGCTGCTTAACAGACAGTGCCATACACTAAAGACAACTGCTTAACAGGCAATGCCATACATCAAAGACAACTGCTTAACAGGCAATGACATACACTAAAGACAACTGCTTAACAGACAATGCCATACACCAAAGACAACTGCTTAACAGACAATGCCATACACCAAAGACAACTGCTTAACAGACAACGTATTACACCAAAGACAACTGCTTAACAGACAACGTATTACACCAAAGACAACTGCTTAACAGGCAATGCGATACACCAAACACAACTGATTAAGAGGCAATGCCGTACACCAAAGACAACTGCTTAACAGGCAATGCGATACACCAAAGACAACTGCTTAAAAGACAATGCCATGCACCAAAGACAACGGCATAACAGACAATGCCATACACCAAGGAGAACTGCTTAACAGACAATGCCATACACCAAAGACAACTGCTTAACAGGCAATGCCATACACCAAAGACAACTGCATAACAGACAATGCCATACACCAAAGACAACTGCTTAACAGGCAATGCCATACACTAAAGACAACTGCTTAACAGGCATTGCCATACACTAAAGACAACTGCTTAACAGACAATGCCATACACCAAAAACAACTGCTTAACAGGCAATGCCATACACTAAAGACAACTGCTTAACAGACAATGCCATACACCAAAGACAACTGCTTAACAGACACTGCCATACACCAAAGACTACTGCTTAACAGGCAATGCCATACACCAAAGACAACTGCTTAACAGACAATGCCATACACCAAAGACAACTGCTTAACAGACAATGCCATACACCAAAGACAAATGCATAACAGGCAATGCCATACACCAAAGACAATTGCTTAACAGGCAATGCCATACACCAAAGACAAATGCATAACAGGCAATGCCATACACTAAAGACAATTGCTTAACAGGCAATGCCATACACCAAAGACAACTGCTTAACAGACAATGCCATACACCAAAGACAACTGCTTAACAGACAATGCCATAAACCAAAGACAACTGCTTAACAGACAATGCCATACACCAAAGACAACTGCTTAACAGACAATGCCATACACCAAAGACAACTGCTTAACAGACAATGCCATACACCAAAGACAAATGCATAACAGACAATGCCATACACCAAAGACAACTGCTTAACAGGCAATGCCATACACCAAAGACAACTGCTTAACAGACAATGCCATACACCAAAGACAACTGCTTAACAGACAATGCCATACACCAAAGACAACCGCTTAACAGACAATGCCATACACCAAAGACAACTGCTTAACAGGCAATGCGATACACCAAAGACAACTGCTTAACAGACAATGCCATACACCAAAGACAACTGCTTAACAGGCAATGCCATACACCAAAGACAACTGCTTAACAGACAATGCCATGCACCAAAGACAACTGCTTAACAGACAATGCCATACACCAAGGACAACTGCTTAACAGACACTGCCATACACTAAAGACAACTGCTTAACAGGCAATGCCATACACCAAAGACAACTGCATAACAGACAATGCCATACACTAAAGACAACTGCTTAACATACATTGCCATACAATAAAGACATCTGCTTAACAGACAATGCCATGCACCAAAGACAACTGCTTAACAGACAATGCCATACACCAAAGACAACTGCTTAACAGACACTGCCATACACCAAAGACAACTGCTTAAAAGACAATGCCATACACCAAAGACAACTGCTTAACAGACAATGCCATACACCAAAGACAACTGCATAACAGACAATGCCATACACCAAGGACAACTGCTTAACAGACAATGCCATACACCAAAGACAACTGCTTAACAGACAATGCCATACACCAAAGACAACTGCTTAACAGGCAATGCCATACACCAAAGACAACTTCTTAACAGACAACGCCATACACCAAAGACAACTGCTTAAAAGACAATGCCATACACCAAAGACAACTGCTTAACAGACAATGCCATACACCAAAGACAACTGCTTAACAGACAATGCCATACACCAAAGACAACTGCTTAACAGACAACGCATTACACCAAACACAACTGCTTAACAGACAATGCCATACACCAAAGACAACTGCTTAACAGGCAATGCCATACACCAAAGACAACTGCTTAACAGACACTGCCATACACCAAAGACAACTGCTTAAAAGACAATGCCATACACCAAAGACAACTGCTTAACAGACACTGCCATACACCAAAGACAACTGCTTAAAAGACAATGCCATACACCAAAGACAACTGCTTAACAGACACTGCCATACACCAAAGACAACTGCTTAAAAGACAATGCCATACACCAAAGACAACTGCTTAACAGACAATGCCATACACCAAAGACAACTGCTTAACAGGCAATGTCATACACTAAAGACAACTGCTTAACAGGCAATGCCATACACCAAAGACAACTGCTTAACAGACAATGCCATACACCAAAGACAACTGCTTAACAGACAACGCATTACACCAAAGACAACTGCTTAACAGGCAATGACATACACTAAAGACAACTGCTTAACAGACAATGCCATACACCAAAGACAACTGCTTAACAGACAATGCCATACACCAAAGACAACTGATTAAGAGGCAATGCCGTACACCAAAGACAACTGCTTAACAGGCAATGCCATACACCAAAGACAACTGCTTAACAGGCAATGCGATACACCAAAGACAACTGCTTAACAAAAAAGAACATTTACCAGAGACAACTGCTTAACAGGCAATGCCATACACCAAAGACAACTGCTTAACAGGCAATGCCATACACCAAAGACAACTGCTTAACAGGCAATGCCATACACCAAAGACAACTGCTTAACAGGCAATGCCATACACCAAAGACAACTGCTTAACAGGCAATGCCATACACCAAAGACAACTGCTTAACAGGCAATGCCATACACCAAAGACAACTGCTTAACAGGCAATGCCATACACCAAAGACAACTGCTTAACAGACAATGCCATACACCAAAGACAACTGATTAAGAGGCAATGCCGTACACCAAAGACAACTGCTTAACAGGCAATGCCATACACCAAAGACAACTGCTTAACAGGCAATGCGATACACCAAAGACAACTGCTTAACAAAAAAGAACATTTACCAGAGACAACTGCTTAACAGGCAATGCCATACACCAAAGACAACTGCTTAACAGGCAATGCCATACACCAAAGACAACTGCTTAAAAGACAATGCCATGCACCAAAGACAACGGCATAACAGACAATGCCATACACCAAGGAGAACTGCTTAACAGACAATGCCATACACCAAAGACAACTGCTTAACAGGCAATGCCATACACCAAAGACAACTGCTTAACAGACACTGCCATACACTAAAGACAACTGCTTAACAGACAATGCCATGCACCAAAGACAACTGCATAACAGACAATGCCATACACTAAAGACAACTGCTTAACAGGCATTGCCATACACTAAAGACAACTGCTCAACAGACAATGCCATACACCAAAAACAACTGCTTAACAGGCAATGCCATACACTAAAGACAACTGCTTAACAGACAATGCCATACACCAAAGACAACTGCTTAACAGACACTGCCATACACCAAAGACAATTGCTTAACAGGCAATGCCATACACCAAAGACAACTGCTTAACAGACAATGCCATACAACACAGACAACTGCTTAACAGACAATGCCATACACCAAAGACAACTGCTTAACAGACAATGCCATACACCAAAGAAAACTGCTTAACAGACAATGCCATACACCAAAGACAACTGCTTAACAGACAACGCCTTACACCAAAGAGAACTGCTTAACAGACAATGCCATACACCAAAGACAACTGCTTAACAGGCAATGCCATACACTAAAGACAACTGCTTAACAGGCAATGTCATACACCAAAGACAACTGCTTAACAGGCAATGCCATACACCAAAGACAACTGCTTAACAGGCAATGCCATACACCAAAGACAACTGATTAAGAGGCAATGCCATACCCCAAAGACAACTGCTTAACAGGCAATGCCATACACCAAAGACAACTGCTTAACAGACAACGCATTACACCAAAGACAACTGCTTAACAGACAATGCCATACACCAAAGACAACTGCTTAACAGGCAATGCCATACACCAAAGACAACTGCTTAACAGACAATGCCATACACCAAAGACAACTGCTTAACAGACAACGCCTTACACCAAAGACAACTGCTTAACAGGCAATGCCATACACCAAAGACAACTGATTAAGAGGCAATGCCATACCCCAAAGACAACTGCTTAACAGGCAATGCGATACAACAAACACAACTGCTTAACAAAAAAAGCCATTTACCAAAGACAACTGCTTAACAAGCAATGCCATACACCAAAGACAACTGCTTAACAGACAACGCCATACACCAAAGACAACTGAATAACAGGCAATGCCATACACCAAAGACAACTGCTCAACAGGCAATGCCATACACTAAAGACAACTGCTTAACAGACAATGCCATACACCAAAGACAACTGCTTAAAAGACAATGCCATACACCAAAGACAACTGCTTAACAGACAATGCCATACACCAAAGACAACTGCTTAACAGACAATGCCATACACCAAAGACAACTGCTTAACAGACAACGCATTACACCAAAGACAACTGCTTAACAGACAATGCCATACACCAAAGACAACTGCTTAACAGGCAATGCCATACACCAAAGACAACTGCTTAACAGACACTGCCATACACCAAAGACAACTGCTTAAAAGACAATGCCATACACCAAAGACAACTGCTTAACAGACACTGCCATACACCAAAGACAACTGCTTAAAAGACAATGCCATACACCAAAGACAACTGCTTAACAGACAATGCCATACACCAAAGACAACTGCATAACAGGCAATGCCATACACTAAAGACAACTGCTTAACATGCATTGCCATACAATAAAGACAACTGCTTAACATACATTGCCATACACCAAGGACAACTGCTTAACAGACAATGCCATACACCAAAGACAACTGCTTAACAGACACTGCCATACACCAAAGACAACTGCTTAACATGCATTGCCATACAATAAAGACAACTGCATAACAGACAATGCCATACACCAAGGACAACTGCTTAACAGGCAATGCCATACACCAAAGACAACTGCTTAACAGACACTGCCATACACCAAAGACAACTGCTTAACAGGCAATGCCATACACCAAAGACAACTGCTTAACAGACACTGCCATACACCAAAGACAACTGCTTAACAGACACTGCCATACACCAAAGACAACTGCTTAACAGACACTGCCATACACCAAAGACAACTGCTTAACAGACACTGCCATACACCAAAGACAACTGCTTAACAGACAATGCCATACACCAAAGACAACTGCTTAAAAGACATTGCCATACACCAAAGACAACTGCTTAACAGACAATGCCATACACCAAAGACAACTGCTTAACAGACAATGCCATACACCAAAGACAACTGCTTAACAGGCAATGACATACACTAAAGACAACTGCTTAACAGGCAATGCCATACACCAAAGACAACTGCTTAACAGACAATGCCATACACCAAAGACAACTGCTTAACAGACAACGCATTACACCAAAGACAACTGCTTAACAGGCAATGACATATACTAAAGACAACTGCTTAACAGACAATGCCATACACCAAAGACAACTGCTTAACAGACAATGCCATACACCAAAGACAACTGCTTAACAGACAACGCATTACACCAAAGACAACTGCTTAACAGGCAATGACATACACTAAAGACAACTGCTTAACAGACAATGCCATACACCAAAGACAACTGCTTAACAGACAATGCCATACACCAAAGACAATTGCTTAACAGAAAATGCCATACACCAAAGACAACTGCTTAACAGACAATGCCATACACCAAAGACAACTGCTTAACAGACAATGCCATACACCAAAGACAACTGCTTAACAGGCAATGACATACACTAAAGACAACTGCTTAACAGGCAATGCCATACACCAAAGACAACTGCTTAACAGACAATGCCATACACCAAAGACAACTGCTTAACAGACAACGCATTACACCAAAGACAACTGCTTAACAGGCAATGACATATACTAAAGACAACTGCTTAACAGACAATGCCATACACCAAAGACAACTGCTTAACAGACAATGCCATACACCAAAGACAACTGCTTAACAGACAATGCCATACACCAAAGACAACTGCTTAACAGACAACGCATTACATCAAAGACAACTGCTTAACAGGCAATGACATACACTAAAGACAGCTGCTTAACAGACAATGCCATACACCAAAGACAACTGCTTAACAGACAATGCCATACACCAAAGACAACTGCTTAACAGACAACGCATTACACCAAAGACAACTGCTTAACAGGCAATGCCATACACCAAAGACAACTGATTAAGAGGTAATGCCATACACCAAAGACAACTGCTTAACAGACAATGCCATACACCAAAGACAACTGCTTAACAGACAATGCCATACACCAAAACAACTGCTTAACAGACAATGCCATACACCAAAGACAACTGCTTAACAGGCAATGCCATACACCAAAGACAACTGCTTAACAGACAATGCCATACACCAAAGACAACTGCTTAACAGACAACGCATTACATCAAAGACAACTGCTTAACAGGCAATGACATACACTAAAGACAACTGCTTAACAGACAATGCCATACACCAAAGACAACTGCTTAACAGACAATGCCATACACCAAAGACAACTGCTTAACAGACAACGCATTACACCAAAGACAACTGCTTAACAGACAATGCCATACACCAAAACAACTGCTTAACAGGCAATGCCATACACTAAAGACAACTGCTTAACAGGCAATGCCATACACCAAAGACAACTGCTTAACAGACAATGCCATACACCAAGGACAACTGCTTAACAGACACTGCCATACACCAAAGACAACTGCTTAACAAAAAAGAACATTTACCAGAGACAACTGCTTAACAGGCAATGCCATACACCAAAGACAACTGCTTAACAGGCAATGCCATACACCAAAGACAACTGCTTAACAGACAACGCCTTACACCAAAGACAACTGCTTAACAGACAATGCCATACACCAAAGACAACTGCTTAACAGGCAATGCCATACACCAAAGACAACTGCTTAACAGACAATGCCATACACCAAAGACAACTGCTTAACAGACAACGCCTTACACCAAAGACAACTGCTTAACAGGCAATGCCATACACCAAAGACAACTGATTAAGAGGCAATGCCATACCCCAAAGACAACTGCTTAACAGGCAATGCGATACAACAAACACAACTGCTTAACAAAAAAAGCCATTTACCAAAGACAACTGCTTAACAAGCAATGCCATACACCAAAGACAACTGCTTAACAGACAACGCCATACACCAAAGACAACTGAATAACAGGCAATGCCATACACCAAAGACAACTGCTCAACAGGCAATGCCATACACTAAAGACAACTGCTTAACAGACAATGCCATACACCAAAGACAACTGCTTAAAAGACAATGCCATACACCAAAGACAACTGCTTAACAGACAATGCCATACACCAAAGACAACTGCTTAACAGACAATGCCATACACCAAAGACAACTGCTTAACAGACAACGCATTACACCAAAGACAACTGCTTAACAGACAATGCCATACACCAAAGACAACTGCTTAACAGGCAATGCCATACACCAAAGACAACTGCTTAACAGACACTGCCATACACCAAAGACAACTGCTTAAAAGACAATGCCATACACCAAAGACAACTGCTTAACAGACACTGCCATACACCAAAGACAACTGCTTAAAAGACAATGCCATACACCAAAGACAACTGCTTAACAGACAATGCCATACACCAAAGACAACTGCATAACAGGCAATGCCATACACTAAAGACAACTGCTTAACATGCATTGCCATACAATAAAGACAACTGCTTAACATACATTGCCATACACCAAGGACAACTGCTTAACAGACAATGCCATACACCAAAGACAACTGCTTAACAGACACTGCCATACACCAAAGACAACTGCTTAACATGCATTGCCATACAATAAAGACAACTGCATAACAGACAATGCCATACACCAAGGACAACTGCTTAACAGGCAATGCCATACACCAAAGACAACTGCTTAACAGACACTGCCATACACCAAAGACAACTGCTTAACAGGCAATGCCATACACCAAAGACAACTGCTTAACAGACACTGCCATACACCAAAGACAACTGCTTAACAGACACTGCCATACACCAAAGACAACTGCTTAACAGACACTGCCATACACCAAAGACAACTGCTTAACAGACACTGCCATACACCAAAGACAACTGCTTAACAGACAATGCCATACACCAAAGACAACTGCTTAAAAGACATTGCCATACACCAAAGACAACTGCTTAACAGACAATGCCATACACCAAAGACAACTGCTTAACAGACAATGCCATACACCAAAGACAACTGCTTAACAGGCAATGACATACACTAAAGACAACTGCTTAACAGGCAATGCCATACACCAAAGACAACTGCTTAACAGACAATGCCATACACCAAAGACAACTGCTTAACAGACAACGCATTACACCAAAGACAACTGCTTAACAGGCAATGACATATACTAAAGACAACTGCTTAACAGACAATGCCATACACCAAAGACAACTGCTTAACAGACAATGCCATACACCAAAGACAACTGCTTAACAGACAACGCATTACACCAAAGACAACTGCTTAACAGGCAATGACATACACTAAAGACAACTGCTTAACAGACAATGCCATACACCAAAGACAACTGCTTAACAGACAATGCCATACACCAAAGACAATTGCTTAACAGAAAATGCCATACACCAAAGACAACTGCTTAACAGACAATGCCATACACCAAAGACAACTGCTTAACAGACAATGCCATACACCAAAGACAACTGCTTAACAGGCAATGACATACACTAAAGACAACTGCTTAACAGGCAATGCCATACACCAAAGACAACTGCTTAACAGACAATGCCATACACCAAAGACAACTGCTTAACAGACAACGCATTACACCAAAGACAACTGCTTAACAGGCAATGACATATACTAAAGACAACTGCTTAACAGACAATGCCATACACCAAAGACAACTGCTTAACAGACAATGCCATACACCAAAGACAACTGCTTAACAGACAATGCCATACACCAAAGACAACTGCTTAACAGACAACGCATTACATCAAAGACAACTGCTTAACAGGCAATGACATACACTAAAGACAGCTGCTTAACAGACAATGCCATACACCAAAGACAACTGCTTAACAGACAATGCCATACACCAAAGACAACTGCTTAACAGACAACGCATTACACCAAAGACAACTGCTTAACAGGCAATGCCATACACCAAAGACAACTGATTAAGAGGTAATGCCATACACCAAAGACAACTGCTTAACAGACAATGCCATACACCAAAGACAACTGCTTAACAGACAATGCCATACACCAAAACAACTGCTTAACAGACAATGCCATACACCAAAGACAACTGCTTAACAGGCAATGCCATACACCAAAGACAACTGCTTAACAGACAATGCCATACACCAAAGACAACTGCTTAACAGACAACGCATTACATCAAAGACAACTGCTTAACAGGCAATGACATACACTAAAGACAACTGCTTAACAGACAATGCCATACACCAAAGACAACTGCTTAACAGACAATGCCATACACCAAAGACAACTGCTTAACAGACAACGCATTACACCAAAGACAACTGCTTAACAGACAATGCCATACACCAAAACAACTGCTTAACAGGCAATGCCATACACTAAAGACAACTGCTTAACAGGCAATGCCATACACCAAAGACAACTGCTTAACAGACAATGCCATACACCAAGGACAACTGCTTAACAGACACTGCCATACACCAAAGACAACTGCTTAACAAAAAAGAACATTTACCAGAGACAACTGCTTAACAGGCAATGCCATACACCAAAGACAACTGCTTAACAGGCAATGCCATACACCAAAGACAACTGCTTAACAGACAACGCCTTACACCAAAGACAACTGCTTAACAGACAACGCCATACACCAAAGACAACTGCTTAAAAGACAATGCCATACACCAAAGACAACTGCTTAACAGACAATGCCATACACCAAAGACAACTGCTTAACAGACAATGCCATACACCAAAGACAACTGCTTAACAGACAACGCATTACACCAAAGACAACTGCTTAACAGACAATGCCATACACCAAAGACAACTGCTTAACAGGCAATGCCATACACCAAAGACAACTGCTTAACAGACACTGCCATACACCAAAGACAACTGCTTAACAGACAATGCCATACACCAATGACAACTGCTTAACAGACACTGCCATACACCAAAGACAACTGCTTAAAAGACAATGCCATACACCAAAGACAACTGCTTAACAGACAATGCCATACACCAAAGACAACTGCTTAAAAGACAATGCCATACACCAAAGACAACTGCTTAACAGACAATGCCATACACCAAAGACAACTGCTTAACAGACAATGCCATACACCAAAGACAACTGCTTAAAAGACAATGCCATACACCAAAGACAACTGCTTAACAGACAATGCCATACACCAAAGACAACTGCTTAAAAGACAATGCCATACACCAAAGACAACTGCTTAACAGACACTGCCATACACCAAAGACAACTGCTTAAAAGACAATGCCATACACCAAAGACAACTGCTTAACAGACACTGCCATACACCAAAGACAACTGCTTAAAAGACAATGCCATACACCAAAAACAACTGCTTAACAGACAATGCCATACACCAAAGACAACTGCTTAACAGGCAATGTCATACACTAAAGACAACTGCTTAACAGGCAATGCCATACACCAAAGACAACTGCTTAACAGACAATGCCATACACCAAAGACAACTGCTTAACAGACAACGCATTACACCAAAGACAACTGCTTAACAGGCAATGACATACACTAAAGACAACTGCTTAACAGACAATGCCATACACCAAAGACAACTGCTTAACAGACAATGCCATACACCAAAGACAACTGATTAAGAGGCAATGCCGTACACCAAAGACAACTGCTTAACAGGCAATGCCATACACCAAAGACAACTGCTTAACAGGCAATGCGATACACCAAAGACAACTGCTTAACAAAAAAGAACATTTACCAGAGACAACTGCTTAACAGGCAATGCCATACACCAAAGACAACTGCTTAACAGGCAATGCCATACACCAAAGACAACTGCTTAGCAGGCAATGCCATACACCAAAGACAACTGCTTAACAGGCAATGCCATACACCAAAGACAACTGCTTAACAGGCAATGCCATACACCAAAGACAACTGCTTAACAGGCAATGCCATACACCAAAGACAACTGCTTAACAGGCAATGCCATACACCAAAGACAACTGCTTAACAGACAATGCCATACACCAAAGACAACTGATTAAGAGGCAATGCCGTACACCAAAGACAACTGCTTAACAGGCAATGCCATACACCAAAGACAACTGCTTAACAGGCAATGCGATACACCAAAGACAACTGCTTAACAAAAAAGAACATTTACCAGAGACAACTGCTTAACAGGCAATGCCATACACCAAAGACAACTGCTTAACAGGCAATGCCATACACCAAAGACAACTGCTTAAAAGACAATGCCATGCACCAAAGACAACGGCATAACAGACAATGCCATACACCAAGGAGAACTGCTTAACAGACAATGCCATACACCAAAGACAACTGCTTAACAGGCAATGCCATACACCAAAGACAACTGCTTAACAGACACTGCCATACACTAAAGACAACTGCTTAACAGACAATGCCATGCACCAAAGACAACTGCATAACAGACAATGCCATACACTAAAGACAACTGCTTAACAGGCATTGCCATACACTAAAGACAACTGCTCAACAGACAATGCCATACACCAAAAACAACTGCTTAACAGGCAATGCCATACACCAAAGACAACTGCTTAACAGACAATGCCATACACCAAAGACAACTGCTTAACAGACACTGCCATACACCAAAGACAATTGCTTAACAGGCAATGCCATACACTAAAGACAACTGCTTAACAGACAATGCCATACACCAAAGACAACTGCTTAACAGACACTGCCATACACCAAAGACAATTGCTTAACAGGCAATGCCATACACCAAAGACAACTGCTTAACAGACAATGCCATACAACACAGACAACTGCTTAACAGACAATGCCATACACCAAAGACAACTGCTTAACAGACAATGCCATACACCAAAGAAAACTGCTTAACAGACAATGCCATACACCAAAGACAACTGCTTAACAGACAACGCCTTACACCAAAGAGAACTGCTTAACAGACAATGCCATACACCAAAGACAACTGCTTAACAGGCAATGCCATACACTAAAGACAACTGCTTAACAGGCAATGTCATACACCAAAGACAACTGCTTAACAGGCAATGCCATACACCAAAGACAACTGCTTAACAGGCAATGCCATACACCAAAGACAACTGATTAAGAGGCAATGCCATACCCCAAAGACAACTGCTTAACAGGCAATGCCATACACCAAAGACAACTGCTTAACAGACAACGCATTACACCAAAGACAACTGCTTAACAGACAATGCCATACACCAAAGACAACTGCTTAACAGGCAATGCCATACACCAAAGACAACTGCTTAACAGACAATGCCATACACCAAAGACAACTGCTTAACAGACAACGCCTTACACCAAAGACAACTGCTTAACAGGCAATGCCATACACCAAAGACAACTGATTAAGAGGCAATGCCATACCCCAAAGACAACTGCTTAACAGGCAATGCGATACAACAAACACAACTGCTTAACAAAAAAAGCCATTTACCAAAGACAACTGCTTAACAGGCAATGCCATACACCAAAGACAACTGCTTAACAGACAACGCCATACACCAAAGACAACTGAATAACAGGCAATGCCATACACCAAAGACAACTGCTCAACAGGCAATGCCATACACTAAAGACAACTGCTTAACAGACAATGCCATACACCAAAGACAACTGCTTAACAGGCAATGCCATACACCAAAGACAACTGCTTAACAGACAATGCCATACACCAAAGACAACTGCTTAACAGACAACGCATTACACCAAAGACAACTGCTTAACAGACAATGCCATACACCAAAGACAACTGCTTAACAGGCAATGCCATACACCAAAGACAACTGCTTAACAGACACTGCCATACACCAAAGACAACTGCTTAAAAGACAATGCCATACACCAAAGACAACTGCTTAACAGACACTGCCATACACCAAAGACAACTGCTTAAAAGACAATGCCATACACCAAAGACAACTGCTTAACAGACAATGCCATACACCAAAGACAACTGCATAACAGGCAATGCCATACACTAAAGACAACTGCTTAACATGCATTGCCATACAATAAAGACAACTGCTTAACAGGCAATGCCATACACCAAAGACAACTGCTTAACAGACACTGCCATACACCAAAGACAACTGCTTAACAGGCAATGCCATACACCAAAGACAACTGCTTAACAGACACTGCCATACACCAAAGACATCTGCTTAACAGACACTGCCATACACCAAAGACAACTGCTTAACAGACACTGCCATACACCAAAGACAACTGCTTAACAGACACTGCCATACACCAAAGACAACTGCTTAACAGACACTGCCATACACCAAAGACAACTGCTTAACAGACAATGCCATACACCAAAGACAACTGCTTAACAGACAATGCCATACACCAAAGACAACTGCTTAACAGACACTGCCATACACCAAAGACAACTGCTTAACATGCATTGCCATACAATAAAGACAACTGCATAACAGACAATGCCATACACCAAGGACAACTGCTTAACAGACAATGCCATACACCAAAGACAACTGCTTAACAGACACTGCCATACACCAAAGACAACTGCTTAACATGCATTGCCATACAATAAAGACAACTGCATAACAGACAATGCCATACACCAAGGACAACTGCTTAACAGGCAATGCCATACACCAAAGACAACTGCTTAACAGACACTGCCATA
The DNA here is from genome assembly GCF_046119375.1 of Phyllobates terribilis. Lineage (NCBI taxonomy): Eukaryota > Metazoa > Chordata > Amphibia > Anura > Dendrobatidae > Phyllobates > Phyllobates terribilis. Next base: position 11,077,065 of record NW_027362798.1, on the reverse strand, counting down.
CACCAAAGACAACTGCTTAACAGGCAATGCCATACACCCAAGACAACTGCTTAACAGACACTGCCATACACCAAAGACATCTGCTTAACAGACACTGCCATACACCAAAGACAACTGCTTAACAGACACTGCCATACACCAAAGACAACTGCTTAACAGACACTGCCATACACCAAAGACAACTGCTTAACAGACACTGCCATACACCAAAGACAACTGCTTAACAGACAATGCCATACACCAAAGACAACTGCTTAAAAGACATTGCCATACACCAAAGACAACTGCTTAACAGACAATGCCATACACCAAAGACAACTGCTTAACAGACAATGCCATACACCAAAGACAACTGCTTAACAGGCAATGACATACACTAAAGACAACTGCTTAACAGGCAATGCCATACACCAAAGACAACTGCTTAACAGACAATGCCATACACCAAAGACAACTGCTTAACAGACAACGCATTACACCAAAGACAACTGCTTAACAGGCAATGACATATACTAAAGACAACTGCTTAACAGACAATGCCATACACCAAAGACAACTGCTTAACAGACAATGCCATACACCAAAGACAACTGCTTAACAGACAACGCATTACACCAAAGACAACTGCTTAACAGGCAATGACATACACTAAAGACAACTGCTTAACAGACAATGCCATACACCAAAGACAACTGCTTAACAGACAATGCCATACACCAAAGACAATTGCTTAACAGAAAATGCCATACACCAAAGACAACTGCTTAACAGGCAATGCCATACACCAAAGACAACTGCTTAACAGACAATGCCATACACCAAAGACAACTGCTTAACAGACACTGCCATACACCAAAGACAACTGCTTAACAGACAATGCCATACACCAAAGACAACTGCTTAACAGACAATGCCATACACCAAAGACAACTGCTTAACAGGCAATGACATACACTAAAGACAACTGCTTAACAGGCAATGCCATACACCAAAGACAACTGCTTAACAGAGAATGCCATACACCAAAGACAACTGCTTAACAGACAACGCATTACACCAAAGATAACTGCTTAACAGGCAATGACATATACTAAAGACAACTGCTTAACAGACAATGCCATACACCAAAGACAACTGCTTAACAGACAATGCCATACACCAAAGACAACTGCTTAACAGACAATGCCATACACCAAAGACAACTGCTTAACAGACAACGCATTACATCAAAGACAACTGCTTAACAGGCAATGACATACACTAAAGACAGCTGCTTAACAGACAATGCCATACACCAAAGACAACTGCTTAACAGACAATGCCATACACCAAAGACAACTGCTTAACAGACAACGCATTACACCAAAGACAACTGCTTAACAGGCAATGCCATACACCAAAGACAACTGATTAAGAGGTAATGCCATACACCAAAGACAACTGCTTAACAGACAATGCCATACACCAAAGACAACTGCTTAACAGACAATGCCATACACCAAAACAACTGCTTAACAGACAATGCCATACACCAAAGACAACTGCTTAACAGGCAATGCCATACACCAAAGACAACTGCTTAACAGACAATGCCATACACCAAAGACAACTGCTTAACAGACAACGCATTACATCAAAGACAATTGCTTAACAGGCAATGACATACACTAAAGACAACTGCTTAACAGACAATGCCATACACCAAAGACAACTGCTTAACAGACAATGCCATACACCAAAGACAACTGCTTAACAGACAACGCATTACACCAAAGACAACTGCTTAACAGACAATGCCATACACCAAAACAACTGCTTAACAGGCAATGCCATACACCAAAGACAACTGCTTAACAGGCAATGCCATACACCAAAGACAACTGCTTAACAGACAATGCCATACACCAAGGACAACTGCTTAACAGACACTGCCATACACCAAAGACAACTGCTTAACAAAAAAGAACATTTACCAGAGACAACTGCTTAACAGGCAATGCCATACACCAAAGACAACTGCTTAACAGGCAATGCCATACACCAAAGACAACTGCTTAACAGACAACGCCTTACACCAAAGACAACTGCTTAACAGGCAATGCCATACACCAAAGACAACTGATTAAGAGGCAATGCCATACCCCAAAGACAACTGCTTAACAGGCAATGCGATACAACAAACACAACTGCTTAACAAAAAAAGCCATTTACCAAAGACAACTGCTTAACAGGCAATGCCATACACCAAAGACTACTGCTTAACAGACAACACCATACACCAAAGACAAATGCATAACAGGCAATGCCATACACCAAAGACAACTGCTTAACAGACAATGCCATACACCAAAGACAACTGCTTAACAGACAACGCATTACATCAAAGACAACTGCTTAACAGGCAATGACATACACTAAAGACAGCTGCTTAACAGACAATGCCATACACCAAAGACAACTGCTTAACAGACAATGCCATACACCAAAGACAACTGCTTAACAGACAACGCATTACACCAAAGACAACTGCTTAACAGGCAATGCCATACACCAAAGACAACTGATTAAGAGGTAATGCCATACACCAAAGACAACTGCTTAACAGACAATGCCATACACCAAAGACAACTGCTTAACAGACAATGCCATACACCAAAACAACTGCTTAACAGACAATGCCATACACCAAAGACAACTGCTTAACAGGCAATGCCATACACCAAAGACAACTGCTTAACAGACAATGCCATACACCAAAGACAACTGCTTAACAGACAACGCATTACATCAAAGACAACTGCTTAACAGGCAATGACATACACTAAAGACAACTGCTTAACAGACAATGCCATACACCAAAGACAACTGCTTAACAGACAATGCCATACACCAAAGACAACTGCTTAACAGACAACGCATTACACCAAAGACAACTGCTTAACAGACAATGCCATACACCAAAACAACTGCTTAACAGGCAATGCCATACACCAAAGACAACTGCTTAACAGGCAATGCCATACACCAAAGACAACTGCTTAACAGACAATGCCATACACCAAGGACAACTGCTTAACAGACACTGCCATACACCAAAGACAACTGCTTAACAAAAAAGAACATTTACCAGAGACAACTGCTTAACAGGCAATGCCATACACCAAAGACAACTGCTTAACAGGCAATGCCATACACCAAAGACAACTGCTTAACAGACAACGCCTTACACCAAAGACAACTGCTTAACAGGCAATGCCATACACCAAAGACAACTGATTAAGAGGCAATGCCATACCCCAAAGACAACTGCTTAACAGGCAATGCGATACAACAAACACAACTGCTTAACAAAAAAAGCCATTTACCAAAGACAACTGCTTAACAGGCAATGCCATACACCAAAGACTACTGCTTAACAGACAAAACCATACACCAAAGACAAATGCATAACAGGCAATGCCATACACCAAAGACAGCTGCTTAACAGGCAGTGCCATACACCAAAGACAATTGCTTAACAGGCAATGCCATACACCAAAGACAACTGCTTAACAGGCAATGCCATACACTAAAGACAACTGCTTAACAGACAATGCCATACACCAAAGACAACTGCTTAACAGACAATGCCATACACCAAAGACAACTGCTTAACAGGCAATGCCATACACCAAAGACAACTGCTTAACAGACAATGCCATACACCAAAGACAACTGCTTAACAGACAATGCCATACACCAAAGACAACTGCTTAACAGGCAATGCCATACACCAAAGACAACTGCTTAACAGACAATGCCATACACCAAAGACAACTGCTTAACAGACAATGCGATACACCAAAGACAACTGCTTAACAGACAATGCGATACACCAAAGACAACTGCTTAACAGACAATGCCATACACCAAAGACAACTGCTTAACAGGCAATGCGATACACCAAAGACAACTGCTTAACAGACAATGCCATACACCAAAGACAACTGCTTAACAGGCAATGCCATACACCAAAGACAACTGCTTAACAGACAATGCCATGCACCAAAGACAACTGCTTAACAGACAATGCCATACACCAAGGACAACTGCTTAACAGACAATGCCATACACCAAAGACAACTGCTTAACAGGCAATGCCATATACCAAAGACAACTGCTTAACAGACACTGCCATACACTAAAGACAACTGCTTAACAGACACTGCGATACACCAAAGACAACTGCTTAACAGACAATGCCATACACCAAAGACAACTGCTTAACAGGCAATGCCATACACCAAAGACAACTGCTTAACATACAATGCCATGCACCAAAGACAACTGCTTAACAGACAATGCCATACACCAAGGACAACTGCTTAACAGACAATGCCATACACCAAAGACAACTGCTTAACAGGCAATGCCATATACCAAAGACAACTGCTTAACAGACACTGCCATACACTAAAGACAACTGCTTAACAGACACTGCCATACACTAAAGACAACTGCTTAACAGACAATGCCATACACCAAGGACAACTGCTTAACAGACAATGCCATACACCAAAGACAACTGCTTAACAGGCAATGCCATACACCAAGGACAACTGCTTAACAGACAATGCCATACACCAAAGACAACTGCTTAACAGGCAATGCCATACACCAAAGACAACTGCTTAACAGGCAATGCCATACACCAAGGACAACTGCTTAACAGACAATGCCATACACCAAAGACAACTGCTTAACAGGCAATGCCATACACCAAAGACAACTGCTTAACAGACAATGCCATACACCAAAGACAACTGCTTAACAGGCAATGCCATACACCAAAGACAACTGCTTAACAGACAATGCCATACACCAAAGACAACTGCTTAACAGACAATGCGATACACCAAAGACAACTGCTTAACAGACAATGCGATACACCAAAGACAACTGCTTAACAGACAATGCCATACACCAAAGACAACTGCTTAACAGGCAATGCGATACACCAAAGACAACTGCTTAACAGACAATGCCATACACCAAAGACAAGTGCTTAACAGGCAATGCCATACACCAAGGACAACTGCTTAACAGACAATGCCATGCACCAAAGACAACTGCTTAACAGACAATGCCATACACCAAGGACAACTGCTTAACAGACAATGCCATAAACCAAAGACAACTGCTTAACAGACAATGCCATACACCAAAGACAACTGCTTAACAGGCAATGCCATATACCAAAGACAACTGCTTAACAGACACTGCCATACACTAAAGACAACTGCTTAACAGACACTGCGATACACCAAAGACAACTGCTTAACAGACAATGCCATACACCAAAGACAACTGCTTAACAGGCAATGCCGTACACCAAAGACAACTGCTTAACAGACAATGCCATGCACCAAAGACAACTGCTTAACAGACAATGCCATACACCAAGGACAACTGCTTAACAGACAATGCCATACACCAAAGACAACTGCTTAACAGGCAATGCCATATACCAAAGACAACTGCTTAACAGACACTGCCATACACTAAAGACAACTGCTTAACAGACACTGCCATACACTAAAGACAACTGCTTAACAGACAATGCCATACACCAAGGACAACTGCTTAACAGACAATGCCATACACCAAAGACAACTGCTTAACAGGCAATGCCATACACCAAGGACAACTGCTTAACAGACAATGCCATACACCAAAGACAACTGCTTAACAGGCAATGCCATACACCAAAGACAACTGCTTAACAGGCAATGCCATACACCAAGGACAACTGCTTAACAGACAATGCCATACACCAAAGACAACTGCTTAACAGGCAATGCCATACACCAAAGACAACTGCTTAACAGACAATGCCATACACCAAAGACAACTGCTTAACAGGCAATGACATACACTAAAGACAACTGCTTAACAGGCAATGCCATACACCAAAGACAACTGCTTAACAGACAATGCAATACACCAAAGACAACTGCTTAACAGACAACGCATTACACCAAAGACAACTGCTTAACAGGCAATGACATACACTAAAGACAACTGCTTAACAGACAATGCCATACACCAAAGACAACTGCTTAACAGACAATGACATACACCAAAGACAACTGCTTAACAGACAACGTATTACACCAAAGACAACTGCTTAACAGGCAATGCGATACACCAAAGACAACTGATTAAGAGGCAATGCCGTACACCAAAGACAACTGCTTAACAGGCAATGCAATACACCAAAGACAACTGCTTAACAAAAAAGAACATTTACCAGAGACAACTGCTTAACAGGCAATGCCATACACCAAAGACAACTGCTTAACAGGCAATGCCATACACCAAAGACAACTGCTTAAAAGACAATGCCATGCACCAAAGACAACGTCATAACAGACAATGCCATACACCAAGGAGAACTGCTTAACAGACAATGCCATACACCAAAGACAACTGCTTAACAGGCAATGCCATACACCAAAGACAACTGCTTAACAGACACCGCCATACACTAAAGACAACTGCTTAACAGACAATGCCATACATCAAAGACAACTGCTTAACAGACAATGCCATACACTAAAGACAACTGCATAACAGACAATGCCATACATCAAAGACAACTGCTTAACAGGCAATGCCATACACTAAAGACAACTGCTTAACAGGCATTGCCATACACTAAAGACAACTGCTTAACAGACAATGCCATACACCAAAAACAACTGCTTAACATGACCGTGTACGGCCAACCCGGGTTCCATAGTTCCGTAATACCCCTCCCCATCTTACCAACCTCAAGTAGCTTAACAAATAAAAACACTGCACCTGTAATTTCTTTGGATAAATTTGGCCACAGCGGCCATTTTATTAACAAACAACATTAACATATAAACATTATTATTCAAATAAATAAGAAGGGAGGGTTCTTGGAGTTAAAAATTAGATCTGGCATAACTAAACCGAAATCGAACCACCGTATTACCCTCAGCCGTCCATCACCAGCTCGAGGGCACCAAAAGCTCCCAGGGTAAAACCCCGTCCAGAGCCCAAAACCAAATGCCAGATCACCCCGCTTAATCAAGCCACTGCCTGTAAATTTCCAATAACTTTCTCACCGACACTTCTGTGCCAACTCCAAGAACCCCACCCCCCGCCAAGCCACTGCGACATACCTTCTTACACAACTTTACATAACACTTTTAATATAACCCTTTATAATGCATAACATCAAATGCCCCTTTAATTCTTTCACGATAAACAACCACCCTTTTACCATTAATCACAAAATATACCAAAGGAAAACAAAAAAGAGAGGGTGGGTGGGTGGGAACTTCTCTCAATGGCTTCTTCCCTGGACTGCCCGTTTTCCCGCACTTTTCCCTATTATACCTCTTCCCCCCTTTACCCCACCCCCATCCAAATGCCAGCCCCTCCAAACCTATACCCAATCCCGACCATTGGGATTTAAAAATTGCACCCTCCTGGCCAATCCCGGTCATGTGGGGCTTCCTTCTAGGTTCCCATGCCTCCAGCCCCCTTCTTGACCGTGTACGGCCAACCCGGGTTCCATAGTTCCGTAATACCCCTCCCCATCTTACCAACCTCAAGTAGCTTAACAAATAAAAACACTGCACCTGTAATTTCTTTGGATAAATTTGGCCACAGCGGCCATTTTATTAACAAACAACATTAACATATAAACATTATTATTCAAATAAATAAGAAGGGAGGGTTCTTGGAGTTAAAAATTAGATCTGGCATAACTAAACCGAAATCGAACCACCGTATTACCCTCAGCCGTCCATCACCAGCTCGAGGGCACCAAAAGCTCCCAGGGTAAAACCCCGTCCAGAGCCCAAAACCAAATGCCAGATCACCCCGCTTAATCAAGCCACTGCCTGTAAATTTCCAATAACTTTCCCACCGACACTTCTGTGCCAACTCCAAGAACCCCACCCCCCGCCACAAACGAACAGCCCTGACCACCTCAGGCTCGTGAGCGCCCCAACACTGCCAAAGCCCTCTCAATCCCCTCCTGTATAGATAATGCCCATAAATCAATCCCAATATCGTTCAGGTGCACCCCATCCTTTGCCCAAAAATCACCAACCCCTGCCTCAAGATCAAGATGCCGAACACTTACACCCCCATTTCTACCAACAAAAGCTGCTATGGCTCTATTCAACTTTACTCGTGCCCTATTAATGCCCTTCACTGATCTGGCCTCCCTCCAATTTTTTCTCGGCACAATGTCAGACCAAACCGTCAACACCCCAGGAAAAGATGTCCATAACCTTAAAAAATCAATTCGAATATCCCTCATCAATTCCCTAACTGGCCGAACCCCCAAATCATTCCCCCCCATATCCACCACCAAAATGTCCGGCCCCCGGTCCAAACGAGCCGCCTTATGGAATTCAGGAAGCACCCTTCTCCATACCATCCCTCTAAAACCCAGCCACCGGACCACCACTTGCTCTCTGCTAAAACCCAATTGCCTACCGTTTGGCCTCACATCCGCCCGCAGCGCCCCCCAATGAACGAAAGAGTGTCCAAGAATCCAGACTAACAACGGGACGTCACCTGCAATAAGACAACCAAAGAATTGTATTCACTTCTGACCAGATAAAACATAAGCCTGCAGACCTAATGCCGTACATAGGACAGATAACGATCTGAACTCCACCTCCCGATGCGTTTTATCACATCCTTTCCTAAACCCAAACCGTCCGCTTCTGACGCCGCACCGATTCTGAAAGAATGCGACCCGTACACCTCAGGACTAAGGCCCAACTCCCGGATCCCTTTTTTAAATACTGCAATAAATTGAAAACGTGACAGAAACTCTCCGTTTTTATGACACAATAATGGGCCCTTACGTCCCGACCAAACCTGCCAGTAAGCCATTAAACATCTCCTAGGACACATAAACGATCCATCAACTTCCCCCAATACCACTAGCTTGCCTCTGCCCAATTGATCCATCTTCGCCCTCCTAATCCAAAATTCGATGCCCCCTTTCCGACCACTCACGTCCTCGGCAAACAAACCCCCAACCTTATTCCTACTTGGTGCCACCAACTCACCTAATCTTAGTGCGCCAAAGAACGCCAATGAAAAAGCCAACCTAAACAGTGTGGCTTCAAAAACTGAACAACAAATCTTATCCAACACTAAACCCAACCGCTCTAAAATACTAAAAGTCACCGGTCTTCGTTTATCTAACACCTTACCGCCTCTCCTAAAGCCCCTAAGTGCTTGCTTCACTAAAAACGATTTTGTAACATCTTTTAACCCCTGCAATTTAAAAGCGAATGCCAATCCTGCTACAAATTTACTAACTTTTGACACAGACCATCCAATCTCTGCTGCCCTTCCCACAAGAAACAACACCGCCATCTCTCTATCTCCTTCACCTTCCACCACACCCCACTCCAGAATCCAACTTCGCCATACTCGCCACGATGCCTCGTATGATGCCCAGGTCTGCCTCGTAATGCACTCCCTTATTAACCGTCCGGCTCCTCCATAACCAGTTGCCACAAATGCGAAGGGCATTCTTGACCCACGTCCTCGGCCTCTGGTGCTAGCGCCCGAAAACGGTCCCACTGAAAACGAGATAAGGCTTCTGCTATGGAATTTTGTACACCTGGAACATGGACCGCTGTAATCCAAGCGTTCAGCTTAAGACAACAAAGTACTAGTTCCCTCAGTAGCCTAATCACAGGCGGGGATGAGGCCGACAAGCTGTTGATGACAGACACCACTCCCATGTTATCGCAATGAAACCGAATTCTCCTGTTGGCAAAACACTCCCCCCAAATAGTAACCGCAACAACAATAGGGAACAATTCCAAAAACGCCAGGTTCCTCGTAAGACCCCTCTCCGTCCACCCAATCGGCCATGCCCCAACACTCCACCGCCCTTTCCAGTAGGCCCCGTATCCAGCACCTCCCGCAGCATCTGTAAAAATCTCACAATCAAAACTGCTTACAAACTCCTGCTGGATTAATGACCTGCCATTAAAGCTTTCCAAAAACAACTTCCAAACCCTCAGATCCTCCTTGTGTTCCTTATTTAGGCGGATAAAATGATGAGCCCCACGCACTCCTGCTGTGGCGCCTGACAACCTGCGACAAAATATTCTGCCCATTGGCATAATCCTGCATGCAAAATTTAAGCGCCCCAACAGCGATTGTAGCTCCCTCAGGGTCACCTTGCGCAACCTCCTGACTCTATCGACCTCCTGCTTGAGCAGACACAATTTATCTTCAGGTAACCGGCACTCCATCCTTTCTGTATCAATTACAATGCCCAAAAAACTTAGGATTGTGCAAGGGCCTTCTGTCTTTTCTTTTGCCAATGGTACACCAAAATGCTCCGCTACCCACACCATAGTACCTAACAGATTCCTACACAATAACGATTGCGGAGGGCCTATAAACAAAAAATCATCCAAATAATGAATGACTGAATTAACTGATGCCAGGTCCATCACCACCCATTCCAAAAAGGTACTAAACGTTTCAAACAAAGAACACGAAATTGCACAACCCATTGGCAAACACCTATCCATGTAATATGCCCCATTCCAAAAACAACCTAACAACGGGATGCTATCCGGGTGAACTGGCAGCAACCGAAAAGCCGACTCGATATCCGTCTTGGCTAGCAACGATCCTGACCCATAACGCTGTACCCATCGCACCGCCGCATCAAATGATGTATATTCAACTGAACATAATTCCTGTGCAATGCCATCATTCACCGAGAGCCCCTTCGGGTACGACAAATGCTGAATCAAACGAAACTTATTCAGCTCTTTTTTGGGCACAACCCCCAGTGGCGAGATAATCACCCTGCTGCTGGGTAATACCCGAAACGGTCCCGCCATCCTGCCCAATTCCACCTCCTTAGCCAACTTCACGCTAACCACATCCGGATGAAGGGAAGCCGACGTCAAATTTTTTAGTGAAAAGGGGACCTCGTGCTCAGGAGGAGGGATTCTAAAACCTTCCAAAAACCCATCCGAAATGACCTTAGCCTTCGACTGATCAGGATACCTACTTAGAAAGGGGGCCATCGCGTGCACCCTCACCGGAGTCACCCCTTTGACCGGTACCCACTGTCGGCTTTCCCTTACCCTTCTTAAAGCATTTTGATGCTCCGTGTGAGCTTCCATTACAATGGGAGCACACGTGTTTGAATTTACAGGAGGTCCCGTACTTGCATTGGCCGTCATTAAATTGCCAGCAAGTTCCCACTTCCTTCTTAGTGCTTTGTGCCCCTTGGTTACCTCCCCCTTGTCCTGCTGGTTGGTTACCACTACTGCTGCTCCCGTGAAAGGACTGCCCATACCTCACTGGGGCCATAACCTTCAGCCACAACCCAATGTCCTTTTGATCCCATCTGATCTCAGGGCGGACTGCCTTCCTCTGACGAAATTGCTCGTCATAACGTAACCATGTCTGACCCCCGTAAGTCCTATGAGCCTCCCCAATAGCATCAAGGTAGCAAAACAAACCCGAACAATTATCAGGAGCTTTTTCTCCAATAACGCTAGCCATTATTGCAAAAGCTTGCAACCAATTGACAAACGTCTGTGGAATCAACCTCCACCTACGCTTCTCTTCTTCCTCTTTTTTACTGTCTTCCTTTTTCCCCTTATCCAGGTTAAACTTTTCCAACGGAAGAAGGGAAAAAATTTCGACATACTCGTCCCGCCAAATTTTTTCTTTAACCTCTTTTTTTAAATGCGCCCCCAATGGCCCCTCAAAGCACACGTATACCTCCCCTTTCGCCCTATCATCCAGTTTTATACTATCCGCATTATCCTTTTCTGTCTGCACACACACCGACACCCCAGAAGGTGTCCCAGCTGTACACCCCGCCGACCTGGCCGACTCGCTCCCCACCTGCAACAACGCCGGTTGACTAGGTAGCCAAGCCCCCGCCGGTGACAACCCCCCTTTGAATGGCCCCCCCGCCGTCTATTCTCGCCAAAATGCGTGACATGCTAACCAACAAATCCCTAAACCCGCTTACATCTGACCCACTACCTCCCCTAACATTTTCCCCGCTGGGCCCAGACACCTGCCTATCGCCTACCCCATCCGCTACAGACCCCGCGGGCGACAAACCATACATAGACGCATACTCACGAAGCTGCGCAGGTGCTGTGTCCCCGCCAGCCGTACTCCCCGAGTCCTGATGAGTCCTTGGTTCGTCTTGTTCTTCTCCATAATCCAGTCCGACCGACCCCTGCTGCTCAAGGCCCGCGCCCCTGGCCTCCTCGTCACCAGGGGGGACCCGAGCCCGTGCCGACCTCCCCGCCGTTCGTCCTCCACTCCTCACCGCCGACCGTGCACCTCCGCGATTTTTAGACCCGGACTCACCAGCCCGATCCGTGTTGGTCCGTGGATAACTGCCAGGCAAATCCGTGCTGCTGCCCGCCGCTCCATCCCTCTGCCTGGAGAAACTTGAGCCAGGCAGCAGGTCCTGGAATTGTTGCTGCCTGCCCGTGTAGCTCCGCTGCTGTCTGCGCCCTCTGGTCTGTCTGGCAGGCACCCCGACAGGAACGTCGCCAAGGTGTGCCTGCCGCGCTGGTGTTCCCTCCGTTCCCCGCTGCAGGATTGCCGCCCTTTTTTCTTTTAAATAACCGGCGTCTTGAATCGCCGCTAGATCTTGGAGCGGGGGGCGTGTCACTGCGCCCGCCGCTCATTGGCTGTGCGTCCCTCTCGTCTGTCTCCGGGGCCGGAAGTGACGTAGTCCCCATTTCCGGTGAGGCCCCGCCCCCGGATGACGCGTCTGCGGCCCGGGCCTTGCTTCCGGCATGGCCTGGGCTCTAGTACTGCGGCGCGCCGACGGGGGAGGCTGCACCACGACGGACCGGGGAACTTCAGTCGCGGACCGCGACCCGATGCAGGGGGAGCCCGCAGACCGGCTGGGCGGATTCCTGCCGCGGTGGGCACGCCGGCAGGGGATTCCGCCGGCATGCTCCCCGGACACAGGGTCCCCTGAGGGGCTCCGCAGCCTGCGCCTGCTGCCCGTACCAACCATCTCCAGGGAAAGCCTCTCGGGGGGCCGCGTCCTCCTGGCACTTCTTCCCAAACCCGACGGGGATTCTTCCTCCCCGGCATTCCCCAGAAGTCCGGCCAGCTGGGCCTCAAGCCACCCTCCTTGCCTGGATCTGGCAGTCTCCCTCAGCCTGGCGATAAGGGACTCCACAGACTCCATAATAGCGAGAAGAGTGTCCCAGCAATTAAAAAGGTAAAATAATTTTTTTTTTTTTTTTTTTATCAGTGCTCCAGAACTTCTCTCAATGGCTTCTTCCCTGGACTGCCCGTTTTCCCGCACTTTTCCCTATTATACCTCTTCCCCCCTTTACCCCACCCCCATCCAAATGCCAGCCCCTCCAAACCTATACCCAATCCCGACCATTGGGATTTAAAAATTGCACCCTCCTGGCCAATCCCGGTCATGTGGGGCTTCCTTCTAGGTTCCCATGCCTCCAGCCCCCTTCTGGCAATGCCATACACTAAAGACAACTGCTTAACAGACAATGCCATACACCAAAGACAACTGCTTAACAGACACTGCCATACACCAAAGACTACTGCTTAACAGGCAATGTCATACACCAAAGACAACTGCTTAACAGACAATGCCATACACCAAAGACAACTGCTTAACAGACAATGCCATACACCAAAAACAAATGCATAACAGGCAATGCCATACACCAAAGACAATTGCTTAACAGGCAATGCCATACACCAAAGACAAATGCATAACAGGCAATGCCATACACCAAAGACAATTGCTTAACAGGCAATGCCATACACCAAAGACAACTGCTTAACAGACAATGCCATACACCAAAGACAACTGCTTAACAGACACTGCCATACACCAAAGACAACTGCTTAACAGGCAATGCCATACACCAAAGACAACTGCTTAACAGACACTGCCATACACTAAAGACAACTGCTTAACAGACAATGCCATACATCAAAGACAACTGCTTAACAGACAGTGCCATACACTAAAGACAACTGCTTAACAGGCAATGTCATACACCAAAGACAACTGCTTAACAGACAATGCCATACACCAAAGACAACTGCTTAACAGACAATGCCATACACCAAAAACAAATGCATAACAGGCAATGCCATACACCAAAGACAATTGCTTAACAGGCAATGCCATACACCAAAGACAAATGCATAACAGGCAATGCCATACACCAAAGACAATTGCTTAACAGGCAATGCCATACACCAAAGACAACTGCTTAACAGACAATGCCATACACCAAAGACAACTGCTTAACAGACACTGCCATACACCAAAGACAACTGCTTAACAGGCAATGCCATACACCAAAGACAACTGCTTAACAGACACTGCCATACACTAAAGACAACTGCTTAACAGACAATGCCATACATCAAAGACAACTGCTTAACAGACAGTGCCATACACTAAAGACAACTGCTTAACAGGCAATGCCATACATCAAAGACAACTGCTTAACAGGCAATGACATACACTAAAGACAACTGCTTAACAGGCAATGCCATACACCAAAGACAACTGCTTAACAGGCAATGACATACACTAAAGACAACTGCTTAACAGACAATGCCATACACCAAAGACAACTGCTTAACAGACAATGCCATACACCAAAGACAACTGCTTAACAGACAACGTATTACACCAAAGACAACTGCTTAACAGGCAATGCCATACACCAAAGACAACTGCTTAACAGACAATGCCATACACCAAAGACAAATGCATAACAGGCAATGCCATACACCAAAGACAACTGCTTAACAAAAAAGAATATTTACCAGAGACAACTGCTTAACAGGCAATGCCATACACCAAAGACAACTGCTTAACAGGCAATGCCATACACCAAAGACAACTGCTTAAAAGACAATGCCATGCACCAAAGACAACGGGATAACAGACAATGCCATACACCAAAGACAACTGCTTAACAGGCAATGCCATACACCAAAGACAACTGCTTAACAGACAATGCCATACACCAAGGAGAACTGCTTAACAGACAATGCCATACACCAAAGACAACTGCTTAACAGGCAATGCCATACACCAAAGACAACTGCATAACAGACAATGCCATACACCAAAGACAACTGCTTAACAGACAATGCCATACACCAAAGACAACTGCTTAACAGGCAATGCCATACACTAAAGACAACTGCTTAACAGGCATTGCCATACACTAAAGACAACTGCTTAACAGACAATGCCATACACCAAAAACAACTGCTTAACAGGCAATGCCATACACTAAAGACAACTGCTTAACAGACAATGCCATACACCAAAGACAACTGCTTAACAGACACTGCCATACACCAAAGACTACTGCTTAACAGGCAATGCCATACACCAAAGACAACTGCTTAACAGACAATGACATACACCAAAGACAACTGCTTAACAGACAATGCCATACACCAAAGACAAATGCATAACAGGCAATGCCATACACCAAAGACAATTGCTTAACAGGCAATGCCATACACCAAAGACAAATGCATAACAGGCAATGCCATACACCAAAGACAATTGCTTAACAGGCAATGCCATACACCAAAGACAACTGCTTAACAGACAATGCCATACACCAAAGACAACTGCTTAACAGACAATGCCATACACCAAAGACTACTGATTAACAGACAATGCCATACACCAAAGACAACTGCTTAACAGACAATGCCATACACCAAAGACAACTGCTTAACAGACAATGCCATACACCAAAGACAACTGCTTAACAGGCAATGCCATACACCAAAGACAACTGCTTAACAGACAATGCCATACACCAAGGAGAACTGCTTAACAGACAATGCCATACACCAAAGACAACTGCTTAACAGGCAATGCCATACACCAAAGACAACTGCATAACAGACAATGCCATACACCAAAGACAACTGCTTAACAGACAATGCCATACACCAAAGACAACTGCTTAACAGGCAATGCCATACACTAAAGACAACTGCTTAACAGGCATTGCCATACACTAAAGACAACTGCTTAACAGACAATGCCATACACCAAAAACAACTGCTTAACAGGCAATGCCATACACTAAAGACAACTGCTTAACAGACAATGCCATACACCAAAGACAACTGCTTAACAGACACTGCCATACACCAAAGACTACTGCTTAACAGGCAATGCCATACACCAAAGACAACTGCTTAACAGACAATGACATACACCAAAGACAACTGCTTAACAGACAATGCCATACACCAAAGACAAATGCATAACAGGCAATGCCATACACCAAAGACAATTGCTTAACAGGCAATGCCATACACCAAAGACAAATGCATAACAGGCAATGCCATACACCAAAGACAATTGCTTAACAGGCAATGCCATACACCAAAGACAACTGCTTAACAGACAATGCCATACACCAAAGACAACTGCTTAACAGACAATGCCATACACCAAAGACTACTGATTAACAGACAATGCCATACACCAAAGACAACTGCTTAACAGACAATGCCATACACCAAAGACAACTGCTTAACAGACAATGCCATACACCAAAGACAACTGCTTAACAGACAATGCCATACACCAAAGACAACTGCTTAACAGACAATGCCATACACCAAAGACAAATGCATAACAGGCAATGCCATACACCAAAGACAACTGCTTAACAGACAATGCCATACACCAAAGACAACTGCTTAACAGACAATGCCATACACCAAAGACTACTGATTAACAGACAATGCCATACACCAAAGACAACTGCTTAACAGACAATGCCATACACCAAAGACAACTGCTTAACAGACAATGCCATACACCAAAGACAACTGCTTAACAGACAATGCCATACACCAAAGACAACTGCTTAACAGACAATGCCATACACCAAAGACAAATGCATAACAGGCAATGCCATACACCAAAGACAACTGCTTAACAGACAACACCATACACCAAAGACAAATGCATAACAGGCAATGCCATACACCAAAGACAATTGCTTAACAGGCAATGCCATACACCAAAGACAACTGCTTAACAGGCAATGCCATACACTAAAGACAACTGCTTAACAGACAATGCCATACACCAAAGACAACTGCTTAACAGACAATGCCATACACCAAAGACAACTGCTTAACAGGCAATGCCATACACCAAAGACAACTGCTTAACAGACAATGCCATACACCAAAGACATCTGCTTAGCAGACAATGCCATACACCAAAGACAAGTGCTTAACAGACAATGCCATACACCAAAGACAACTGCTTAACAGACAATGCCATACACCAAAGACAACTGCTTAACAGGCAATGCCATACACCAAAGACAACTGCTTAACAGACAATGCCATACACAAAAGACAACTGCTTAACAGGCAATGCCATACACCAAAGACATCTGCTTAACAGACAATGCCATGCACCAAAGACAACTGCTTAACAGACAATGCCATACACCAAGGACACCTGCTTAACAGACAATGCCATACACCAAAGACAACTGATTAACAGACAATGCCATACACCAAAGACAACTGCTTAACAGACAATGCCATACACCAAAGACAACTGCTTAACAGTCAATGCCATACACCAAAGACAACTGCTTAACAGACAATGCCATACACCAAAGACAACTGCTTAACAGGCAATGCCATACACCAAAGACAACTGCTTAACAGACAATGCCATACACCAAAGACAACTGCTTAACAGACAATGCCATACACCAAAGATAACTGCTTAACAGACAATGCCATACACCAAAGACAACTGCTTAACAGACAATGCCATACACCAAAGACAACTGCTTAACAGGCAATGCCATACACCAAAGACAACTGCTTAACAGACAATGCCATACACCAAAGACAACTGCTTAACAGACAATGCCATACACCAAAGATAACTGCTTAACAGACAATGCCATACACCAAAGACAACTGCTTAACAGACAATGCCATACACCAAAGACAACTGCTTAACAGACAATGCCATACACCAAAGACAACTGCTTAACAGACAATGCCATACACCAAAGACAACTGCTTAACAGGCAATGCCATACACCAAAGACAACTGCTTAACAGACAATGCCATGCACCAAAGACAACTGCTTAACAGACACTGCCATACACCAAAGACAACTGCTTAACAGGCAATGCCATACACCAAAGACAACTGCTTAACAGACACTGCCATACACTAAAGACAACTGCTTAACAGACAATGCCATACATCAAAGACAACTGCTTAACAGACAGTGCCATACACTAAAGACAACTGCTTAACAGGCAATGCCATACATCAAAGACAACTGCTTAACAGGCAATGACATACACTAAAGACAACTGCTTAACAGGCAATGCCATACACCAAAGACAACTGCTTAACAGGCAATGACATACACTAAAGACAACTGCTTAACAGACAATGCCATACACCAAAGACAACTGCTTAACAGACAATGCCATACACCAAAGACAACTGCTTAACAGACAACGTATTACACCAAAGACAACTGCTTAACAGGCAATGCCATACACCAAAGACAACTGCTTAACAGACAATGCCATACACCAAAGACAAATGCATAACAGGCAATGCCATACACCAAAGACAACTGCTTAACAAAAAAGAATATTTACCAGAGACAACTGCTTAACAGGCAATGCCATACACCAAAGACAACTGCTTAACAGGCAATGCCATACACCAAAGACAACTGCTTAAAAGACAATGCCATGCACCAAAGACAACGGGATAACAGACAATGCCATACACCAAAGACAACTGCTTAACAGGCAATGCCATACACCAAAGACAACTGCTTAACAGACAATGCCATACACCAAGGAGAACTGCTTAACAGACAATGCCATACACCAAAGACAACTGCTTAACAGGCAATGCCATACACCAAAGACAACTGCATAACAGACAATGCCATACACCAAAGACAACTGCTTAACAGACAATGCCATACACCAAAGACAACTGCTTAACAGGCAATGCCATACACTAAAGACAACTGCTTAACAGGCATTGCCATACACTAAAGACAACTGCTTAACAGACAATGCCATACACCAAAAACAACTGCTTAACAGGCAATGCCATACACTAAAGACAACTGCTTAACAGACAATGCCATACACCAAAGACAACTGCTTAACAGACACTGCCATACACCAAAGACTACTGCTTAACAGGCAATGCCATACACCAAAGACAACTGCTTAACAGACAATGACATACACCAAAGACAACTGCTTAACAGACAATGCCATACACCAAAGACAAATGCATAACAGGCAATGCCATACACCAAAGACAATTGCTTAACAGGCAATGCCATACACCAAAGACAAATGCATAACAGGCAATGCCATACACCAAAGACAATTGCTTAACAGGCAATGCCATACACCAAAGACAACTGCTTAACAGACAATGCCATACACCAAAGACAACTGCTTAACAGACAATGCCATACACCAAAGACTACTGATTAACAGACAATGCCATACACCAAAGACAACTGCTTAACAGACAATGCCATACACCAAAGACAACTGCTTAACAGACAATGCCATACACCAAAGACAACTGCTTAACAGACAATGCCATACACCAAAGACAACTGCTTAACAGACAATGCCATACACCAAAGACAAATGCATAACAGGCAATGCCATACACCAAAGACAACTGCTTAACAGACAATGCCATACACCAAAGACAACTGCTTAACAGACAATGCCATTCACCAAAGACTACTGATTAACAGAGTATGCCATACACCAAAGACAACTGCTTAACAGACAATGCCATACACCAAAGACAACTGCTTAACAGACAATGCCATACACCAAAGACAACTGCTTAACAGACAATGCCATACACCAAAGACAACTGCTTAACAGACAATGCCATACACCAAAGACAAATGCATAACAGGCAATGCCATACACCAAAGACAACTGCTTAACAGACAACACCATACACCAAAGACAAATGCATAACAGGCAATGCCATACACCAAAGACAATTGCTTAACAGGCAATGCCATACACCAAAGACAACTGCTTAACAGGCAATGCCATACACTAAAGACAACTGCTTAACAGACAATGCCATACACCAAAGACAACTGCTTAACAGACAATGCCATACACCAAAGACAACTGCTTAACAGGCAATGCCATACACCAAAGACAACTGCTTAACAGACAATGCCATACACCAAAGACATCTGCTTAGCAGACAATGCCATACACCAAAGACAAGTGCTTAACAGACAATGCCATACACCAAAGACAACTGCTTAACAGACAATGCCATACACCAAAGGCAACTGCTTAACAGGCAATGCCATACACCAAAGACAACTGCTTAACAGACAATGCCATACACAAAAGACAACTGCTTAACAGGCAATGCCATACACCAAAGACATCTGCTTAACAGACAATGCCATGCACCAAAGACAACTGCTTAACAGACAATGCCATACACCAAGGACACCTGCTTAACAGACAATGCCATACACCAAAGACAACTGATTAACAGACAATGCCATACACCAAAGACAACTGCTTAACAGACAATGCCATACACCAAAGACAACTGCTTAACAGTCAATGCCATACACCAAAGACAACTGCTTAACAGACAATGCCATACACCAAAGACAACTGCTTAACAGGCAATGCCATACACCAAAGACAACTGCTTAACAGGCAATGCCATACACCAAAGACAACTGCTTAACAGACAATGCCATACACCAAAGACAACTGCTTAACAGACAATGCCATACACCAAAGATAACTGCTTAACAGACAATGCCATACACCAAAGACAACTGCTTAACAGACAATGCCATACACCAAAGACAACTGCTTAACAGGCAATGCCATACACCAAAGACAACTGCTTAACAGACAATGCCATACACCAAAGACAACTGCTTAACAGACAATGCCATACACCAAAGATAACTGCTTAACAGACAATGCCATACACCAAAGACAACTGCTTAACAGACAATGCCATACACCAAAGACAACTGCTTAACAGACAATGCCATACACCAAAGACAACTGCTTAACAGACAATGCCATACACCAAAGACAACTGCTTAACAGGCAATGCCATACACCAAAGACAACTGCTTAACAGACAATGCCATGCACCAAAGACAACTGCTTAACAGACAATGCCATACACCAAGGACAACTGCTTAACAGACACTGCCGTACACTAAAGACAACTGCTTAACAGGCAATGCCATACACCAAAGACAACTGCATAACAGACAATGCCATACACTAAAGACAACTGCTTAACAGACAATGCCATACACCAAAAACAACTGCTTAACAGGCAATGCCATACACTAAAGACAACTGCTTAACAGACAATGCCATACACCAAAGACAACTGCTTAACAGACACTGCCATACACCAAAGACTACTGCTTAACAGGCAATGCCATACACCAAAGACAACTGCTTAACAGACAATGACATACACCAAAGACAACTGCTTAACAGACAATGCCATACACCAAAGACAAATGCATAACAGGCAATGCCATACACCAAAGACAATTGCTTAACAGGCAATGCCATACACCAAAGACAAATGCATAACAGGCAATGCCATACACCAAAGACAATTGCTTAACAGGCAATGCCATACACCAAAGACAACTGCTTAACAGACAATGCCATACACAAAAGACAACTGCTTAACAGACAATGCCATACACCAAAGACTACTGATTAACAGACAATGCCATACACCAAAGACAACTGCTTAACAGACAATGCCATACACCAAAGACAACTGCTTAACAGACAATGCCATACACCAAAGACAACTGCTTAACAGACAATGCCATACACCAAAGACAACTGCTTAACAGACAATGCCATACACCAAAGACAAATGCATAACAGGCAATGCCATACACCAAAGACAACTGCTTAACAGACAATGCCATACACCAAAGACAACTGCTTAACAGACAATGCCATACACCAAAGACTACTGATTAACAGACAATGCCATACACCAAAGACAACTGCTTAACAGACAATGCCATACACCAAAGACAACTGCTTAACAGACAATGCCATACACCAAAGACAACTGCTTAACAGACAATGCCATACACCAAAGACAACTGCTTAACAGACAATGCCATACACCAAAGACAAATGCATAACAGGCAATGCCATACACCAAAGACAACTGCTTAACAGGCAATGCCATACACTAAAGACAACTGCTTAACAGACAATGCCATACACCAAAGACAACTGCTTAACAGACAATGCCATACACCAAAGACAACTGCTTAACAGGCAATGCCATACACCAAAGACAACTGCTTAACAGACAATGCCATACACCAAAGACATCTGCTTAGCAGACAATGCCATACACCAAAGACAAGTGCTTAACAGACAATGCCATAAACCAAAGACAACTGCTTAACAGACAATGCCATACACCAAAGACAACTGCTTAACAGGCAATGCCATACACCAAAGACAACTGCTTAACAGGCAATGCCATACACAAAAGACAACTGCTTAACAGGCAATGCCATACACCAAAGACATCTGCTTAACAGACAATGCCATGCACCAAAGACAACTGCTTAACAGACAATGCCATACACCAAGGACACCTGCTTAACAGACAATGCCATACACCAAAGACAACTGATTAACAGACAATGCCATACACCAAAGACAACTGCTTAACAGACAATGCCATACACCAAAGACAACTGCTTAACAGTCAATGCCATACACCAAAGACAACTGCTTAACAGACAATGCCATACACCAAAGACAACTGCTTAACAGGCAATGCCATACACCAAAGACAACTGCTTAACAGGCAATGCCATACACCAAAGACAACTGCTTAACAGAC
Source organism: Phyllobates terribilis (assembly GCF_046119375.1). Taxonomy (NCBI): domain Eukaryota; kingdom Metazoa; phylum Chordata; class Amphibia; order Anura; family Dendrobatidae; genus Phyllobates; species Phyllobates terribilis. The sequence goes on along the minus strand of NW_027362798.1, from coordinate 11,054,000 downwards.
AATGCCATACACCAAAGATAACTGCTTAACAGACAATGCCATACACCAAAGACAACTGCTTAACAGACAATGCCATACACCAAAGACAACTGCTTAACAGGCAATGCCATACACCAAAGACAACTGCTTAACAGACAATGCCATACACCAAAGACAACTGCTTAACAGACAATGCCATACACCAAAGATAACTGCTTAACAGACAATGCCATACACCAAAGACAACTGCTTAACAGACAATGCCATACACCAAAGACAACTGCTTAACAGACAATGCCATACACCAAAGACAACTGCTTAACAGACAATGCCATACACCAAAGACAACTGCTTAACAGGCAATGCCATACACCAAAGACAACTGCTTAACAGACAATGCCATGCACCAAAGACAACTGCTTAACAGACAATGCCATACACCAAGGACAACTGCTTAACAGACACTGCCGTACACTAAAGACAACTGCTTAACAGGCAATGCCATACACCAAAGACAACTGCATAACAGACAATGCCATACACTAAAGACAACTGCTTAACAGACAATGCCATACACCAAAAACAACTGCTTAACAGGCAATGCCATACACTAAAGACAACTGCTTAACAGACAATGCCATACACCAAAGACAACTGCTTAACAGACACTGCCATACACCAAAGACTACTGCTTAACAGGCAATGCCATACACCAAAGACAACTGCTTAACAGACAATGACATACACCAAAGACAACTGCTTAACAGACAATGCCATACACCAAAGACAAATGCATAACAGGCAATGCCATACACCAAAGACAATTGCTTAACAGGCAATGCCATACACCAAAGACAAATGCATAACAGGCAATGCCATACACCAAAGACAATTGCTTAACAGGCAATGCCATACACCAAAGACAACTGCTTAACAGACAATGCCATACACAAAAGACAACTGCTTAACAGACAATGCCATACACCAAAGACTACTGATTAACAGACAATGCCATACACCAAAGACAACTGCTTAACAGACAATGCCATACACCAAAGACAACTGCTTAACAGACAATGCCATACACCAAAGACAACTGCTTAACAGACAATGCCATACACCAAAGACAAATGCATAACAGGCAATGCCATACACCAAAGACAACTGCTTAACAGACAACACCATACACCAAAGACAAATGCATAACAGGCAATGCCATACACCAAAGACAATTGCTTAACAGGCAATGCCATACACCAAAGACAACTGCTTAACAGGCAATGCCATACACTAAAGACAACTGCTTAACAGACAATGCCATACACCAAAGACAACTGCTTAACAGACAATGCCATACACCAAAGACAACTGCTTAACAGGCAATGCCATACACCAAAGACAACTGCTTAACAGACAATGCCATACACCAAAGACATCTGCTTAGCAGACAATGCCATACACCAAAGACAAGTGCTTAACAGACAATGCCATACACCAAAGACAACTGCTTAACAGACAATGCCATACACCAAAGACAACTGCTTAACAGGCAATGCCATACACCAAAGACAACTGCTTAACAGACAATGCCATACACAAAAGACAACTGCTTAACATGCAATGCCATACACCAAAGACATCTGCTTAACAGACAATGCCATGCACCAAAGACAACTGCTTAACAGACAATGCCATACACCAAGGACACCTGCTTAACAGACAATGCCATACACCAAAGACAACTGATTAACAGACAATGCCATACACCAAAGACAACTGCTTAACAGACAATGCCATACACCAAAGACAACTGCTTAACAGTCAATGCCATACACCAAAGACAACTGCTTAACAGACAATGCCATACACCAAAGACAACTGCTTAACAGGCAATGCCATACACCAAAGACAACTGCTTAACAGACAATGCCATACACCAAAGACAACTGCTTAACAGACAATGCCATACACCAAAGATAACTGCTTAACAGACAATGCCATACACCAAAGACAACTGCTTAACAGACAATGCCATACACCAAAGACAACTGCTTAACAGGCAATGCCATACACCAAAGACAACTGCTTAACAGACAATGCCATACACCAAAGACAACTGCTTAACAGACAATGCCATACACCAAAGATAACTGCTTAACAGACAATGCCATACACCAAAGACAACTGCTTAACAGACAATGCCATACACCAAAGACAACTGCTTAACAGACAATGCCATACACCAAAGACAACTGCTTAACAGACAATGCCATACACCAAAGACAACTGCTTAACAGGCAATGCCATACACCAAAGACAACTGCTTAACAGACAATGCCATGCACCAAAGACAACTGCTTAACAGACAATGCCATACACCAAGGACAACTGCTTAACAGACACTGCCGTACACTAAAGACAACTGCTTAACAGGCAATGCCATACACCAAAGACAACTGCATAACAGACAATGCCATACACTAAAGACAACTGCTTAACATACATTGCCATACAATAAAGACATCTGCTTAACAGACAATGCCATGCACCAAAGACAACTGCTTAACAGACAATGCCATACACCAAAGACAACTGCTTAACAGACAATGCCATACACCAAAGACAACTGCATAACAGACAATGCCATACACCAAGGACAACTGCTTAACAGACAATGCCATACACCAAAGACAACTGCTTAACAGACAATGCCATACACCAAAGACAACTGCTTAACAGGCAATGCCATACACCAAAGACAACTTCTTAACAGACAACGCCATACACCAAAGACAACTGCTTAAAAGACAATGCCATACACCAAAGACAACTGCTTAACAGACAATGCCATACACCAAAGACAACTGCTTAACAGACAATGCCATACACCAAAGACAACTGCTTAACCGACAACGCATTACACCAAAGACAACTGCTTAACAGGCAATGCCATACACCAAAGACAACTGCTTAACAGACACTGCCATACACCAAAGACAACTGCTTAAAAGACAATGCCATACACCAAAGACAACTGCTTAACAGACACTGCCATACACCAAAGACAACTGCTTAAAAGACAATGCCATACACCAAAGACAACTGCTTAACAGACACTGCCATACACCAAAGACAACTGCTTAAAAGACAATGCCATACACCAAAGACAACTGCTTAACAGACAATGCCATACACCAAAGACAACTGCTTAACAGGCAATGTCATACACTAAAGACAACTGCTTAACAGGCAATGCCATACACCAAAGACAACTGCTTAACAAAAAAGAACATTTACCAGAGACAGCTGCTTAACAGGCAATGCCATACACCAAAGACAACTGCTTAACAGGCAATGTCATACACTAAAGACAACTGCTTAACAGGCAATGCCATACACCAAAGACAACTGCTTAACAAAAAAGAACATTTACCAGAGACAGCTGCTTAACAGGCAATGCCATACACCAAAGACAACTGCTTAACAGGCAATGTCATACACTAAAGACAACTGCTTAACAGGCAATGCGATACACCAAAGACAACTGCTTAACAAAAAAGAACATTTACCAGAGACAGCTGCTTAACAGGCAATGCCATACACCAAAGACAACTGCTTAACAGGCAATGCCATACACCAAAGACAACTGCTTAATAAGCAATGCCATACACCAAAGACAACTGCTTAAAAGACAATGCCATGCACCAAAGACAACGGCATAACAGACAATGCCATACACCAAGGAGAACTGCTTAACAGACAATGCCATACACCAAAGACAACTGCTTAACAGGCAATGCCATACACCAAAGACAACTGCTTAACAGACACTGCCATACACTAAAGACAACTGCTTAACAGACAATGCCATGCACCAAAGACAACTGCATAACAGACAATGCCATACACTAAAGACAACTGCTTAACAGGCATTGCCATACACTAAAGACAACTGCTCAACAGACAATGCCATACACCAAAAACAACTGCTTAACAGGCAATGCCATACACTAAAGACAACTGCTTAACAGACAATGCCATACACCAAAGACAACTGCTTAACAGACACTGCCATACACCAAAGACAATTGCTTAACAGGCAATGCCATACACCAAAGACAACTGCTTAACAGACAATGCCATACAACACAGACAACTGCTTAACAGACAATGCCATACACCAAAGACAACTGCTTAACAGACAACGCCTTACACCAAAGAGAACTGCTTAACAGACAATGCCATACACCAAAGACAACTGCTTAACAGGCAATGCCATACACTAAAGACAACTGCTTAACAGGCAATGTCATACACCAAAGACAACTGCTTAACAGGTAATGCCATACACCAAAGACAACTGCTTAACAGGCAATGCCATACACCAAAGACAACTGCTTAACAGACAACGCCATACACCAAAGACAACTGCTTAACAGGCAATGCCATACACCAAAGACAACTGCTTAACAGACAATGCCATACACCAAAGACAACTGCTTAACAGACAATGCCATACACCAAAGACAACTGCTTAACAGACAATGCCATACACCAAAGACAAATGCATAACAGGCAATGCCATACACCAAAGACAACTGCTTAACAGACAATGCCATACACCAAAGACAACTGCTTAACAGACAATGCCATACACCAAAGACTACTGATTAACAGACAATGCCATACACCAAAGACAACTGCTTAACAGACAATGCCATACACCAAAGACAACTGCTTAACAGACAATGCCATACACCAAAGACAACTGCTTAACAGACAATGCCATACACCAAAGACAACTGCTTAACAGACAATGCCATACACCAAAGACAAATGCATAACAGGCAATGCCATACACCAAAGACAACTGCTTAACAGACAACACCATACACCAAAGACAAATGCATAACAGGCAATGCCATACACCAAAGACAATTGCTTAACAGGCAATGCCATACACCAAAGACAACTGCTTAACAGGCAATGCCATACACTAAAGACAACTGCTTAACAGACAATGCCATACACCAAAGACAACTGCTTAACAGACAATGCCATACACCAAAGACAACTGCTTAACAGGCAATGCCATACACCAAAGACAACTGCTTAACAGACAATGCCATACACCAAAGACATCTGCTTAGCAGACAATGCCATACACCAAAGACAAGTGCTTAACAGACAATGCCATACACCAAAGACAACTGCTTAACAGACAATGCCATACACCAAAGGCAACTGCTTAACAGGCAATGCCATACACCAAAGACAACTGCTTAACAGACAATGCCATACACAAAAGACAACTGCTTAACAGGCAATGCCATACACCAAAGACATCTGCTTAACAGACAATGCCATGCACCAAAGACAACTGCTTAACAGACAATGCCATACACCAAGGACACCTGCTTAACAGACAATGCCATACACCAAAGACAACTGATTAACAGACAATGCCATACACCAAAGACAACTGCTTAACAAACAATGCCATACACCAAAGACAACTGCTTAACAGTCAATGCCATACACCAAAGACAACTGCTTAACAGACAATGCCATACACCAAAGACAACTGCTTAACAGGCAATGCCATACACCAAAGACAACTGCTTAACAGGCAATGCCATACACCAAAGACAACTGCTTAACAGACAATGCCATACACCAAAGACAACTGCTTAACAGACAATGCCATACACCAAAGATAACTGCTTAACAGACAATGCCATACACCAAAGACAACTGCTTAACAGACAATGCCATACACCAAAGACAACTGCTTAACAGGCAATGCCATACACCAAAGACAACTGCTTAACAGACAATGCCATACACCAAAGACAACTGCTTAACAGACAATGCCATACACCAAAGATAACTGCTTAACAGACAATGCCATACACCAAAGACAACTGCTTAACAGACAATGCCATACACCAAAGACAACTGCTTAACAGACAATGCCATACACCAAAGACAACTGCTTAACAGACAATGCCATACACCAAAGACAACTGCTTAACAGGCAATGCCATACACCAAAGACAACTGCTTAACAGACAATGCCATGCACCAAAGACAACTGCTTAACAGACAATGCCATACACCAAGGACAACTGCTTAACAGACACTGCCGTACACTAAAGACAACTGCTTAACAGGCAATGCCATACACCAAAGACAACTGCATAACAGACAATGCCATACACTAAAGACAACTGCTTAACAGACAATGCCATACACCAAAAACAACTGCTTAACAGGCAATGCCATACACTAAAGACAACTGCTTAACAGACAATGCCATACACCAAAGACAACTGCTTAACAGACACTGCCATACACCAAAGACTACTGCTTAACAGGCAATGCCATACACCAAAACAACTGCTTAACAGACAATGACATACACCAAAGACAACTGCTTAACAGACAATGCCATACACCAAAGACAAATGCATAACAGGCAATGCCATACACCAAAGACAATTGCTTAACAGGCAATGCCATACACCAAAGACAAATGCATAACAGGCAATGCCATACACCAAAGACAATTGCTTAACAGGCAATGCCATACACCAAAGACAACTGCTTAACAGACAATGCCATACACAAAAGACAACTGCTTAACAGACAATGCCATACACCAAAGACTACTGATTAACAGACAATGCCATACACCAAAGACAACTGCTTAACAGACAATGCCATACACCAAAGACAACTGCTTAACAGACAATGCCATACACCAAAGACAACTGCTTAACAGACAATGCCATACACCAAAGACAACTGCTTAACAGACAATGCCATACACCAAAGACAAATGCATAACAGGCAATGCCATACACCAAAGACAACTGCTTAACAGACAATGCCATACACCAAAGACAACTGCTTAACAGACAATGCCATACACCAAAGACTACTGATTAACAGACAATGCCATACACCAAAGACAACTGCTTAACAGACAATGCCATACACCAAAGACAACTGCTTAACAGACAATGCCATACACCAAAGACAACTGCTTAACAGACAATGCCATACACCAAAGACAACTGCTTAACAGACAATGCCATACACCAAAGACAAATGCATAACAGGCAATGCCATACACCAAAGACAACTGCTTAACAGGCAATGCCATACACTAAAGACAACTGCTTAACAGACAATGCCATACACCAAAGACAACTGCTTAACAGACAATGCCATACACCAAAGACAACTGCTTAACAGGCAATGCCATACACCAAAGACAACTGCTTAACAGACAATGCCATACACCAAAGACATCTGCTTAGCAGACAATGCCATACACCAAAGACAAGTGCTTAACAGACAATGCCATACACCAAAGACAACTGCTTAACAGACAATGCCATACACCAAAGACAACTGCTTAACAGGCAATGCCATACACCAAAGACAACTGCTTAACAGACAATGCCATACACAAAAGACAACTGCTTAACAGGCAATGCCATACACCAAAGACATCTGCTTAACAGACAATGCCATGCACCAAAGACAACTGCTTAACAGACAATGCCATACACCAAGGACACCTGCTTAACAGACAATGCCATACACCAAAGACAACTGATTAACAGACAATGCCATACACCAAAGACAACTGCTTAACAGACAATGCCATACACCAAAGACAACTGCTTAACAGTCAATGCCATACACCAAAGACAACTGCTTAACAGACAATGCCATACACCAAAGACAACTGCTTAACAGGCAATGCCATACACCAAAGACAACTGCTTAACAGGCAATGCCATACACCAAAGACAACTGCTTAACAGACAATGCCATACACCAAAGACAACTGCTTAACAGACAATGCCATACACCAAAGATAACTGCTTAACAGACAATGCCATACACCAAAGACAACTGCTTAACAGACAATGCCATACACCAAAGACAACTGCTTAACAGGCAATGCCATACACCAAAGACAACTGCTTAACAGACAATGCCATACACCAAAGACAACTGCTTAACAGACAATGCCATACACCAAAGATAACTGCTTAACAGACAATGCCATACACCAAAGACAACTGCTTAACAGACAATGCCATACACCAAAGACAACTGCTTAACAGACAATGCCATACACCAAAGACAACTGCTTAACAGACAATGCCATACACCAAAGACAACTGCTTAACAGGCAATGCCATACACCAAAGACAACTGCTTAACAGACAATGCCATGCACCAAAGACAACTGCTTAACAGACAATGCCATACACCAAGGACAACTGCTTAACAGACACTGCCGTACACTAAAGATAACTGCTTAACAGGCAATGCCATACACCAAAGACAACTGCATAACAGACAATGCCATACACTAAAGACAACTGCTTAACAGACAATGCCATACACCAAAAACAACTGCTTAACAGGCAATGCCATACACTAAAGACAACTGCTTAACAGACAATGCCATACACCAAAGACAACTGCTTAACAGACACTGCCATACACCAAAGACTACTGCTTAACAGGCAATGCCATACACCAAAGACAACTGCTTAACAGACAATGACATACACCAAAGACAACTGCTTAACAGACAATGCCATACACCAAAGACAAATGCATAACAGGCAATGCCATACACCAAAGACAATTGCTTAACAGGCAATGCCATACACCAAAGACAAATGCATAACAGGCAATGCCATACACCAAAGACAATTGCTTAACAGGCAATGCCATACACCAAAGACAACTGCTTAACAGACAATGCCATACACAAAAGACAACTGCTTAACAGACAATGCCATACACCAAAGACTACTGATTAACAGACAATGCCATACACCAAAGACAACTGCTTAACAGACAATGCCATACACCAAAGACAACTGCTTAACAGACAATGCCATACACCAAAGACAACTGCTTAACAGACAATGCCATACACCAAAGACAAATGCATAACAGGCAATGCCATACACCAAAGACAACTGCTTAACAGACAACACCATACACCAAAGACAAATGCATAACAGGCAATGCCATACACCAAAGACAATTGCTTAACAGGCAATGCCATACACCAAAGACAACTGCTTAACAGGCAATGCCATACACTAAAGACAACTGCTTAACAGACAATGCCATACACCAAAGACAACTGCTTAACAGACAATGCCATACACCAAAGACAACTGCTTAACAGGCAATGCCATACACCAAAGACAACTGCTTAACAGACAATGCCATACACCAAAGACATCTGCTTAGCAGACAATGCCATACACCAAAGACAAGTGCTTAACAGACAATGCCATACACCAAAGACAACTGCTTAACAGACAATGCCATACACCAAAGACAACTGCTTAACAGGCAATGCCATACACCAAAGACAACTGCTTAACAGACAATGCCATACACAAAAGACAACTGCTTAACATGCAATGCCATACACCAAAGACATCTGCTTAACAGACAATGCCATGCACCAAAGACAACTGCTTAACAGACAATGCCATACACCAAGGACACCTGCTTAACAGACAATGCCATACACCAAAGACAACTGATTAACAGACAATGCCATACACCAAAGACAACTGCTTAACAGACAATGCCATACACCAAAGACAACTGCTTAACAGTCAATGCCATACACCAAAGACAACTGCTTAACAGACAATGCCATACACCAAAGACAACTGCTTAACAGGCAATGCCATACACCAAAGACAACTGCTTAACAGACAATGCCATACACCAAAGACAACTGCTTAACAGACAATGCCATACACCAAAGATAACTGCTTAACAGACAATGCCATACACCAAAGACAACTGCTTAACAGACAATGCCATACACCAAAGACAACTGCTTAACAGGCAATGCCATACACCAAAGACAACTGCTTAACAGACAATGCCATACACCAAAGACAACTGCTTAACAGACAATGCCATACACCAAAGATAACTGCTTAACAGACAATGCCATACACCAAAGACAACTGCTTAACAGACAATGCCATACACCAAAGACAACTGCTTAACAGACAATGCCATACACCAAAGACAACTGCTTAACAGACAATGCCATACACCAAAGACAACTGCTTAACAGGCAATGCCATACACCAAAGACAACTGCTTAACAGACAATGCCATGCACCAAAGACAACTGCTTAACAGACAATGCCATACACCAAGGACAACTGCTTAACAGACACTGCCGTACACTAAAGACAACTGCTTAACAGGCAATGCCATACACCAAAGACAACTGCATAACAGACAATGCCATACACTAAAGACAACTGCTTAACATACATTGCCATACAATAAAGACATCTGCTTAACAGACAATGCCATGCACCAAAGACAACTGCTTAACAGACAATGCCATACACCAAAGACAACTGCTTAACAGACAATGCCATACACCAAAGACAACTGCATAACAGACAATGCCATACACCAAGGACAACTGCTTAACAGACAATGCCATACACCAAAGACAACTGCTTAACAGACAATGCCATACACCAAAGACAACTGCTTAACAGGCAATGCCATACACCAAAGACAACTTCTTAACAGACAACGCCATACACCAAAGACAACTGCTTAACAGACAATGCCATACACCAAAGACAACTGCTTAACCGACAACGCATTACACCAAAGACAACTGCTTAACAGGCAATGCCATACACCAAAGACAACTGCTTAACAGACACTGCCATACACCAAAGACAACTGCTTAAAAGACAATGCCATACACCAAAGACAACTGCTTAACAGACACTGCCATACACCAAAGACAACTGCTTAAAAGACAATGCCATACACCAAAGACAACTGCTTAACAGACACTGCCATACACCAAAGACAACTGCTTAAAAGACAATGCCATACACCAAAGACAACTGCTTAACAGACAATGCCATACACCAAAGACAACTGCTTAACAGGCAATGTCATACACTAAAGACAACTGCTTAACAGGCAATGCCATACACCAAAGACAACTGCTTAACAGACAATGCCATACACCAAAGACAACTGCTTAACAGACAACGCATTACACCAAAGACAACTGCTTAACAGGCAATGACATACACTAAAGACAACTGCTTAACAGACAATGCCATACACCAAAGACAACTGCTTAACAGACAATGCCATACACCAAAGACAACTGATTAAGAGGCAATGCCGTACACCAAAGACAACTACTTAACAGGCAATGCCGTACACCAAAGACAACTGCTTAACAGGCAATGCGATACACCAAAGACAACTGCTTAACAGGCAATGCGATACACCAAAGACAACTGCTTAACAAAAAAGAACATTTACCAGAGACAGCTGCTTAACAGGCAATGCCATACACCAAAGACAACTGCTTAACAGGCAATGCCATACACCAAAGACAACTGCTTAATAAGCAATGCCATACACCAAAGACAACTGCTTAAAAGACAATGCCATGCACCAAAGACAACGGCATAACAGACAATGCCATACACCAAGGAGAACTGCTTAACAGACAATGCCATACACCAAAGACAACTGCTTAACAGGCAATGCCATACACCAAAGACAACTGCTTAACAGACACTGCCATACACTAAAGACAACTGCTTAACAGACAATGCCATGCACCAAAGACAACTGCATAACAGACAATGCCATACACTAAAAACAACTGCTTAACATGCATTGCCATACAATAAAGACAACTGCATAACAGACAATGCATACACCAAGGACAACTGCTTAACAGACAATGCCATACACCAAAGACAACTGCTTAACAGGCAATGTCATACACCAAAGACAACTGCTTAACAGGCAATGCCATACACCAAAGACAACTGCTTAACAGGCAATGCCATGCACCAAAGACAACTGCTTAACAGGCAATGTCATACACCAAAGACAACTGCTTAAAAGGCAATGCCATACACCAAAGACAACTGCTTAACAGACACTACCTGACACCAAAGACTCCTGCTTAACAGGCAATGCCATACACCAAAGAAACTGCTTAACAGACAACGCCTTACACCAAAGACAGCTGCTTAACAGGCAATGCCATACACCAAAGACAACTGATTAAGAGGCAATGCCATACCCCAAAGGCAACTGCTTAACAGCCAATGCCATACAACAAAGACTACTGCTTAACAGACAACACCATACACCAAAGACAAATGCATAACAGGCAATGCCATACACCAAAGACAATTGCTTAACAGGCAATGCCATACACCAAAGACAACTGCTTAACAGGCAATGCCATACACTAAAGACAACTGCTTAACAGACAATGCCATACACCAAAGACAACTGCTTAACAGACAATGCCATACACCAAAGACAACTGCTTAACAGGCAATGCCATACACCAAAGACAACTGCTTAACAGACAATGCCATACACCAAAGACAACTGCTTAACAGACAATGCCATACACCAAAGACAACTGCTTAACAGACAATGCCATACACCAAAGACAACTGCTTAACAGACAATGCCATACACCAAAGACAACTGCTTAACAGACAATGCCATACACCAAAGACAACTGCTTAACAGGCAATGCCATACACCAAAGACTACTGCTTAACAGGCAATGCCATACACTAAAGACAGCTACATAACAGTCAATGCCATACATCAAAGACAACTGCCTAATAGACACTGCCATACACCAAAGACAACTGCTTAACAGGCAATGCCATACACCAAAGACACCTGCATAACAGACAATGCCATGCACCAAAGACAACTGCTTAACAGACAATGCCATACACCAAAGACAACTGATTAACAGACAATGCCATACACCAAAGACAACTGCTTAACAGACAATGCCATACACCAAAGACAACTGCATAACAGGCAATGCCATACACCAAAGACAACTGCTTAACAGACAATGCCATACACCAAAGACAACTGCTTAACAGACAATGCCATACACCAAAGACAACTGCTTAACAGACAATGCCATACACCAAAAACAACTGCTTAACAGGCAATGCCATACACCAAAGACAACTGCTTAACAGACAATGCCATAAACCAAAGACAACTGCTTAACAGGCAATGCCATACACCAAAGACAACTGCTTAACAGACAATGCCATGCACCAAAGACAACTGTTTAACAGACAATACCATACACCAAGGACAACTGCTTAACAGACAATGTCATACACCAAAGACAACTGCTTAACAGGCAATGCCATACACCAAAGACAACTGCTTAACAGACACTGCCATACACTAAAGACAACTGCTTAACAGACAATGCCATACACCAAAGACAACTGCATAACAGACAATGCCATACACTAAAAACAACTGCTTAACATGCATTGCCATACAATAAAGACAACTGCTTAACATACATTGCCATACACCAAGGACAACTGCATAACAGACAATGCCATACACTAAAAACAACTGCTTAACATGCATTGCCATACAATAAAGACAACTGCATAACAGACAATGCCATACACCAAGGACAACTGCTTAACAGACAATGCCATACACCAAAGACAACTGCTTAACAGACAATGCCATACACCAAAGACAACTGCTTAACAGGCAATGCCATACAATAAAGACAACTGCATAACAGACAATGCCATACACCAAGGACAACTGCTTAACAGACAATGCCATACACCAAAGACAACTGCTTAACAGACAAAGCCATACACCAAAGGCAACTGCTTAACAGACACTGCCATACACCAAAGACAACTGCTTAACAGACAATGCCATACACCAAAGACAACTGCTTAACAAGCAATGCCATACACCAAAGACAACTGCTTAACAGACAATGCCATACACCAAAGACAACTGCTTAACAGACAATGCCATACACCAAAGACAACTGCTTAACAGGCAATGCCATACACCAAAGACAACTGCTTAACAGACAATGCCATACACCAAAGACAACTGCTTAACAGACAATGCCATACACCAAAGACAACTGTTTAACAGGCAATGCCATACACCAAAGACAACTGCTTAACAGGCAATGCCATACAACAAAGACAACTGCTTAACAGACAATGCTATACACCACAGACAACTGCTTAACAGACTATGCCATACACCAAAGACAACTGCTTAACAGAAAATGCCGTACCCCAAAGACAACTGCTTAACAGACAATGCCATACACCAAAGACAACTGCTTAACAGACAATGCCATACACTAAAGACAACTGCGTAATAGACACTGCCAAACACCAAAAACAACTGCTTAAAAGGCAATGCCATACACCAAAGACAACTGCTTAACAGACAATGCCATACACCAAAGTCAACTGCTTATCAGACACTGAAATACACCAAAGACAACTGCTTAACAGACAATGGCATACACCAAAGACAACTGCTTAACAGACAGTGCCATACACCAAAGACAACTGCTTAACAGGCAATGCCATACACCAAAGACAACTGCTTAACAGACAATGCCATACACTAAGGACAACTGCTTAACAATCCCTGCCATACACCAAAGACAACTGCTTAACAGACAATGCCATACACCAAAGACAACTGCTTAACAGGCAATGCCATACACCAAAGACAACTGCTGAACAGGCAACGCCATACACCAAAGACAACTGCTTAACAGGCAATGCCATACACCAAAGACAACTGCTTAACAAACAATGCCATACACCAAAGACAACTGCTTAACAGACAATGCCATACACCAAAGACAACTGCTTAACAGACAATGCCATACACCAAAGACAACTGCTTAACAGGCAATGCCATACAACAAAGACAACTGCTTAACAGGCAATGCCATACACCAAAGACAACTGCTTAACAGACACTGCCATACACCTTAGACAACTGCTTAACAGGCAATTCCATACACCAAAGACAACTGCTTAACAGACAATGCCATACACCAAAGACAACTGCTTAACAGACAATGCCATACACCAAAGACAACTGTTTAACAGGCAATGCCATACACCAAAGACAACTGCTTAACAGGCAATGCCATACAACAAAGACAACTGCTTAACAGACAATGCTATACACCACAGACAACTGCTTAACAGACTATGCCATACACCAAAGACAACTGCTTAACAGAAAATGCCGTACCCCAAAGACAACTGCTTAACAGACAATGCCATACACCAAAGACAACTGCTTAACAGACAATGCCATACACTAAAGACAACTGCGTAATAGACACTGCCAAACACCAAAAACAACTGCTTAAAAGGCAATGCCATACACCAAAGACAACTGCTTAACAGACAATGCCATACACCAAAGTCAACTGCTTATCAGACACTGAAATACACCAAAGACAACTGCTTAACAGACAATGCCATACACCAAAGACAACTGCTTAACAGACAGTGCCATACACCAAAGACAACTGCTTAACAGGCAATGCCATACACCAAAGACAACTGCTTAACAGACAATGCCATACACTAAGGACAACTGCTTAACAAGCCCTGCCATACACCAAAGACAACTGCTTAACAGACAATGCCATACACCAAAGACAACTGCTTAACAGGCAATGCCATACACCAAAGACAACTGCTGAACAGGCAACGCCATACACCAAAGACAACTGCTTAACAGGCAATGCCATACACCAAAGACAACTGCTTAACAAACAATGCCATACACCAAAGACAACTGCTTAACAGACAATGCCATACACCAAAGACAACTGCTTAACAGACAATGCCATACACCAAAGACAACTGCTTAACAGACAATGCCATACACCAAAGACAACTGCTTAACAGGCAATGCCATACAACAAAGACAACTGCTTAACAGGCAATGCCATACACCAAGTACAACTGCTTAACAGACAATGCCATACACCAAAGACAACTGCTTAACAGAAAATGCCATACACCAAAGACAACTGCTTAACAGACAATGACATACACCAAAGACAACTGCTTAACAGGCAATGCCATACACTAAAGACAACTGCTTAACAGGCAATGTCATACACCAAAGACAACTGCTTAACAGGCAATGCCATACACCAAAGACAACTGCTTAACAGGCAATGCCATACACCAAAGACAACTGCTTAACAGACAACGCCATACACCAAAGACAACTGCTTAACAGGCAACGCCATACACCAAAGACAACTGCTTAACAGGCAACGCCATACACCAAAGACAACTGCTTAACAGGCAATGTCATACACCAAAGACAACTGCTTAAAAGGCAATGCCATACACCAAAGACAACTGCTTAACAGACACTACCTGACACCAAAGACTCCTGCTTAACAGGCAATGCCATACACCAAAGAAACTGCTTAACAGACAACGCCTTACACCAAAGACAACTGCTTAACAGGCAATGCCATACACCAAAGACAACTGATTAAGAGGCAATGCCATACCCCAAAGACAACTGCTTAACAGGCAATGCGATACAACAAACACAACTGCTTAACAAAAAAAGCCATTTACCAAAGACAACTGCTTAACAGGCAATGCCATACACCAAAGACAACTGCTTAACAGACAACGCCATACACCAAAGACAACTGAATAACAGGCAATGCCATACACCAAAGACAACTGCTCAACAGGCAATGCCATACACTAAAGACAACTGCTTAACAGACAATGCCATACACCAAAGACAACTGCTTAACAGGCAATGCCATACACCAAAGACAACTGCTTAACAGGCAATGCCATACACCAAAGACAACTGCTTAAAAGACAATGCCATACACCAAAGACAACTGCTTAACAGACAATGCCATACACCAAAGACAACTGCTTAACAGACAATGCCATACACCAAAGACAACTGCTTAACAGACAACGCATTACACCAAAGACAACTGCTTAACAGACAATGCCATACACCAAAGACAACTGCTTAACAGGCAATGCCATACACCAAAGACAACTGCTTAACAGACACTGCCATACACCAAAGACAACTGCTTAAAAGACAATGCCATACACCAAAGACAACTGCTTAACAGACAATGCCATACACCAAAGACAACTGCTTAACAGGCAATGTCAAACACTAAAGACAACTGCTTAACAGGCAATGCCATACACCAAAGACAACTGCTTAACAGACAATGCCATACACCAAAGACAACTGCTTAACAGACAATGCCATACACCAAAGACAACTGCTTAACAGACAATGACATACACTAAAGACAACTGCTTAACAGACAATGCCATACACCAAAGACAACTGCTTAACAGACAATGCCATACACCAAAGACAACTGATTAAGAGGCAATGCCGTACACCAAAGACAACTGCTTAACAGGCAATGCGATACACCAAAGACAACTGCTTAACAAAAAAGAACATTTACCAGAGACAACTGCTTAACAGGCAATGCCATACACCAAAGACAACTGCTTAACAGGCAATGCCATACACCAAAGACAACTGCTTAAAAGACAATGCCATGCACCAAAGACAACGGCATAACAGACAATGCCATACACCAAGGAGAACTGCTTAACAGACAATGCCATACACCAAAGACAACTGCTTAACAGGCAATGCCATACACCAAAGACAACTGCTTAACAGACACTGCCATACACTAAAGACAACTGCTTAACAGACAATGCCATGCACCAAAGACAACTGCATAACAGACAATGCCATACACTAAAGACAACTGCTTAACAGGCATTGCCATACACTAAAGACAACTGCTCAACAGACAATGCCATACACCAAAAACAACTGCTTAACAGGCAATGCCATACACTAAAGACAACTGCTTAACAGACAATGCCATACACCAAAGACAATTGCTTAACAGGCAATGCCATACACCAAAGACAACTGCTTAACAGACAATGCCATACAACACAGACAACTGCTTAACAGACAATGCCATACACCAAAGACAACTGCTTAACAGACAATGCCATACACCAAAGAAAACTGCTTAACAGACAATGCCATACACCAAAGACAACTGCTTAACAGACAACGCCCTACACCAAAGAGAACTGCTTAACAGACAATGCCATACACCAAAGACAACTGCTTAACAGGCAATGCCATACACTAAAGACAACTGCTTAACAGGCAATGTCATACACCAAAGACAACTGCTTAACAGGCAATGCCATACACCAAAGACAACTGCTTAACAGGCAATGCCATGCACCAAAGACAACTGCTTAACAGGCAATGTCATACACCAAAGACAACTGCTTAAAAGGCAATGCCATACACCAAAGACAACTGCTTAACAGACACTACCTGACACCAAAGACTCCTGCTTAACAGGCAATGCCATACACCAAAGAAACTGCTTAACAGACAACGCCTTACACCAAAGACAACTGCTTAACAGGCAATGCCATACACCAAAGACAACTGATTAAGAGGCAATGCCATACCGCAAAGACAACTGCTTAACAGGCAATGCGATACAACAAACACAACTGCTTAACAAAAAAAGCCATTTACCAAAGACAACTGCTTAACAGCCAATGCTATGCACCAAAGACAACTGCTTAACAGACAACACCATACACCAAAGACAAATGCATAACAGGCAATGCCATACACCAAAGACAATTGCTTAACAGGCAATGCCATACACCAAAGACAACTGCTTAACAGGCAATTCCATACACTAAAGACAACTGCTTAACAGACAATGCCATACACCAAAGACAACTGCTTAACAGACAATGCCATACACCAAAGACAACTGCTTAACAGGCAATGCCATACACCAAAGACAACTGCTTAACAGACAATGCCATACACCAAAGACAACTGCTTAACAGACAATGCCATACACCAAAGACAACTGCTTAACAGACAATGCCATACACCAAAGACAACTGCTTAACAGACAATGCCATACACCAAAGACAACTGCTTAACAGGCAATGCCATACACCAAAGACAACTGCTTAACAGGCAATGCCATACACCAAAGACTACTGCTTAACAGGCAATGCCATACACTAAAGACAGCTACATAACAGTCAATGCCATACATCAAAGACAACTGCCTAATAGACACTGCCATACACCAAAGACAACTGCTTAACAGGCAATGCCATACACCAAAGACACCTGCATAACAGACAATGCCATGCACCAAAGACAACTGCTTAACAGACAATGCCATACACCAAAGACAACTGATTAACAAACAATGCCATACACCAAAGACAACTGCTTAACAGACAATGCCATACACCAAAGACAACTGCTTAACAGGCAATGCCATACACCAAAGACAACTGCTTAACAGACAATGCCATACACCAAAGACAACTGCTTAACAGACAATGCCATACACCAAAGACAACTGCTTAACAGACAATGCCATACACCAAAGACAACTGCTTAACAGGCAATGCCATACACCAAAGACAACTGCTTAACAGACAATGCCATAAACCAAAGACAACTGCTTAACAGGCAATGCCATACACCAAAGACAACTGCTTAACAGACAATGCCATGCACCAAAGACAACTGCTTAACAGACAATGCCATACACCAAGGACAACTGCTTAACAGACAATGTCATACACCAAAGACAACTGCATAACAGACAATGCCATACACCAAAGACAACTGCTTAACATGCATTGCCATACAATAAAGACAACTGCTTAACATATATTGCCATACACCAAGGACAACTGCATAACAGACAATGCCATACACTAAAAACAACTGCTTAACATGCATTGCCATACAATAAAGACAACTGCATAACAGACAATGCCATACACCAAGGACAACTGCTTAACAGACAATGCCATACACCAAAGACAACTGCTTAACAGGCAATGTCATACACCAAAGACAACTGCTTAACAGGCAATGCCATACACCAAAGACAACTGCTTAACAGGCAATGCCATGCACCAAAGACAACTGCTTAACAGGCAATGTCATACACCAAAGACAACTGCTTAAAAGGCAATGCCATACACCAAAGACAACTGCTTAACAGACACTACCTGACACCAAAGACTCCTGCTTAACAGGCAATGCCATACACCAAAGAAACTGCTTAACAGACAACGCCTTACACCAAAGACAGCTGCTTAACAGGCAATGCCATACACCAAAGACAACTGATTAAGAGGCAATGCCATACCCCAAAGGCAACTGCTTAACAGGCAATGCGATACAACAAACACAACTGCTTAACAAAAAAAGCCATTTACCAAAGACAACTGCTTAACAGCCAATGCCATACAACAAAGACTACTGCTTAACAGACAACACCATACACCAAATACAAATGCATAACAGGCAATGCCATACACCAAAGACAATTGCTTAACAGGCAATGCCATACACCAAAGACAACTGCTTAACAGGCAATGCCATACACTAAAGACAACTGCTTAACAGACAATTCCATACACCAAAGACAACTGCTTAACAGACAATGCCATACACCAAAGACAACTGCTTAACAGGCAATGCCATACACCAAAGACAACTGCTTAACAGACAATGCCATACACCAAAGACAACTGCTTAACAGACAATGCCATACACCAAAGACAACTGCTTAACAGACAATGCCATACACCAAAGACAACTGCTTAACAGACAATGCCATACACCAAAGACAACTGCTTAACAGGCAATGCCATACACCAAAGACAACTGCTTAACAGGCAATGCCATACACCAAAGACTACTGCTTAACAGGCAATGCCATACACTAAAGACAGCTACATAACAGTCAATGCCATACATCAAAGACAACTGCCTAATAGACCCTGCCATACACCAAAGACAACTGCTTAACAGGCAATGCCATACACCAAAGACACCTGCATAACAGACAATGCCATGCACCAAAGACAACTGCTTAACAGACAATGCCATACACCAAAGACAACTGATTAACAGACAATGCCATACACCAAAGACAACTGCTTAACAGACAATGCCATACACCAAAGACAACTGCTTAACAGGCAATGCCATACACCAAAGACAACTACTTAACAGACAATGCCATACACCAAAGACAACTGCTTAACAGACAATGCCATACACCAAAAACAACTGCTTAACAGGCAATGCCATACACCAAAGACAACTGCTTAACAGACAATGCCATAAACCAAAGACAACTGCTTAACAGGCAATGCCATACACCAAAGACAACTGCTTAACAGACAATGCCATGCACCAAAGACAACTGCTTAACAGACAATGCCATACACCAAGGACAACTGCTTAACAGACAATGTCATACACCAAAGACAACTGCTTAACAGGCAATGCCATACACCAAAGACAACTGCTTAACAGACACTGCCATACACTAAAGACAACTGCTTAACAGACAATGCCATACACCAAAGACAACTGCATAACAGACAATGCCATACACTAAAGACAACTGCTTAACATGCATTGCCATACAATAAAGACAACTGCTTAACATACAATGCCATACACCAAGGACAACTGCATAACAAACAATGCCATACACTAAAAACAACTGCTTAACATGCATTGCCATACAATAAAGACAACTGCATAACAGACAATGCCATACACCAAGGACAGCTGCTTAACAGACAATGCCATACACCAAAGACAACTGCTTAACAGACAATGCCATACACCAAAGACAACTGCTTAACAGGCAATGCCATACAATAAAGACAACTGCATAACAGACAATGCCATACACCAAGGACAACTGCTTAACAGACAATGCCATACACCAAAGACAACTGCTTAACAGACAAAGCCATACACCAAAGACAACTGCTTAACAGACACTGCCATACACCAAAGACAACTGCTTAACAGACAATGCCATACACCAAAGACAACTGCTTAACAAGCAATGCCATACACCAAAGACAACTGCTTAACAGACAATGCCATACACCAAAGACAACTGCTTAACAGACAATGCCATACACCAAAGACAACTGCTTAACAGGCAATGCCATACACCAAAGACAACTGCTTAACAGACAATGCTATACACCAAAGACAACTGCTTAACAGGCAATGCCATACACCAAAGACAACTGCTTAACAGACACTGCCATACACCTTAGACAACTGCTTAACAGGCAATTCCATACACCAAAGACAACTGCTTAACAGACAATGCCATACACCAAAGACAACTGCTTAACAGGCAATGCCATACACCAAAGACAACTGCTGAACAGGCAACGCCATACACCAAAGACAACTGCTTAACAGAAAATGCCGTACCCCAAAGACAACTGCTTAACAGACAATGCCATACACCAAAGACAACTGCTTAACAGACAATGCCATACACTAAAGACAACTGCGTAATAGACACTGCCAAACACCAAAAACAACTGCTTAAAAGGCAATGCCATACACCAAAGACAACTGCTTAACAGACAATGCCATACACCAAAGTCAACTGCTTATCAGACACTGAAATACACCAAAGACAACTGCTTAACAGACAATGGCATACACCAAAGACAACTGCTTAACAGACAGTGCCATACACCAAAGACAACTGCTTAACAGGCAATGCCATACACCAAAGACAACTGCTTAACAGACAATGCCATACACTAAGGACAACTGCTTAACAATCCCTGCCATACACCAAAGACAACTGCTTAACAGACAATGCCATACACCAAAGACAACTGCTTAACAGGCAATGCCATACACCAAAGACAACTGCTGAACAGGCAACGCCATACACCAAAGACAACTGCTTAACAGGCAATGCCATACACCAAAGACAACTGCTTAACAAACAATGCCATACACCAAAGACAACTGCTTAACAGACAATGCCATACACCAAAGACAACTGCTTAACAGACAATGCCATACACCAAAGACAACTGCTTAACAGGCAATGCCATACAACAAAGACAACTGCTTAACAGGCAATGCCATACACCAAAGACAACTGCTTAACAGACACTACCTGACACCAAAGACTCCTGCTTAACAGGCAATGCCATACACCAAAGAAACTGCTTAACAGACAACGCCTTACACCAAAGACAACTGCTTAACAGGCAATGCCATACACCAAAGACAACTGATTAAGAGGCAATGCCATACCCCAAAGACAACTGCTTAACAGGCAATGCGATACAACAAACACAACTGCTTAACAAAAAAAGCCATTTACCAAAGACAACTGCTTAACAGGCAATGCCATACACCAAAGACAACTGCTTAACAGACAACGCCATACACCAAAGACAACTGAATAACAGGCAATGCCATACACCAAAGACAACTGCTCAACAGGCAATGCCATACACTAAAGACAACTGCTTAACAGACAATGCCATACACCAAAGACAACTGCTTAACAGGCAATGCCATACACCAAAGACAACTGCTTAACAGGCAATGCCATACACCAAAGACAACTGCTTAAAAGACAATGCCATACACCAAAGACAACTGCTTAACAGACAATGCCATACACCAAAGACAACTGCTTAACAGACAATGCCATACACCAAAGACAACTGCTTAACAGACAACGCATTACACCAAAGACAACTGCTTAACAGACAATGCCATACACCAAAGACAACTGCTTAACAGGCAATGCCATACACCAAAGACAACTGCTTAACAGACACTGCCATACACCAAAGACAACTGCTTAAAAGACAATGCCATACACCAAAGACAACTGCTTAACAGACAATGCCATACACCAAAGACAACTGCTTAACAGGCAATGTCAAACACTAAAGACAACTGCTTAACAGGCAATGCCATACACCAAAGACAACTGCTTAACAGACAATGCCATACACCAAAGACAACTGCTTAACAGACAATGCCATACACCAAAGACAACTGCTTAACAGACAATGACATACACTAAAGACAACTGCTTAACAGACAATGCCATACACCAAAGACAACTGCTTAACAGACAATGCCATACACCAAAGACAACTGATTAAGAGGCAATGCCGTACACCAAAGACAACTGCTTAACAGGCAATGCGATACACCAAAGACAACTGCTTAACAAAAAAGAACATTTACCAGAGACAACTGCTTAACAGGCAATGCCATACACCAAAGACAACTGCTTAACAGGCAATGCCATACACCAAAGACAACTGCTTAAAAGACAATGCCATGCACCAAAGACAACGGCATAACAGACAATGCCATACACCAAGGAGAACTGCTTAACAGACAATGCCATACACCAAAGACAACTGCTTAACAGGCAATGCCATACACCAAAGACAACTGCTTAACAGACACTGCCATACACTAAAGACAACTGCTTAACAGACAATGCCATGCACCAAAGACAACTGCATAACAGACAATGCCATACACTAAAGACAACTGCTTAACAGGCATTGCCATACACTAAAGACAACTGCTCAACAGACAATGCCATACACCAAAAACAACTGCTTAACAGGCAATGCCATACACTAAAGACAACTGCTTAACAGACAATGCCATACACCAAAGACAATTGCTTAACAGGCAATGCCATACACCAAAGACAACTGCTTAACAGACACTGCCATACACTAAAGACAACTGCTTAACAGACAATGCCATACACCAAAGACAACTGCATAACAGACAATGCCATACACTAAAGACAACTGCTTAACATGCATTGCCATACAATAAAGACAACTGCTTAACATACAATGCCATACACCAAGGACAACTGCATAACAAACAATGCCATACACTAAAAACAACTGCTTAACATGCATTGCCATACAATAAAGACAACTGCATAACAGACAATGCCATACACCAAGGACAGCTGCTTAACAGACAATGCCATACACCAAAGACAACTGCTTAACAGACAATGCCATACACCAAAGACAACTGCTTAACAGGCAATGCCATACAATAAAGACAACTGCATAACAGACAATGCCATACACCAAGGACAACTGCTTAACAGACAATGCCATACACCAAAGACAACTGCTTAACAGACAAAGCCATACACCAAAGACAACTGCTTAACAGACACTGCCATACACCAAAGACAACTGCTTAACAGACAATGCCATACACCAAAGACAACTGCTTAACAAGCAATGCCATACACCAAAGACAACTGCTTAACAGACAATGCCATACACCAAAGACAACTGCTTAACAGACAATGCCATACACCAAAGACAACTGCTTAACAGGCAATGCCATACACCAAAGACAACTGCTTAACAGACAATGCTATACACCAAAGACAACTGCTTAACAGGCAATGCCATACACCAAAGACAACTGCTTAACAGACACTGCCATACACCTTAGACAACTGCTTAACAGGCAATTCCATACACCAAAGACAACTGCTTAACAGACAATGCCATACACCAAAGACAACTGCTTAACAGGCAATGCCATACACCAAAGACAACTGCTGAACAGGCAACGCCATACACCAAAGACAACTGCTTAACAGAAAATGCCGTACCCCAAAGACAACTGCTTAACAGACAATGCCATACACCAAAGACAACTGCTTAACAGACAATGCCATACACTAAAGACAACTGCGTAATAGACACTGCCAAACACCAAAAACAACTGCTTAAAAGGCAATGCCATACACCAAAGACAACTGCTTAACAGACAATGCCATACACCAAAGTCAACTGCTTATCAGACACTGAAATACACCAAAGACAACTGCTCAACAGACAATGGCATACACCAAAGACAACTGCTTAACAGACAGTGCCATACACCAAAGACAACTGCTTAACAGGCAATGCCATACACCAAAGACAACTGCTTAACAGACAATGCCATACACTAAGGACAACTGCTTAACAATCCCTGCCATACACCAAAGACAACTGCTTAACAGACAATGCCATACACCAAAGACAACTGCTTAACAGGCAATGCCATACACCAAAGACAACTGCTGAACAGGCAACGCCATACACCAAAGACAAC
The DNA here is from genome assembly GCF_046119375.1 of Phyllobates terribilis. NCBI lineage: Eukaryota > Metazoa > Chordata > Amphibia > Anura > Dendrobatidae > Phyllobates > Phyllobates terribilis. The sequence goes on along the minus strand of NW_027362798.1, from coordinate 11,027,975 downwards.
TGCTTAACAGGCAATGCCATACACCAAAGACAACTGCTTAACAAACAATGCCATACACCAAAGACAACTGCTTAACAGACAATGCCATACACCAAAGACAACTGCTTAACAGACAATGCCATACACCAAAGACAACTGCTTAACAGGCAATGCCATACAACAAAGACAACTGCTTAACAGGCAATGCCATACACCAAAGACAACTGCTTAACAGACACTACCTGACACCAAAGACTCCTGCTTAACAGGCAATGCCATACACCAAAGAAACTGCTTAACAGACAACGCCTTACACCAAAGACAACTGCTTAACAGGCAATGCCATACACCAAAGACAACTGATTAAGAGGCAATGCCATACCCCAAAGACAACTGCTTAACAGGCAATGCGATACAACAAACACAACTGCTTAACAAAAAAAGCCATTTACCAAAGACAACTGCTTAACAGGCAATGCCATACACCAAAGACAACTGCTTAACAGACAACGCCATACACCAAAGACAACTGAATAACAGGCAATGCCATACACCAAAGACAACTGCTCAACAGGCAATGCCATACACTAAAGACAACTGCTTAACAGACAATGCCATACACCAAAGACAACTGCTTAACAGGCAATGCCATACACCAAAGACAACTGCTTAACAGGCAATGCCATACACCAAAGACAACTGCTTAAAAGACAATGCCATACACCAAAGACAACTGCTTAACAGACAATGCCATACACCAAAGACAACTGCTTAACAGACAATGCCATACACCAAAGACAACTGCTTAACAGACAACGCATTACACCAAAGACAACTGCTTAACAGACAATGCCATACACCAAAGACAACTGCTTAACAGGCAATGCCATACACCAAAGACAACTGCTTAACAGACACTGCCATACACCAAAGACAACTGCTTAAAAGACAATGCCATACACCAAAGACAACTGCTTAACAGACAATGCCATACACCAAAGACAACTGCTTAACAGGCAATGTCAAACACTAAAGACAACTGCTTAACAGGCAATGCCATACACCAAACACAACTGCTTAACAGACAATGCCATACACCAAAGACAACTGCTTAACAGACAATGCCATACACCAAAGACAACTGCTTAACAGACAATGACATACACTAAAGACAACTGCTTAACAGACAATGCCATACACCAAAGACAACTGCTTAACAGACAATGCCATACACCAAAGACAACTGATTAAGAGGCAATGCCGTACACCAAAGACAACTGCTTAACAGGCAATGCGATACACCAAAGACAACTGCTTAACAAAAAAGAACATTTACCAGAGACAACTGCTTAACAGGCAATGCCATACACCAAAGACAACTGCTTAACAGGCAATGCCATACACCAAAGACAACTGCTTAAAAGACAATGCCATGCACCAAAGACAACGGCATAACAGACAATGCCATACACCAAGGACAACTGCTTAACAGACAATGCCATACACCAAAGACAACTGCTTAACAGGCAATGCCATACACCAAAGACAACTGCTTAACAGACACTGCCATACACTAAAGACAACTGCTTAACAGACAATGCCATGCACCAAAGACAACTGCATAACAGACAATGCCATACACTAAAGACAACTGCTTAACAGGCATTGCCATACACTAAAGACAACTGCTCAACAGACAATGCCATACACCAAAAACAACTGCTTAACAGGCAATGCCATACACTAAAGACAACTGCTTAACAGACAATGCCATACACCAAAGACAATTGCTTAACAGGCAATGCCATACACCAAAGACAACTGCTTAACAGACAATGCCATACAACACAGACAACTGCTTAACAGACAATGCCATACACCAAAGACAACTGCTTAACAGACAATGCCATACACCAAAGAAAACTGCTTAACAGACAATGCCATACACCAAAGACAACTGCTTAACAGACAACGCCTTACACCAAAGAGAACTGCTTAACAGACAATGCCATACACCAAAGACAACTGCTTAACAGGCAATGCCATACACTAAAGACAACTGCTTAACAGGCAATGTCATACACCAAAGACAACTGCTTAACAGGCAATGCCATACACCAAAGACAACTGCTTAACAGGCAATGCCATGCACCAAAGACAACTGCTTAACAGGCAATGTCATACACCAAAGACAACTGCTTAAAAGGCAATGCCATACACCAAAGACAACTGCTTAACAGACACTACCTGACACCAAAGACTCCTGCTTAACAGGCAATGCCATACACCAAAGAAACTGCTTAACAGACAACGCCTTACACCAAAGACAACTGCTTAACAGGCAATGTCATACACCAAAGACAACTGATTAAGAGGCAATGCCATACCGCAAAGACAACTGCTTAACAGGCAATGCGATACAACAAACACAACTGCTTAACAAAAAAAGCCATTTACCAAAGACAACTGCTTAACAGCCAATGCTATACACCAAAGACAACTGCTTAACAGACAACACCATACACCAAAGACAAATGCATAACAGGCAATGCCATACACCAAAGACATTTGCTTAACAGGCAATGCCATACACCAAAGACAACTGCTTAACAGGCAATGCCATACACTAAAGACAACTGCTTAACAGACAATGCCATACACCAAAGACAACTGCTTAACAGACAATGCCATACACCAAAGACAACTGCTTAACAGGCAATGCCATACACCAAAGACAACTGCTTAACAGACAATGCCATACACCAAAGACAACTGCTTAACAGACAATGCCATACACCAAAGACAACTGCTTAACAGACAATGCCATACACCAAAGACAACTGCTTAACAGACAATGCCATACACCAAAGACAACTGCTTAACAGACAATGCCATACACCAAAGACAACTGCTTAACAGGCAATGCCATACACCAAAGACTACTGCTTAACAGGCAATGCCATACACTAAAGACAGCTACATAACAGTCAATGCCATACATCAAAGACAACTGCCTAATAGACACTGCCATACACCAAAGACAACTGCTTAACAGGCAATGCCATACACCAAAGACACCTGCATAACAGACAATGCCATGCACCAAAGACAACTGCTTAACAGACAATGCCATACACCAAAGACAACTGATTAACAGACAATGCCATACACCAAAGACAACTGCTTAACAGACAATGCCATACACCAAAGACAACTGCTTAACAGGCAATGCCATACACCAAAGACAACTGCTTAACAGACAATGCCATACACCAAAGACAACTGCTTAACAGACAATGCCATACACCAAAGACAACTGCTTAACAGACAATGCCATACACCAAAGACAACTGCTTAACAGGCAATGCCATACACCAAAGACAACTGCTTAACAGACAATGCCATAAACCAAAGACAACTGCTTAACAGGCAATGCCATACACCAAAGACAACTGCTTAACAGACAATGCCATGCACCAAAGACAACTGCTTAACAGACAATGCCATACACCAAGGACAACTGCTTAACAGACAATGTCATACACCAAAGACAACTGCATAACAGACAATGCCATACACCAAAGACAACTGCTTAACATGCATTGCCATACAATAAAGACAACTGCTTAACATACATTGCCATACACCAAGGACAACTGCATAACAGACAATGCCATACACTAAAAACAACTGCTTAACATGCATTGCCATACAATAAAGACAACTGCATAACAGACAATGCCATACACCAAGGACAACTGCTTAACAGACAATGCCATACACCAAAGACAACTGCTTAACAGGCAATGTCATACACCAAAGACAACTGCTTAACAGGCAATGCCATACACCAAAGACAACTTCTTAACAGGCAATGCCATGCACCAAAGACAACTGCTTAACAGGCAATGTCATACACCAAAGACAACTGCTTAAAAGGCAATGCCATACACCAAAGACAACTGCTTAACAGACACTACCTGACACCAAAGACTCCTGCTTAACAGGCAATGCCATACACCAAAGAAACTGCTTAACAGACAACGCCTTACACCAAAGACAGCTGCTTAACAGGCAATGCCATACACCAAAGACAACTGATTAAGAGGCAATGCCATACCCCAAAGGCAACTGCTTAACAGGCAATGCGATACAACAAACACAACTGCTTAACAAAAAAAGCCATTTACCAAAGACAACTGCTTAACAGCCAATGCCATACAACAAAGACTACTGCTTAACAGACAACACCATACACCAAAGACAAATGCATAACAGGCAATGCCATACACCAAAGACAATTGCTTAACAGGCAATGCCATACACCAAAGACAACTGCTTAACAGGCAATGCCATACACTAAAGACAACTGCTTAACAGACAATTCCATACACCAAAGACAACTGCTTAACAGACAATGCCATACACCAAAGACAACTGCTTAACAGGCAATGCCATACACCAAAGACAACTGCTTAACAGACAATGCCATACACCAAAGACAACTGCTTAACAGACAATGCCATACACCAAAGACAACTGCTTAACAGACAATGCCATACACCAAAGACAACTGCTTAACAGACAATGCCATACACCAAAGACAACTGCTTAACAGGCAATGCCATACACCAAAGACAACTGCTTAACAGGCAATGCCATACACCAAACACTACTGCTTAACAGGCAATGCCATACACTAAAGACAGCTACATAACAGTCAATGCCATACATCAAAGACAACTGCCTAATAGACACTGCCATACACCAAAGACAACTGCTTAACAGGCAATGCCATACACCAAAGACACCTGCATAACAGACAATGCCATGCACCAAAGACAACTGCTTAACAGACAATGCCATACACCAAAGACAACTGATTAACAGACAATGCCATACACCAAAGACAACTGCTTAACAGACAATGCCATACACCAAAGACAACTGCTTAACAGGCAATGCCATACACCAAAGACAACTACTTAACAGACAATGCCATACACCAAAGACAACTGCTTAACAGACAATGCCATACACCAAAAACAACTGCTTAACAGGCAATGCCATACACCAAAGACAACTGCTTAACAGACAATGCCATAAACCAAAGACAACTGCTTAACAGGCAATGCCATACACCAAAGACAACTGCTTAACAGACAATGCCATGCACCAAAGACAACTGCTTAACAGACAATGCCATACACCAAGGACAACTGCTTAACAGACAATGTCATACACCAAAGACAACTGCTTAACAGGCAATGCCATACACCAAAGACAACTGCTTAACAGACACTGCCATACACTAAAGACAACTGCTTAACAGACAATGCCATACACCAAAGACAACTGCATAACAGACAATGCCATACACTAAAGACAACTGCTTAACATGCATTGCCATACAATAAAGACAACTGCTTAACATACATTGCCATACACCAAGGACAACTGCATAACAAAGAATGCCATACACTAAAAACAACTGCTTAACATGCATTGCCATACAATAAAGACAACTGCATAACAGACAATGCCATACACCAAGGACAGCTGCTTAACAGACAATGCCATACACCAAAGACAACTGCTTAACAGACAATGCCATACACCAAAGACAACTGCTTAACAGGCAATGCCATACAATAAAGACAACTGCATAACAGACAATGCCATACACCAAGGACAACTGCTTAACAGACAATGCCATACACCAAAGACAACTGCTTAACAGACAAAGCCATACACCAAAGACAACTGCTTAACAGACACTGCCATACACCAAAGACAACTGCTTAACAGACAATGCCATACACCAAAGACAACTGCTTAACAAGCAATTCCATACACCAAAGACAACTGCTTAACAGACAATGCCATACACCAAAGACAACTGCTTAACAGACAATGCCATACACCAAAGACAACTGCTTAACAGGCAATGCCATACACCAAAGACAACTGCTTAACAGACAATGCTATACACCAAAGACAACTGCTTAACAGGCAATGCCATACACCAAAGACAACTGCTTAACAGACACTGCCATACACCTTAGACAACTGCTTAACAGGCAATTCCATACACCAAAGACAACTGCTTAACAGACAATGCCATACACCAAAGACAACTGCTTAACAGGCAATGCCATACACCAAAGACAACTGCTGAACAGGCAACGCCATACACCAAAGACAACTGCTTAACAGGCAATGCCATACACCAAAGACAACTGCTTAACAAACAATGCCATACACCAAAGACAACTGCTTAACAGACAATGCCATACACCAAAGACAACTGCTTAACAGACAATGCCATACACCAAAGACAACTGCTTAACAGGCAATGCCATACACCAAAGACAACTGCTGAACAGGCAACGCCATACACCAAAGACAACTGCTTAACAGGCAATGCCATACACCAAAGACAACTGCTTAACAAACAATGCCATACACCAAAGACAACTGCTTAACAGACAATGCCATACACCAAAGACAACTGCTTAACAGACAATGCCATACACCAAAGACAACTGCTTAACAGACAATGCCATACACCAAAGACAACTGCTTAACAGGCAATGCCATACAACAAAGACAACTGCTTAACAGGCAATGCCATACACCAAAGACAACTGCTTAACAGACACTGCCATACACCTTAGACAACTGCTTAACCGACTATGCCATACACCAAAGACAACTGCTTAACAGAAAATGCCGTACCCCAAAGACAACTGCTTAACAGACAATGCCATACACCAAAGACAACTGCTTAACAGACAATGCCATACACTAAAGACAACTGCGTAATAGACACTGCCAAACACCAAAAACAACTGCTTAAAAAGCAATGCCATACACCAAAGACAACTGCTTAACAGACAATGCCATACACCAAAGTCAACTGCTTATCAGACACTGAAATACACCAAAGACAACTGCTTAACAGACAATGCCATACACCAAAGACAACTGCTTAACAGACAGTGCCATACACCAAAGACAACTGCTTAACAGGCAATGCCATACACCAAAGACAACTGCTTAACAGACAATGCCATACACTAAGGACAACTGCTTAACAAGCCCTGCCATACACCAAAGACAACTGCTTAACAGACAATGCCATACACCAAAGACAACTGCTTAACAGGCAATGCCGTACACCAAAGACAACTGCTGAACAGGCAACGCCATACACCAAAGACAACTGCTTAACAGGCAATGCCATACACCAAAGACAACTGCTTAACAAACAATGCCATACACCAAAGACAACTGCTTAACAGACAATGCCATACACCAAAGACAACTGCTTAACAGACAATGCCATACACCAAAGACAACTGCTTAACAGGCAATGCCATACAACAAAGACAACTGCTTAACAGGCAATGCCATACACCAAGGACAACTGCTTAACAGACAATGCCATACACCAAAGACAACTGCTTAACAGAAAATGCCATACACCAAAGACAACTGCTTAACAGACAATGCCATACACCAAAGACAACTGCTTAACAGACAACGCCATACACCAAAGACAACTGCTTAACTGGCAATGCCATACACCATAGACAACTGCTTAACAGACAATGCCATACACCACAGACAACTGCTTAACAGACAACGCAGTACACCAAAGACAACTGCTTAACAGGCAATGCCATACACCAAAGACAACTGCTTAACAGGCAATGCCATACACTAAAGACAACTGCATAACAGACAATGCCATACGCCAAAGACAACTGCCTAATAGACACTGCCATACACCAAAGACAACTGCTTAACAGACACTGCCATACACCAAAGACAACTGCTTAACAGGTAATGCCATACACCAAAGACAACTGCTTAACAGACAATGCCATACACCAAAGACAACTGCTTAACAGACAACGCCATACACCAAAGACAACTGCTTAACAGACACTACCAGACACCAAAGACTGCTGCTTAACAGGCAATGCCATACAATAAAGACAACTGCTTAACAGACAATGCCATACACCAAAGATAACTGCTTAACAGGCAATGCCATAAACTAAAGACAACTGCTTAACAGGTAACGCCATACACCAAAGACAACTGCTTAACAGGCAACACCATACACCAAAGACAACTGCTTAACAGACACTGCCATACACCAAAGACAACTGCTTAACAGGCAACACCATACACCAAAGACAACTGCTTAACAGACACTGTCATACACCAAAGACAACTGCTTAACAGGCAACACCATACACCAAAGACAACTGCTTAACAGGCAATGCCATACACCAAAGACAACTGCTTGACAGGCAATGCCATACACCAAAGACAACTGCTTAACAGACACTGCCATACACCAAAGACAACTGCTTAACAGGCAACACCATACACCAAAGACAACTGCTTAACAGGCAACACCATACACCAAAGACAACTGCTTAACAGACAATGCCATACACCAAAGACAACTGCTTAACAGGCAATGCCATGCACCAAAGACAACTGCATAACAGACAACGCCATACACCAAAGACAACTGCTTAACAGACAACGCCATACACTAAAGACAACTGCTTAACAGGTAACGCCATACACCAAAGACAACTGCTTAACAGGCAACACCATACACCAAAGACAACTGCTTAACAGACACTGCCATACACCAAAGACAACTGCTTAACAGGCAACACCATACACCAAAGACAACTGCTTAACAGACACTGTCATACATCAAAGACAACTGCTTAACAGGCAACACCATACACCAAAGACAACTGCTTAACAGGCAATGCCATACACCAAAGAAAACTGCTTAACAGGCAACACCATACACCAAAGACAACTGCTTAACAGGCAATGCCATACACCAAAGACAACTGCTTAACAGACACTGCCATACACCAAAGACAAATGCTTAACAGGCAACACCATACACCAAAGAAAACTGCTTAACAGGCAACACCATACACCAAAGACAACTGCTTAACAGGCAATGCCATACACCAAAGAAAACTGCTTAACAGGCAACACCATACACCAAAGACAACTGCTTAACAGACACTGTCATACACCAAAGACAACTGCTTAACAGGTAACGCCATACACCAAAGACAACTGCTTAGCAGACAATGCCACACACCAAAGACAACTGCTTAACAGGCAACACCATACACCAAAGACAACTGCTTAACAGGCAACACCATACACCAAAGACAACTGCTTAACAGGCAATGCCATACACCAAAGAAAACTGCTTAACAGGCAACACCATACACCAAAGACAACTGCTTAACAGGCAACACCATACACCAAAGACAACTGCTTAACAGGCAATGCCATACACCAAAGACAACTGCTTAACAGACACTGTCATACACCAAAGACAATTGCATAACAGGCAACACCATACACCAAAGACAACTGCTTAACAGGCAATGCCATACACCAAAGACAACTGCTTGACAGGCAATGCCATACACCAAAGACAACTGCTTAACAGACACTGCCATACACCAAAGACAACTGCTTAACAGGCAACACCATACACCAAAGACAACTGCTTAACAGGCAACACCATACACCAAAGACAACTGCTTAACAGACAATGCCATACACCAAAGACAACTGCTTAACAGGCACTGCCATGCACCAAAGACAACTGCATAACAGACAACGCCATACACCAAAGACAACTGCTTAACAGACAACGCCATACACTAAAGACAACTGCTTAACAGGTAACGCCATACACCAAAGACAACTGCTTAACAGGCAACACCATACACCAAAGACAACTGCTTAACAGACACTGCCATACACCAAAGACAACTGCTTAACAGGCAACACCATACACCAAAGACAACTGCTTAACAGACACTGTCATACACCAAAGACAACTGCTTAACAGGCAACACCATACACCAAAGACAACTGCTTAACAGGCAATGCCATACACCAAAGAAAACTGCTTAACAGGCAACAACATACACCAAAGACAACTGCTTAACAGGCAATACCATACACCAAAGACAACTGCTTAACAGACACTGCCATACACCAAAGCCAACTGCTTAACAGGCAACACCATACACCAAAGAAAACTGCTTAACAGGCAACACCATACACCAAAGAAAACTGCTTAACAGGCAACACCATACACCAAAGACAACTGCTTAACAGGCAATGCCATACACCAAAGAAAACTGCTTACCAGGCAACACCATACACCAAAGACAACTGCTTAACAGACACTGCCATACACCAAAGACAACTGCTTAAAAGGTAACGCCATACACCAAAGACAGCTGCTTAGCAGACAATGCCACACCAAAGACAACTGCTTAACAGGCAACACCATACACCAAAGACAACTGCTTAACAGGCAACACCATACACCAAAGACAACTGCTTAACAGGCAATGCCATACACCAAAGAAAACTGCTTAACAGGCAACACCATACACCAAAGACAACTGCTTAACAGGCAACACCATACACCAAAGACAACTGCTTAACAGGCAATGCCATACACCAAAGAAAACTGCTTAACAGGCAACACCATACACCCAAGACAACTGCTTAACAGACACTGCCATACACCAAAGACAACTGCTTAACAGGTAACGCCATACACCAAAGACAACTGCTTAGCAGACAATGCCACACACCAAAGACAACTGCTTAACAGGCAATGACATACATTAAAGACAACTGCTTAACAGGCAATGCCATACACCAAAGACAACTGCTTAACAGACATTGCCATACACCAAAGACAACTGCTTAACAGACAATGCCATACACCAAAGACAACTGCTTAACATGCAATGCCATACACCAAAGACAACTGCTTAACAGGCAATGACATACACTAAACACAACTGCTTAACAGGCAATGCCATACACTAAAGACAACTGCTTGACAGGCAATGCCATACACCAAAGACAACTGCTTAACAGACAATGCCATATACCAAAGAAAACTGCTTAACAGGCAACACCATACACCAAAGACAACTGCTAAACAGGCAATGCCATACACCAAAGACAAATTCTTAACAGGCAATGCCATACACCAAAGACAACTGCTTAACAGGCAATGCCATATACCAAAGACAACTGCTTAACAGGCAATGCCATACACCAAAGACAACTGCTTAACAGACAATGCCATACACCAAAGACAACTGCTTAACAGACAATGCCATACACCAAAGACAACTGCTTAACAGGCAATGCCATACACAAAAGACAACTGCTTGACAGGCAATGCCATACACCAAAGACAACTGCTTAACAGACAATGCCATACACCAAAGAAAACTGCTTAACAGGCAACACCATACACCAAAGACAACTGCTTAACAGGCAATGCTATACACCAAAGACAACTGCTTAACAGACACTACCAAACACCAAAGACTACTACTTAACAGGCAATGCCATACACCAAAGACTACTACTTAACAGACACTACCAGACACCAAAGACAACTGCTTAACAGACAATGCCAAACACCAAAGACAACTGCTTAACAGACAGTACCAGACACCAAAGAGTATTACTTAACAGGCAATGCCATACACCAAAGACAACTGCTTAAGAGGCAATGCCATACACCAAAGACAACTGCTTAACAGACAATGCCATACACCAAAGACAACTGCTTAACAGACAATGCCATACACTAAAGACAACTGCTTAACAGACAATGCCATACACCAAAGACAACTGCTTAACAGACACTGCCATACACCAAAGACAACTGCTTAACAGACAATGCCATACACCAAAGACAACTGCTTAACAGACAATGCCAAACACCAAAGACAACTGCTTAACAGACAACGCCTTACACCAAAGACAACTGTTTAACAGGCAATGTCATACACCAAAGACAACTGCTTAACAGGCAATGCCATACACCAAAGACAACTGCTTAACAGACAATGCCATACACCAAAGACCACTGCTTAACAGGCAATGCCATACACTAAAGACAACTGCATAACAGACAATGCCATACACCAAAGACAACTGCTTAACAGGCAATGCCATACACCAAAGACAGCTGCTTAAAAGGTAATGCCATACACCAAAGACAACTGCTCAACAGGCAATGCCATACACCAAAGACAACTGCTTAATAGACAACGCCTTACACCAAAGACAACTGCTTAACAGGCAATGCCATACACCAAAGACAACTGCTTAACAGACAACGCAGTACACCAAAGACAACTGCTTAACAGGCAATGCCATACACCAAAGACAACTGCTTAACAGGCAATGCCATACACTAAACACAACTGCATAACAGACAATGCCATACACCAAAGACAACTGCCTAATAGACACTGCCATACACCAAAGACAACTGCTTAACAGACAATGCCATACACCAAAGACAACTGCTTAAAAGGTAATGCCATACACCAAAGACAACTGCTCAACAGACAATGCCATACACCAAACACAACTGCTTAACTGACAATGCCATACACCAAAGACAACTGCTTAACAGACAATGCCATACACCAAAGACAACTGCTTAGCAGACAATGCCATACACGAAAGACAACTGCTTAACAGAAAAAGACATATACCAAGGACAACTGCTTAACAGGCAATGCCATACACCAAAGACAATTGCTTAAAAGACAACGCCATACACCAAAGACAACTGCTTAACAGACACTGCCTTACACCAAAGACAACTGCTTAACAGACACTGCCATACACAAAAGACAACTGCTTAACAGGCAGTGCCATACACTAAAGACAACTGCTTAACAGGCAATGCCATACAACAAAGACAACTGCTTAACAGACAATGTCATACACCAAAGACAACTGCTTAACAGACAATGCCATACACCAAAGACAACTGCTTAACAGGCAATGCCATGCACCAAAGACAACTGCATAACAGACAATGCCATACACCAAAGACAACTGCTTAACAGACAACGCCATACACTAAAGACAACTGCTTAACAGGTAACGCCATACACCAAAGACAACTGCTTAACAGGCAACACCATACACCAAAGACAACTGCTTAACAGACACTGCCATACACCAAAGACAACTGCTTAACAGGCAACACCATACACCAAAGACAACTGCTTAACAGACACTGTCATACACCAAAGACAACTGCTTAACAGGCAACACCATACACCAAAGACAACTGCTTAACAGGCAATGCCATACACCAAAGAAAACTGCTTAACAGGCAATGCCATACACCAAAGACAACTGCTTAACAGACACTGCCATACACCAAAGACAACTGCTTAACAGGCAACACCATACACCAAAGACAACTGCTTAACAGGCAACACCATACACCAAAGACAACTGCTTAACAGACAATGCCATACACCAAAGACAACTGCTTAACAGGCAATGCCATGCACCAAAGACAACTGCATAACAGACAATGCCATACACCAAAGACAACTGCTTAACAGACACTGCCATACACCAAAGACAACTGCTTAACAGGCAACACCATACACCAAAGACAACTGCTTAACAGACACTGTCATACATCAAAGACAACTGCTTAACAGGCAACACCATACACCAAAGACAACTGCTTAACAGGCAATGCCATACACCAAAGAAAACTGCTTAACAGGCAACACCATACACCAAAGACAACTGCTTAACAGGCAATGCCATACACCAAAGACAACTGCTTAACAGACACTGCCATACACCAAAGACAACTGCTTAACAGGCAACACCATACACCAAAGAAAACTGCTTAACAGGCAACACCATACACCAAAGACAACTGCTTAACAGGCAACACCATACACCAAAGACAACTGCTTAACAGACACTGCCATACACCAAAGACAACTGCTTAACAGGTAACGCCATACACCAAAGACAACTGCTTAGCAGACAATGCCACACACCAAAGACAACTGCTTAACAGGCAACACCATACACCAAAGACAACTGATTAACAGTCAACACCATACACCAAAGACAACTGCTTAACAGGCAATGCCATACACCAAAGAAAACTGCTTAACAGGCAACACCATACACCAAAGACAACTGCTTAACAGGCAACACCATACACCAAAGACAACTGCTTAACAGGCAATGCCATACACCAAAGACAACTGCTTAACAGACACTGTCATACACCAAAGACAACTGCTTAACAGGCAACACCATACACCAAAGACAACTGCTTAACAGGCAATGCCATACAGCAAAGACAACTGCTTGACAGGCAATGCCATACACCAAAGACAACTGCTTAACAGACACTGCCATACACCAAAGACAACTGCTTAACATGCAACACCATACACCAAAGACAACTGCTTAACAGGCAACGCCATACACCAAAGACAACTGCTTAACAGACAATGCCATACACCAAAGACAACTGCTTAACAGGCAATGACATGCACCAAAGACAACTGCATAACAGACAACGCCATACACCAAAGACAACTGCTTAACAGACAACGCCATACACTAAAGACAACTGCTTAACAGGTAACGCCATACACCAAAGACAACTGCTTAACAGGCAACACCATACACCAAAGACAACTGCTTAACAGACACTGCCATACACCAAAGACAACTGCTTAACAGGCAACACCATACACCAAAGACAACTGCTTAACAGACACTGTCATACACCAAAGACAACTGCTTAACAGGCAACACCATACACCAAAGACAACTGCTTAACAGGCAATGCCATACACCAAAGAAAACTGCTTAACAGGCAACACCATACACCAAAGACAACTGCTTAACAGGCAATGCCATACACCAAAGACAACTGCTTAACAGACACTGCCATACACCAAAGACAAATGCTTAACAGGCAACACCATACACCAAAGAAAACTGCTTAACAGGCAACACCATACACCAAAGACAACTGCTTAACAGGCAATGCCATACACCAAAGAAAACTGCTTAACAGGCAACACCATACACCAAAGACAACTGCTTAACAGACACTGTCATACACCAAAGACAACTGCTTAACAGGTAACGCCATACACCAAAGACAACTGCTTAGCAGACAATGCCACACACCAAAGACAACTGCTTAACAGGCAACACCATACACCAAAGACAACTGCTTAACAGGCAACACCATACACCAAAGACAACTGCTTAACAGGCAATGCCATACACCAAAGAAAACTGCTTAACAGGCAACACCATACACCAAAGACAACTGCTTAACAGGCAACACCATACACCAAAGACAACTGCTTAACAGGCAATGCCATACACCAAAGACAACTGCTTAACAGACACTGTCATACACCAAAGACAACTGCATAACAGGCAACACCATACACCAAAGACAACTGCTTAACAGGCAATGCCATACACCAAAGACAACTGCTTGACAGGCAATGCCATACACCAAAGACAACTGCTTAACAGACACTGCCATACACCAAAGACAACTGCTTAACAGGCAACACCATACACCAAAGACAACTGCTTAACAGGCAACACCATACACCAAAGACAACTGCTTAACAGACAATGCCATACACCAAAGACAACTGCTTAACAGGCACTGCCATGCACCAAAGACAACTGCATAACAGACAACGCCATACACGAAAGACAACTGCTTAACAGACAACGCCATACACTAAAGACAACTGCTTAACAGGTAACGCCATACACCAAAGACAACTGCTTAACAGGCAACACCATACACCAAAGACAACTGCTTAACAGACACTGCCATACACCAAAGACAACTGCTTAACAGGCAACACCATACACCAAAGACAACTGCTTAACAGACACTGTCATACACCAAAGACAACTGCTTAACAGGCAACACCATACACCAAAGACAACTGCTTAACAGGCAATGCCATACACCAAAGAAAACTGCTTAACAGGCAACAACATACACCAAAGACAACTGCTTAACAGGCAATACCATACACCAAAGACAACTGCTTAACAGACACTGCCATACACCAAAGCCAACTGCTTAACAGGCAACACCATACACCAAAGAAAACTGCTTAACAGGCAACACCATACACCAAAGAAAACTGCTTAACAGGCAACACCATACACCAAAGACAACTGCTTAACAGGCAATGCCATACACCAAAGAAAACTGCTTACCAGGCAACACCATACACCAAAGACAACTGCTTAACAGACACTGCCATACACCAAAGACAACTGCTTAAAAGGTAACGCCATACACCAAAGACAGCTGCTTAGCAGACAATGCCACACACCAAAGACAACTGCTTAACAGGCAACACCATACACCAAAGACAACTGCTTAACAGGCAACACCATACACCAAAGACAACTGCTTAACAGGCAATGCCATACACCAAAGAAAACTGCTTAACAGGCAACACCATACACCAAAGACAACTGCTTAACAGGCAACACCATACACCAAAGACAACTGCTTAACAGGCAATGCCATACACCAAAGAAAACTGCTTAACAGGCAACACCATACACCCAAGACAACTGCTTAACAGACACTGCCATACACCAAAGACAACTGCTTAACAGGTAACGCCATACACCAAAGACAACTGCTTAGCAGACAATGCCACACACCAAAGACAACTGCTTAACAGGCAATGACATACATTAAAGACAACTGCTTAACAGGCAATGCCATACACCAAAGACAACTGCTTAACAGACATTGCCATACACCAAAGACAACTGCTTAACAGACAATGCCATACACCAAAGACAACTGCTTAACATGCAATGCCATACACCAAAGACAACTGCTTAACAGGCAATGACATACACTAAACACAACTGCTTAACAGGCAATGCCATACACTAAAGACAACTGCTTGACAGGCAATGCCATACACCAAAGACAACTGCTTAACAGACAATGCCATATACCAAAGAAAACTGCTTAACAGGCAACACCATACACCAAAGACAACTGCTAAACAGGCAATGCCATACACCAAAGACAAATTCTTAACAGGCAATGCCATACACCAAAGACAACTGCTTAACAGGCAATGCCATATACCAAAGACAACTGCTTAACAGGCAATGCCATACACCAAAGACAACTGCTTAACAGACAATGCCATACACCAAAGACAACTGCTTAACAGACAATGCCATACACCAAAGACAACTGCTTAACAGGCAATGCCATACACAAAAGACAACTGCTTGACAGGCAATGCCATACACCAAAGACAACTGCTTAACAGACAATGCCATACACCAAAGAAAACTGCTTAACAGGCAACACCATACACCAAAGACAACTGCTTAACAGGCAATGCTATACACCAAAGACAACTGCTTAACAGACACTACCAAACACCAAAGACTACTACTTAACAGGCAATGCCATACACCAAAGACTACTACTTAACAGACACTACCAGACACCAAAGACAACTGCTTAACAGACAATGCCAAACACCAAAGACAACTGCTTAACAGACAGTACCAGACACCAAAGAGTATTACTTAACAGGCAATGCCATACACCAAAGACAACTGCTTAAGAGGCAATGCCATACACCAAAGACAACTGCTTAACAGACAATGCCATACACCAAAGACAACTGCTTAACAGACAATGCCATACACTAAAGACAACTGCTTAACAGACAATGCCATACACCAAAGACAACTGCTTAACAGACACTGCCATACACCAAAGACAACTGCTTAACAGACAATGCCATACACCAAAGACAACTGCTTAACAGACAATGCCAAACACCAAAGACAACTGCTTAACAGACAACGCCTTACACCAAAGACAACTGTTTAACAGGCAATGTCATACACCAAAGACAACTGCTTAACAGGCAATGCCATACACCAAAGACAACTGCTTAACAGACAATGCCATACACCAAAGACCACTGCTTAACAGGCAATGCCATACACTAAAGACAACTGCATAACAGACAATGCCATACACCAAAGACAACTGCTTAACAGGCAATGCCATACACCAAAGACAGCTGCTTAAAAGGTAATGCCATACACCAAAGACAACTGCTCAACAGGCAATGCCATACACCAAAGACAACTGCTTAATAGACAACGCCTTACACCAAAGACAACTGCTTAACAGGCAATGCCATACACCAAAGACAACTGCTTAACAGACAACGCAGTACACCAAAGACAACTGCTTAACAGGCAATGCCATACACCAAAGACAACTGCTTAACAGGCAATGCCATACACTAAACACAACTGCATAACAGACAATGCCATACACCAAAGACAACTGCCTAATAGACACTGCCATACACCAAAGACAACTGCTTAACAGACAATGCCATACACCAAAGACAACTGCTTAAAAGGTAATGCCATACACCAAAGACAACTGCTCAACAGACAATGCCATACACCAAACACAACTGCTTAACTGACAATGCCATACACCAAAGACAACTGCTTAACAGACAATGCCATACACCAAAGACAACTGCTTAGCAGACAATGCCATACACGAAAGACAACTGCTTAACAGAAAAAGACATATACCAAGGACAACTGCTTAACAGGCAATGCCATACACCAAAGACAATTGCTTAAAAGACAACGCCATACACCAAAGACAACTGCTTAACAGACACTGCCTTACACCAAAGACAACTGCTTAACAGACACTGCCATACACAAAAGACAACTGCTTAACAGGCAGTGCCATACACTAAAGACAACTGCTTAACAGGCAATGCCATACAACAAAGACAACTGCTTAACAGACAATGTCATACACCAAAGACAACTGCTTAACAGACAATGCCATACACCAAAGACAACTGCTTAACAGGCAATGCCATGCACCAAAGACAACTGCATAACAGACAATGCCATACACCAAAGACAACTGCTTAACAGACAACGCCATACACTAAAGACAACTGCTTAACAGGTAACGCCATACACCAAAGACAACTGCTTAACAGGCAACACCATACACCAAAGACAACTGCTTAACAGACACTGCCATACACCAAAGACAACTGCTTAACAGGCAACACCATACACCAAAGACAACTGCTTAACAGACACTGTCATACACCAAAGACAACTGCTTAACAGGCAACACCATACACCAAAGACAACTGCTTAACAGGCAATGCCATACACCAAAGAAAACTGCTTAACAGGCAATGCCATACACCAAAGACAACTGCTTAACAGACACTGCCATACACCAAAGACAACTGCTTAACAGGCAACACCATACACCAAAGACAACTGCTTAACAGGCAACACCATACACCAAAGACAACTGCTTAACAGACAATGCCATACACCAAAGACAACTGCTTAACAGGCAATGCCATGCACCAAAGACAACTGCATAACAGACAATGCCATACACCAAAGACAACTGCTTAACAGACACTGCCATACACCAAAGACAACTGCTTAACAGGCAACACCATACACCAAAGACAACTGCTTAACAGACACTGTCATACATCAAAGACAACTGCTTAACAGGCAACACCATACACCAAAGACAACTGCTTAACAGGCAATGCCATACACCAAAGAAAACTGCTTAACAGGCAACACCATACACCAAAGACAACTGCTTAACAGGCAATGCCATACACCAAAGACAACTGCTTAACAGACACTGCCATACACCAAAGACAACTGCTTAACAGGCAACACCATACACCAAAGAAAACTGCTTAACAGGCAACACCATACACCAAAGACAACTGCTTAACAGGCAACACCATACACCAAAGACAACTGCTTAACAGACACTGCCATACACCAAAGACAACTGCTTAACAGGTAACGCCATACACCAAAGACAACTGCTTAGCAGACAATGCCACACACCAAAGACAACTGCTTAACAGGCAACACCATACACCAAAGACAACTGATTAACAGTCAACACCATACACCAAAGACAACTGCTTAACAGGCAATGCCATACACCAAAGAAAACTGCTTAACAGGCAACACCATACACCAAAGACAACTGCTTAACAGGCAACACCATACACCAAAGACAACTGCTTAACAGGCAATGCCATACACCAAAGACAACTGCTTAACAGACACTGTCATACACCAAAGACAACTGCTTAACAGGCAACACCATACACCAAAGACAACTGCTTAACAGGCAATGCCATACAGCAAAGACAACTGCTTGACAGGCAATGCCATACACCAAAGACAACTGCTTAACAGACAGTACCAGACACCAAAGAGTATTACTTAACAGGCAATGCCATACACCAAAGACAACTGCTTAAGAGGCAATGCCATACACCAAAGACAACTGCTTAACAGACAATGCCATACACCAAAGACAACTGCTTAACAGACAATGCCATACACTAAAGACAACTGCTTAACAGACAATGCCATACACCAAAGACAACTGCTTAACAGACACTGCCATACACCAAAGACAACTGCTTAACAGACAATGCCATACACCAAAGACAACTGCTTAACAGACAATGCCAAACACCAAAGACAACTGCTTAACAGACAACGCCTTACACCAAAGACAACTGTTTAACAGGCAATGTCATACACCAAAGACAACTGCTTAACAGGCAATGCCATACACCAAAGACAACTGCTTAACAGACAATGCCATACACCAAAGACCACTGCTTAACAGGCAATGCCATACACTAAAGACAACTGCATAACAGACAATGCCATACACCAAAGACAACTGCTTAACAGGCAATGCCATACACCAAAGACAGCTGCTTAAAAGGTAATGCCATACACCAAAGACAACTGCTCAACAGGCAATGCCATACACCAAAGACAACTGCTTAATAGACAACGCCTTACACCAAAGACAACTGCTTAACAGGCAATGCCATACACCAAAGACAACTGCTTAACAGACAACGCAGTACACCAAAGACAACTGCTTAACAGGCAATGCCATACACCAAAGACAACTGCTTAACAGGCAATGCCATACACTAAACACAACTGCATAACAGACAATGCCATACACCAAAGACAACTGCCTAATAGACACTGCCATACACCAAAGACAACTGCTTAACAGACAATGCCATACACCAAAGACAACTGCTTAAAAGGTAATGCCATACACCAAAGACAACTGCTCAACAGACAATGCCATACACCAAACACAACTGCTTAACTGACAATGCCATACACCAAAGACAACTGCTTAACAGACAATGCCATACACCAAAGACAACTGCTTAGCAGACAATGCCATACACGAAAGACAACTGCTTAACAGAAAAAGACATATACCAAGGACAACTGCTTAACAGGCAATGCCATACACCAAAGACAATTGCTTAAAAGACAACGCCATACACCAAAGACAACTGCTTAACAGACACTGCCTTACACCAAAGACAACTGCTTAACAGACACTGCCATACACAAAAGACAACTGCTTAACAGGCAGTGCCATACACTAAAGACAACTGCTTAACAGGCAATGCCATACAACAAAGACAACTGCTTAACAGACAATGTCATACACCAAAGACAACTGCTTAACAGACAATGCCATACACCAAAGACAACTGCTTAACAGGCAATGCCATGCACCAAAGACAACTGCATAACAGACAATGCCATACACCAAAGACAACTGCTTAACAGACAACGCCATACACTAAAGACAACTGCTTAACAGGTAACGCCATACACCAAAGACAACTGCTTAACAGGCAACACCATACACCAAAGACAACTGCTTAACAGACACTGCCATACACCAAAGACAACTGCTTAACAGGCAACACCATACACCAAAGACAACTGCTTAACAGACACTGTCATACACCAAAGACAACTGCTTAACAGGCAACACCATACACCAAAGACAACTGCTTAACAGGCAATGCCATACACCAAAGAAAACTGCTTAACAGGCAATGCCATACACCAAAGACAACTGCTTAACAGACACTGCCATACACCAAAGACAACTGCTTAACAGGCAACACCATACACCAAAGACAACTGCTTAACAGGCAACACCATACACCAAAGACAACTGCTTAACAGACAATGCCATACACCAAAGACAACTGCTTAACAGGCAATGCCATGCACCAAAGACAACTGCATAACAGACAATGCCATACACCAAAGACAACTGCTTAACAGACACTGCCATACACCAAAGACAACTGCTTAACAGGCAACACCATACACCAAAGACAACTGCTTAACAGACACTGTCATACATCAAAGACAACTGCTTAACAGGCAACACCATACACCAAAGACAACTGCTTAACAGGCAATGCCATACACCAAAGAAAACTGCTTAACAGGCAACACCATACACCAAAGACAACTGCTTAACAGGCAATGCCATACACCAAAGACAACTGCTTAACAGACACTGCCATACACCAAAGACAACTGCTTAACAGGCAACACCATACACCAAAGAAAACTGCTTAACAGGCAACACCATACACCAAAGACAACTGCTTAACAGGCAACACCATACACCAAAGACAACTGCTTAACAGACACTGCCATACACCAAAGACAACTGCTTAACAGGTAACGCCATACACCAAAGACAACTGCTTAGCAGACAATGCCACACACCAAAGACAACTGCTTAACAGGCAACACCATACACCAAAGACAACTGATTAACAGTCAACACCATACACCAAAGACAACTGCTTAACAGGCAATGCCATACACCAAAGAAAACTGCTTAACAGGCAACACCATACACCAAAGACAACTGCTTAACAGGCAACACCATACACCAAAGACAACTGCTTAACAGGCAATGCCATACACCAAAGACAACTGCTTAACAGACACTGTCATACACCAAAGACAACTGCTTAACAGGCAACACCATACACCAAAGACAACTGCTTAACAGGCAATGCCATACAGCAAAGACAACTGCTTGACAGGCAATGCCATACACCAAAGACAACTGCTTAACAGACACTGCCATACACCAAAGACAACTGCTTAACATGCAACACCATACACCAAAGACAACTGCTTAACAGGCAACGCCATACACCAAAGACAACTGCTTAACAGACAATGCCATACACCAAAGACAACTGCTTAACAGGCAATGCCATGCACCAAAGACAACTGCATAACAGACAACGCCATACACCAAAGACAACTGCTTAACAGACAACGCCATACACTAAAGACAACTGCTTAACAGGTAACGCCATACACCAAAGACAACTGCTTAACAGGCAACACCATACACCAAAGACAACTGCTTAACAGACACTGCCATACACCAAAGACAACTGCTTAACAGGCAACACCATACACCAAAGACAACTGCTTAACAGACACTGTCATACACCAAAGACAACTGCTTAACAGGCAACACCATACACCAAAGACAACTGCTTAACAGGCAATGCCATACACCAAAGAAAACTGCTTAACAGGCAACACCATACACCAAAGACAACTGCTTAACAGGCAATGCCATACACCAAAGACAACTGCTTAACAGACACTGCCATACACCAAAGCCAACTGCTTAACAGGCAACACCATACACCAAAGAAAACTGCTTAACAGGCAACACCATACACCAAAGAAAACTGCTTAACAGGCAACACCATACACCAAAGACAACTGCTTAACAGGCAATGCCATACACCAAAGAAAACTGCTTAACAGGCAACACCATACACCAAAGACAACTGCTTAACAGACACTGCCATACACCAAAGACAACTGCTTAACAGGTAACGCCATACACCAAAGACAACTGCTTAGCAGACAATGCCACACACCAAAGACAACTGCTTAACAGGCAACACCATACACCAAAGACAACTGCTTAACAGGCAACACCATACACCAAAGACAACTGCTTAACAGGCAATGCCATACACCAAAGAAAACTGCTTAACAGGCAACACCATACACCAAAGACAACTGCTTAACAGGCAACACCATACACCAAAGACAACTGCTTAACAGGCAATGCCATACACCAAAGAAAACTGCTTAACAGGCAACACCATACACCCAAGACAACTGCTTAACAGACACTGCCATACACCAAAGACAACTGCTTAACAGGTAACGCCATACACCAAAGACAACTGCTTAGCAGACAATGCCACACACCAAAGACAACTGCTTAACAGGCAATGACATACATTAAAGACAACTGCTTAACAGGCAATGCCATACACCAAAGACAACTGCTTAACAGACAATGCCATACACCAAAGACAACTGCTTAACAGACAATGCCATACACCAAAGACAACTGCTTAACATGCAATGCCATACACCAAAGACAACTGCTTAACAGGCAATGCCATACACTAAACACAACTGCTTAACAGGCAATGCCATACACTAAAGACAACTGCTTGACAGGCAATGCCATACACCAAAGACAACTGCTTAACAGACAATGCCATATACCAAAGAAAACTGCTTAACAGGCAACACCATACACCAAAGACAACTGCTAAACAGGCAATGCCATACACCAAAGACAAATTCTTAACAGGCAATGCCATACACCAAAGACAACTGCTTAACAGGCAATGCCATATACCAAAGACAACTGCTTAACAGGCAATGCCATACACCAAAGACAACTGCTTAACAGACAATGCCATACACCAAAGACAACTGCTTAACAGACAATGCCATACACCAAAGACAACTGCTTAACAGGCAATGCCATACACAAAAGACAGCTGCTTGACAGGCAATGCCATACACCAAAGACAACTGCTTAACAGACAATGCCATACACCAAAGAAAACTGCTTAACAGGCAACACCATACACCAAAGACAACTGCTTAACAGGCAATGCTATACACCAAAGACAACTGCTTAACAGACACTACCAAACACCAAAGACTACTACTTAACAGGCAATGCCATACACCAAAGACTACTACTTAAAAGACACTACCAGACACCAAAGACAACTGCTTAACAGACAATGCCAAACACCAAAGACAACTGCTTAACAGACAGTACCAGACACCAAAGACTACTACTTAACAGGCAATGCCATACACCAAAGACAACTGCTTAAGAGGCAATGCCATACACCAAAGACAACTGCTTAACAGACAATGCCATACACCAAAGAAAACTGCTTAACAGGCAACACCATACACCAAAGACAACTGCTTAACAGGCAATGCTATACACCAAAGACAACTGCTTAACAGACACTACCAAACACCAAAGACTACTACTTAACAGGCAATGCCATACACCAAAGACTACTACTTAAAAGACACTACCAGACACCAAAGACAACTGCTTAACAGACAATGCCAAACACCAAAGACAACTGCTTAACAGACAGTACCAGACACCAAAGACTACTACTTAACAGGCAATGCCATACACCAAAGACAACTGCTTAAGAGGCAATGCCATACACCAAAGACAACTGCTTAACAGACAATGCCATACACCAAAGACAACTGCTTAACAGACAATGCCATACACTAAAGACAACTGCTTAACAGACAATGCCATACACCAAAGACAACTGCTTAACAGACACTGCCATACACCAAAGACAACTGCTTAACAGACAATGCCATACACCAAAGACAACTGCTTAACAGACAATGCCAAACACCAAAGACAACTGCTTAACAGACAACGCCTTACACCAAAGACAACTGTTTAACAGGCAATGTCATACACCAAAGACAACTGCTTAACAGGCAATGCCATACACCAAAGACAACTGCTTAACAGACAATGCCATACACCAAAGACCACTGCTTAACAGGCAATGCCATACACTAAAGACAACTGCATAACAGACAATGCCATACACCAAAGACAACTGCTTAACAGGCAATGCGATACACCAAAGACAGCTGCTTAAAAGGTAATGCCATATACCAAAGACAACTGCTCAACAGGCAATGCCATACACCAAAGACAACTGCTTAACAGACAACGCCTTACACCAAAGACAGCTGCTTAACAGGCAATGTCATACACCGAAGACAACTGCTTAACAGGCAATGCCATACACCAAAGACAACTGCTTAACAGACAACGCAGTACACCAAAGACAACTGCTTAACAGGCAATGCCATACAACAAAGACAACTGCTTAACAGGCAATGCCATACACTAAACACAACTGCATAACAGACAATGCCATACACCAAAGACAACTGCCTAATAGACACTGCCATACACCAAAGACAACTGCTTAACAGACAATGCCATACACCAAAGACAACTGCTTAAAAGGTAATGCCATACACCAAAGACAACTGCTCAACAGACAATGCCATACACCAAACACAACTGCTTAACTGACAATGCCATACACCAAAGACAACTGCTTAACAGACAATGCCATACACCAAAGACAACTGCTTAGCAGACAATGCCATACACGAAAGACAACTGCTTAACAGAAAAAGACATATACCAAGGACAACTGCTTAACAGGCAATGCCATACACCAAAGACAATTGCTTAAAAGACAACGCCATACACCAAAGACAACTGCTTAACAGACACTGCCATACACCAAAGACAACTGCTTAACAGACACTGCCATACACAAAAGACAACTGCTTAACAGGCAGTGCCATACACTAAAGACAACTGCTTAACAGGCAATGCCATACAACAAAGATAACTGCTTAACAGACAATGTCATACACCAAAGACAACTGCTTAACAGACAATGCCATACACCAAAGACAACTGCTTAACAGGCAATGCCATGCACCAGAGACAACTGCATAACAGACAATGCTATACACCAAAGACAACTGCTTAACAGACAACGCCATACACTAAAGACAACTGCTTAACAGGTAACGCCATACACCAAAGACAACTGCTTAACAGGCAACACCATACACCAAAGACAACTGCTTAACAGACACTACCATACACCAAAGACAACTGCTTAACAGGCAATGCCATACACCAAAGACAACTGCTTAACAGGCAATGCCATACACCAAACACAATTGCTTAACAGACAATGCCATACACCAAAGACAACTGCTTAACAGGCAATGCCATACACCAAAGACAACTGCTTGACAGGCAATGCCATACACCAAAGACAACTGCTTAACAGACAATGCCATACACCAAAGAAAGCTGCTTAACAGGCAACAGCATACACCAAAGACAACTGCTTAACAGGCAATGCTGTACACCAAAGACAACTGCTTAACAGACAATGCCATACACCAAAGACAACTGCTTAACAGACAATGCCATACACCAAAGACAACTGCTTAACAGGCAATGCCATACACCAAAGACAACTGCTTAAGAGGCAATGCCATACACCAAAGACTACTACTTAACAGGCAATGCCATACACCAAAGACAACTGCTTAAGAGGCAATGCCATACACCAAAGACAACTGCTTAACAGACAATGCCAAACACCAAAGACAACTGCTTAACAGACAACGCCTTACACCAAAGACAACTGTTTAACAGGCAATGTCATACACCGAAGACAACTGCTTAACAGGCAATGCAATAGACCAAAGACAACTGCTTAACAGAAAAAGACATATACCAATGACAACTGCTTAACAGGCAATGCTATACACCAAAGACAACTGCTTAACAGGCAATGCTATACACCAAAGACAACTGCTTAACAGGCAATGACATACAACAAAGACAACTGCTTAACAGGCAATGCCATACAACAAAGACAACTGCTTAACAGGCAATGCCATACACCAAAGACAACTGCTTAACAGACAACGCCATACACCAAAGACAACTGCTTAACAGACACTGCCATACACCAAAGAAAACTGCTAAACAGGCAATGCCATACACCAAAGACAACTTCTTAACAGGCAATGCCATACACCAAAGACAACTACTTAACAGGCAATGCCATACACCAAAGACAACTGCTTAACAGGCAATGCCATACACCAAAGACAACTGCTTAACAGACAATGCCATACACCAAAGACAACTGCTTAACAGGCAATGCTATACACCAAAGACAACTGCTTAACAGGCAATGACATACAACAAAGACAACTGCTTAACAGGCAATGCCATACAACAAAGACAACTGCTTAACAGACAATGCCATACACCAAAGACAACTGCTTAACAGACAATGCCATACACCAAAGACAACTGCTTAACAGACACTACCATACACCAAAGACAACTTCTTAACAGACAATGCCAAACACCAAAGACAACTGCTTAACAGAAAACTCCTTACACCAAAGACAACTGCTTAACAGAATAAGCCATATACCAAAGACAACTGCTTAACAGGCAATGCCATACACCAAAGACAACTGCTTAACAGACAATGCCATACACCAAAGACAACTGCTTAACAGACAATGCCACACACCAAAGACAACTGCTTAACAGACAACGCCTTACACCAAAGACAACTGTTTAACAGGCAATGTCATACACCAAAGACAACTGCTTAACAGACAACTCCTTACATCAAAGACAACTGCTTAACAGAATAAGCCATATACCAAAGACAACTGCTTAACAGGCAATGCCATACACCAAAGACAACTGCTTAACAGACAATGCCATACACCAAAGACAACTGCTTAACAGACAACGCCTTACACCAAAGACAACTGTTTAACAGGCAATGTCATACACCAAAGACAACTGCTTAACAGACAATGCCATACACCAAAGACAACTGCTTAACAGGCAATGCCATACACCAAAGACAACTGCTTAACAGACAACGCCTTACACCAAAGACAGCTGCTTAACAGGCAATGTCATACACCGAAGACAACTGCTTAACAGGCAATGCAATAGACCAAAGACAACTGCTTAACAGAAAAAGACATATACGAAAGACAACTGCTTAACAGGCAATGCCATACACCAAAGACAACTGCTTAACAGACAACGCCATACACCAAAGACAACTGCTTAACAGACACTGCCATACACCAAAGAAAACTGCTAAACAGGCAATGCCATACACCAAAGACAACTTCTTAACAGGCAATGCCATACACCAAAGACAACTACTTAACAGGCAATGCCATACACCAAAGACAACTGCTTAACAGGCAATGCCATACACCAAAGACAACTGCTTAACAGACAATGCCATACACCAAAGACAACTGCTTAACAGGCAATGCTATACACCAAAGACAACTGCTTAACAGACACTACCATACACCAAAGACAGCTGCTTAACAGACAATGCCAAACACCAAAGACAACTGCTTAACAGACAACTCCTTACACCAAAGACAACTGCTTAACAGAATAAGCCATATACCAAAGCCAACTGCTTAACAGGCAATGCCATACACCAAAGACAACTGCTTAACAGACAACGCCATACACCAAAGACAACTGCTTAACAGACAATGCCATACACCAAAGACAACTGCTTAACAGGCAATGCCATATACCAAAGACAACTGCTTAACAGACAATGCCATACACCAAAGACAACTGCTTAACAGGCAATGCTATACACCAAAGACAACTGCTTAACAGACACTACCATACACCAAAGACAACTGCTTAACAGACAATGCCAAACACCAAAGACAACTGCTTAACAGACAACTCCTTACACCAAAGACAGCTGCTTAACAGGCAATGTCATACACCGAAGACAACAGCTTAACAGGCAATGCCATACACCAAAGACAACTGCTTAACAGACAATGCCATACACCAAAGACAACTGCTTAACAGGCAACACCATAAACCAAAGACAACTGCTTAACAGACAATGCCATACACCAAAGACAACTGCTTAACAGGCAACGCCATACACCAAAGAAAACTGCTTAACAGGCAACACCATAAACCAAAGACAACTGCTTAACAGACAATGCCATACACCAAAGACAACTGCTTAACAGACAATGCCATACACCAAAGACAACTGCTTAGCAGACAGTGCCACACAACAAAGACAACTGCTTAACATACACTGCCATAGACTAAAGACAAGTTCTTAACAGACAATGCCATACACCAAAGACAACTGCTTAACAGGCAATGCAATACACCAAAGACAACTGCTTAACAGGCAATGCCATACACTAAAGACAACTGCTCAACAGACAATGCCATACACCAAAGACAACTGCTTAACAGGCAATGCCATACACCAAAGACAACTGCTTAACAGACAATGCCATACACTAAAGACAACTGCTTAACAGGGAATGCCATACACCAAAGAAAACTGTTTAACAGTCAACGCCGTACACCAAAGACCACTGCTTAACATACACTGCCATAGACTAAAGACAAGTTCTTAACAGGCAATGCCATACACCAAAGACAACTGCTTAACAGACAATGCCATACACCAAAGACAACTGCTTAACAGGCAATGCCATACACCAAAGACAACTGCTTAACAGGCAATGCCATACACCAAAGACAACTGCTTAACAGACAATGCCATACAGCAAAGACAACTGCTTAACAGACACTGCCATACACCAAAGACAACTGCTTATCAGGCAACGCCATACACCAATGACAACTGCTTAACAGACAATGCCATACACCAAAGACAACTGCTTAACAGACAATGCCATACAGCAAAGACAACTGCTTAACAGACACTGCCATACACCAAAGACAACTGCTTATCAGGCAACGCCATACACCAATGACAACTGCTTAACCATCAATGCCATACACCAAAGACAACTGCTTAACAGGCAATGACATACACTAAAGACAACTGCTTAACAGGCAATGCCATACACTGAAGACAACTGCTCAACAGACAATGCCAAACACCAAAGACAACTGCTTAACAGGCAATGCCATACACCAAAGACAACTGCTTAACAGGCAATGCCATACACTAAAGACAACTGCTTAACAGGGAATGCCATACACCAAAGACAACTGCTTAACATACAACACCATACACCAAAGAAAACTGTTTAACAGTCAACGCCGTACACCAAAGACAACTGCTCAACAGACAATGCCAAACACCAAAGACAACTGCTTAACAGAAAATGCCATACACCAAAGACAACTGCTTTACAGGCAATGCAATACACCTAAGACAACTGCTTAAAAGACAATGCCATACACCAAAGACAACTGCTTAACAGACAATGCCATACACCAAAGACAACTGCTTAACCGTCAGTGCCATACACTAAAGACAACTGCTTAACATACAATGCCATACACCAAAGACAACTGCTTAACAGACAATGTCATGCACCAAAGACAACTGCTTAACAGACAATGCCATACACTAAAGACAACTGCTTAACAGACAATGCCATACACCACAGACAACTGCTTAACAGACAACGCCATACACCAAAGACAACTGCTTAACAGGCAATGCCATACACCAAAGACAACTGCTTAACAGACAATGCCATACACTAAAGACAACTGCTTAACAGACAATGCCATACACCACAGACAACTGCTTAACAGACAACGCCATACACCAAAGACAACTGCTTAACAGGCAATGCCATACACCAAAGACAACTGCTTAACAGACAACGCCATACACCAAAGACAACTGCTTAACAGACAATGCCATACACTAAAGACAACTGCTTAACAGACAATGCCATACACCACAGACAACTGCTTAACAGACAACGCCATACACCAAAGACAACTGCTTAACAGGCAATGCCATACACCAAAGACAACTGCTTAACAGACAACGCCATACACCAAAGACAACTGCCTAATAGACACTGCCATACACCAAAGACAACTGCTTAACAGACAATGCCATACACCAAAGACAACTGCTTAACAGGTAATGCCATACACCAAAGACAACTGCTTAACAGACAATGCCATACACCAAAGACAACTGCTTAACAGACAACGCCATACACCAAAGACTACTGCTTAACAGACACTACCAGACACCAAAGACTGCTGCTTAACAGGCAATGCCATACAATAAAGACAACTGCTTAACAGACAATGCCATACACCAAAGATAACTGCTTAAAAGGTAATGCCATACACCAAAGACAACTGCTCAACACACAATGCCATACACCAAACACAACTGCTTAACTGACAATGCCATACACCAAAGACAACTGCTTAACAGACAATGCCATACACCAAAGACAACTGCTTAGCAGACAATGCCATACACGAAAGACAACTGCTTAACAGAAAAAGACATATACCAAAGACAACTGCTTAACAGGCAATGTCATACACCAAAGACAATTGCTTAAAAGACAACGCCATACACCAAAGACAACTGCTTAACAGACACTGCCATACACCAAAGACAACTGCTTAACAGAAACTGCCATACACAAAAGACAACTGCTTAACAGGCAGTGCCATACACTAAAGACAACTGCTTAACAGGCAATGCCATACACCAAAGACAACTGCTTAACAGACAATGTCATACACCAAAGACAACTGCTTAACAGACAATGCCATACACCAAAGACAACTGCTTAACAGGCAATGCCATGCACCAAAGACAACTGCATAACAGACAATGCCATACACCAAAGACAACTGCTTAACAGACAACGTCATACACTAAAGACAACTGCTTAACAGGTAACGCCATACACCAAAGACAACTGCTTAACAGACACTGCCATACACCAAAGACAACTGCTTAACAGGCAACACCATACACCAAAGACAACTGCTTAACAGACACTGTCATACACCAAAGACAACTGCTTAACAGGCAACGCCATACACCAAAGACAACTGCTTAACAGACACTGCCATACACCAAAGACAACTGCTTAACAGGCAACACCATACACCAAAGACAACTGCTTAACAGACACTGTCATACACCAAAGACAACTGCTTAACAGGCAACACCATACACCAAAGACAACTGCTTAACAGGCAATGCCATACACCAAAGACAACTGCTTGACAGGCAATGCCATACACCAAAGACAACTGCTTAACAGACACTGCCATACACCAAAGACAACTGCTTAACAGGCAACACCATACACCAAAGACAACTGCTTAACAGGCAACACCATACACCAAAGACAACTGCTTAACAGACAATGCCATACACCAAAGACAACTGCTTAACAGGCAATGCCATGCACCAAAGACAACTGCTTAACAGACAATGCCATACACCAAAGACAACTGCTTAACAGGCAATGCCATGCACTAAAGACAACTGCATAACAGACAACGCCATACACCAAAGACAACTGCTTAACAGACAACGCCATACACTAAAGACAACTGCTTAACAGGTAACGCCATACACCAATGACAACTGCTTAACAGGCAACACCATACACCAAAGACAACTGCTTAACAGACACTGCCATACACCAAAGACAACTGCTTAACAGGCAACACCATACACCAAAGACAACTGCTTAACAGACACTGTCATACACCAAAGACAACTGCTTAACAGGCAACACCATACACCAAAGACAACTGCTTAACAGGCAATGCTATACACCAAAGACAACTGCTTAACAGACACTACCAAACACCAAAGACTACTACTTAACAGGCAATGCCATACACCAAAGACAACTGCTTAACAGGCAATGCCATACACCAAAGACAACTGCTTAACAGACAATGCCAAACACCAAAGACAACTGCTTAACAGACACTGCCATACACCAAAGACAACTGCTTAACAGACACTGCCATACACCAAAGACAACTGCTTAACAGACAATGCCATACACCAAAGACAACTGCTTAACAGACAATGCCAAACACCAAAGACAACTGCTTAACAGACAACGCCTTTCACCAAAGACAACTGTTTAACAGGCAATGCCATACACCGAAGACAACTGCTTAACAGGCAATGCCATACACCAAAGACAACTGCTTAACAGACAACGCCATACACCAAAGACAACTGCTTAACAGACAACGCCATACACCAAAGACAACTGCTTAACTGGCAATGCCATACACCATAGACAACTGCTTAACAGACAATGCCATACACCACAGACAACTGCTTAACAGACAACGCAGTACACCAAAGACAACTGCTTAACAGGCAATGCCATACACCAAAGACAACTGCTTAACAGGCAATGCCATACACTAAAGACAACTGCATAACAGACAATGCCATACACCAAAGACAACTGCCTAATAGACACTGCCATACACCAAAGACAACTGCTTAACAGACACTGCCATACACCAAAGACAACTGCTTAACAGGTAATGCCATACACCAAAGACAACTGCTTAACAGACAACGCCATACACCAAAGACAACTGCTTAACTGGCAATGCCATACACCATAGACAACTGCTTAACAGACAATGCCATACACCACAGACAACTGCTTAACAGACAACGCAGTACACCAAAGACAACTGCTTAACAGGCAATGCCATACACTAAAGACAACTGCATAACAGACAATGCCATACACCAAAGACAACTGCCTAATAGACACTGCCATACACCAAAGACAACTGCTTAACAGACACTGCCATACACCAAAGACAACTGCTTAACAGGTAATGCCATACACCAAAGACAACTGCTTAACAGGTAATGCCATACACCACAGACAGCTGCTTAACAGACAACGCCATACACCAAAGACAACTGCTTAACTGGCAATGCCATACACCAAAGATAACTGCTTAAAAGGTAATGCCATATACCAAAGACAACTGCTCAACAGACAATGCCATACACCAAACACAACTGCTTAACTGACAATGCCATACACCAAAGACAACTGCTTAACAGACAATGCCATACACCAAAGACAACTGCTTAGCAGACAATGCCATACACGAAAGACAACTGCTTAACAGAAAAAGACATATACCAAAGACAACTGCTTAACAGGCAATGCCATACACCAAAGACAATTGCTTAAAAGACAACGCCATACACCAAAGACAACTGCTTAACAGACACTGCCATACACCAAAGACAACTGCTTAACAGACACTGCCATACACAAAAGACAACTGCTTAACAGGCAGTGCCATACACTAAAGACAACTGCTTAACAGGCAATGCCATACACCAAAGACAACTGCTTAACAGACAATGCCATACACCAAAGACAACTGCTTAACAGACACTGCCATACACAAAAGACAACTGCTTAACAGGCAGTGCCATACACTAAAGACAACTGCTTAACAGACAATGTCATACACCAAAGACAACTGCTTAACAGGCAACACCATACACCAAAGAAAACTGCTTAACAGGCAACACCATACACCAAAGACAACTGCTTAACAGGCAATGCCATACACCAAAGAAAACTGCTTAACAGGCAACACCATACACCAAAGACAACTGCTTAACAGACACTGCCATACACCAAAGACAACTGCTTAACAGGTAACGCCATACACCAAAGACAACTGCTTAGCAGACAATGCCACACACCAAAGACAACTGCTTAACAGGCAACACCATACACCAAAGACAACTGCTTAACAGGCAACACCATACACCAAAGACAACTGCTTAACAGGCAATGCCATACACCAAAGAAAACTGCTTAACAGGCAACACCATACACCAAAGACAACTGCTTAACAGGCAATGCCATACACCAAAGACAACTGCTTAACAGACAATGCCATACACCAAAGAAAACTGCTTAACAGGCAACACCATACACCAAAGACAACTGCTTAACAGGCAATGCCATACACCAAAGACAACTGCTTAACAGACAATGCCATACACCAAAGACAACTGCTTAACAGACAATGCCATACACCAAAGACAACTGTTTAACAGGCAATGCCATACACCAAACACAACTGCTTAACAGGCAATGCCATACACTAAAGACAACTGCTTGACAGGCAATGCCATACACCAAAGACAACTGCTTAACAGACAATGCCATACACCAAAGAAAACTGCTTAACAGGCAACACCATACACCAAAGACAACTGCTAAACAGGCAATGCCATACACCAAAGACAAATTCTTAACAGGCAATGCCATACACCAAAGACAACTGCTTAACAGGCAATGCCATATACCAAAGACAACTGCTTAACAGGCAATGCCATACACCAAAGACAACTGCTTAACATACAATGCCATACACCAAAGACAACTGCTTAACAGACAATGCCATACACCAAAGACAACTGCTTAACAGGCAATGCCATACACCAAAGACAACTTCTTAACAGACAATGCCATACACCAAAGAAAACTGCTTAACAGGCAACACCATACACCAAAGACAACTGCTTAACAGGCAATGCTATACACCAAAGACAACTGGTTAACAGACACTACCAAACACCAAAGACTACTACTTAACAGGCAATGCCATACACCAAAGACAACTGCTTAACAGGCAATGCCATACACCAAACACAACTGCTTAACAGACAATGCCAAACACCAAAGACAACTGCTTAACAGACAACGCCTTACACCAAAGATAACTGCTTAACAGGCACTGCCATACACCAAAGACAACTGCTTAACAGGCAATGCAATAGACCAAAGACAACTGCTTAACAGAAAAAGCCATACACCAGAGACAACTGCTTAACAGACACTACCAGACACCAAAGACTACTACTTAACAGGCAATGCCATACACCAAAGACAACTGCTTAACAGGCAATGCTATACACCAAAGACAACTGCTTAACAGACAATTCCATACACCAAAGACAACTGCTTAACAGACAACGCCTTACACCAAAGACAACTGCTTAACAGGCATTGTCATACACCGAAGACAACTGCTTAACAGGCAATGCAATACACCAAAGACAACTGCTTAACAGACAACTCCTTACACCAAAGACAACTGCTTAACAGGCAATGTCATACACCGAAGACAACAGCTTAACAGGCAATGCAATAGACCAAAGACAACTGCTTAACAGAATAAGCCATATACCAAAGACAACTGCTTAAAAGGCAATGCCATACACCAAAGACAACTGCTTAACAGACAACGCCGTACACCAAAGACAACTGCTTAACAGACAATGCCATACACCAAAGACAACTGCTTAACAGACACTGCCATACACCAAAGACAACTGCTTAACAGGCAATGCCATACACTAAAGACAACTGCTTAACAGGCAACACCATAAACCAAAGACAACTGCTTAACAGACAATGCCATACACCAAAGACAACTGCTTAACAGGCAACGCCATACACCAAAGAAAACTGCTTAACAGGCAACACCATAAACCAAAGACAACTGCTTAACAGACAATGCCATACACCAAAGACAACTGCTTAACAGACAATGCCATACATCAAAGACAACTGCTTAGCAGACAGTGCCACACAACAAAGAAAACTGCTTAACATACACTGCCATAGACTAAAGACAAGTTCTTAACAGACAATGCCATACACCAAAGACAACTGCTTAACAGGCAATGCAATACACCAAAGACAACTGCTTAACAGGCAATGCCATACACTAAAGACAACTGCTCAACAGACAATGCCATACACCAAAGACAACTGCTTAACAGGCAATGCCATACACCAAAGACAACTGCTTAACAGACAATGCCATACACTAGAGACAACTGCTTAACAGGGAATGCCATACACCAAAGAAAACTGTTTAACAGTCAACGCCGTACACCAAAGACCACTGCTTAACATACACTGCCATAGACTAAAGACAAGTTCTTAACAGGCAATGCCATACACCAAAGACAACTGCTTAACAGACAATGCCATACACCAAAGACAACTGCTTAACAGGCAATGCCATACACCAAAGACAACTGCTTAACAGGCAATGCCATACACCAAAGACAACTGCTTAACAGACAATGCCATACAGCAAAGACAACTGCTTAACAGACACTGCCATACACCAAAGACAACTGCTTATCAGGCAACGCCATACACCAATGACAGCTGCTTAACAGACAATGCCATACACCAAAGACAACTGCTTAACAGACAATGCCATACAGCAAAGACAACTGCTTAACAGACACTGCCATACACCAAAGACAACTGCTTATCAGGCAACGCCATACACCAATGACAACTGCTTAACCATCAATGCCATACACCAAAGACAACTGCTTAACAGGCAATGACAAACACTAAAGACAACTGCTTAACAGTCAATGCCATACACTGAAGACAACTGCTCAACAGACGATGCCAAACACCAAAGACCACTGCTTAACAGACACTGCCATACACTAAAGACAACTGCTTAACAGACAATGCCATACACCAAAGACAACTGCTTAACAGGCAATGCCATACACTAAAGACAACTGCTTAACAGGGAATGCCATACACCAAAGACAACTGCTTAACATACAACACCATACACCAAAGAAAACTGTTTAACAGTCAACGCCGTACACCAAAGACAACTGCTCAACAGACAAT
Organism: Phyllobates terribilis; assembly: GCF_046119375.1. Taxonomy (NCBI): domain Eukaryota; kingdom Metazoa; phylum Chordata; class Amphibia; order Anura; family Dendrobatidae; genus Phyllobates; species Phyllobates terribilis. The sequence continues at coordinate 10,989,545 of NW_027362798.1, read as the reverse complement.
GCCAAACACCAAAGACCACTGCTTAACAGACACTGCCATACACTAAAGACAACTGCTTAACAGAAAATGCCATACACCAAAGACAACTGCTTTACAGGCAATGCAATACACCTAAGACAACTGCTTAAAAGACAATGCCATACACCAAAGACAACTGCTTAACAGACAATGCCATACACTAAAGACAACTGCTTAACATACAATGCCATACACCAAAGACAACTGCTTAACAGACAATGTCATGCACCAAAGACAACTGCTTAACAGACTACGCCATACACTAAAGACAACTGCTTAACAGACAATGCCATACACCACAGACAACTGCTTAACAGACAACGCCATACACCAAAGACAACTGCTTAACAGGCAATGCCATACACCAAAGACAACTGCTTAACAGACAACGCCATACACCAAAGACAACTGCTTAACAGACAACGCCATACACTAAAGACAACTGCTTAACAGACAATGCCATACACCAAAGACAACTGCTTAACAGACAACGCCTTACACCAAAGACAACTGTTTAACAGGCAATGTCATACACCAAAGACAACTGCTTAACAGGCAATGCCATACACCAAAGACAACTGCTTAACAGACAACGCCTTACACCAAAGACAGCTGCTTAACAGGCAATGTCATACACCGAAGACAACTGCTTAACAGGCAATGCCATACACCAAGGACAACTGCTTAACAGACAACGCCATACACCAAAGACAACTGCTTAACTGGTAATGCCATACACCATAGACAATTGCTTAACAGACAATGCCATACACCACAGACAACTGCTTAACAGACAACGCAGTACACCAAAGACAACTGCTTAACAGGCAATGCCATACACCAAAGACAACTGCTTAACAGGCAATGCCATACAACAAAGACAACTGCTTAACAGACAATGCCATACACCAAAGACAACTGCCTAATAGACACTGCCATACACCAAAGACAACTGCTTAACAGACACTGCCATACACCAAAGACAACTGCTTAACAGGTAATGCCATACACCAAAGACAACTGCTTAACAGACAATGCCATACACCAAAGACAACTGCTTAACAGGCAATGCCATACACTAAAGACAACTGCATAACAGACAATGCCATACACCAAAGACAACTGCCTAATAGACACTGCCATACACCAAAGACAACTGCTTAACAGACAATGCCATACACCAAAGACAACTGCTTAACAGGTAATGCCATACACCAAAGACAACTGCTTAACAGACAATGCCATACACCAAAGACAACTGCTTAACAGACAACGCCATACACCAAAGACAACTGCTTAACAGACACTACCAGACACCAAAGACTGCTGCTTAACAGGCAATGCCATACAATAAAGACAACTGCTTAACAGACAATGCCATACACCAAAGATAACTGCTTAAAAGGTAATGCCATACACCAAAGACAACTGCTCAATACACAATGCCATACACCAAAGACAACTGCTTAACAGACAATGCCATACACCAAAGACAACTGCTTAGCAGACAATGCCATACACGAAAGACAACTGCTTAACAGAAAAAGACATATACCAAAGACAACTGCTTAACAGGCAATGCCATACACCAAAGACAATTGCTTAAAAGACAACGCCATACACCAAAGACAACTGCTTAACAGACAATGCCATACACAAAAGACAACTGCTTAACAGGCAATGCCATGCACCAAAGACAACTGCATAACAGACAATGCCATACACCAAAGACAACTGCTTAACAGACAACGCCATACACTAAAGACAACTGCTTAACAGGTAACGCCATACACCAAAGACAACTGCTTAACAGGCAACACCATACACCAAAGACAACTGCTTAACAGACACTGCCATACACCAAAGACAACTGCTTAACAGGCAACACCATACACCAAAGACAACTGCTTAACAGACACTGTCATACACCAAAGACAACTGCTTAACAGGCAACACCATACACCAAAGACAACTGCTTAACAGGCAATGCCATACACCAAAGACAACTGCTTGACAGGCAATGCCATACACCAAAGACAACTGCTTAACAGACACTGCCATACACCAAAGACAACTGCTTAACAGGCAACACCATACACCAAAGACAACTGCTTAACAGGCAACACCATACACCAAAGACAACTGCTTAACAGACAATGCCATACACCAAAGACAACTGCTTAACAGGCAATGCCATGCACCAAAGACAACTGCTTAACAGACAATGCCATACACCAAAGACAACTGCTTAACAGGCAATGCCATGCACTAAAGACAACTGCATAACAGACAACGCCATACACCAAAGACAACTGCTTAACAGACAACGCCATACACTAAAGACAACTGCTTAACAGGTAACGCCATACACCAAAGACAACTGATTAACAGGCAACACCATACACCAAAGACAACTGCTTAACAGACACTGCCATACACCAAAGACAACTGCTTAACAGGCAACACCATACACCAAAGACAACTGCTTAACAGACACTGTCATACACCAAAGACAACTGCTTAACAGGCAACACCATACACCAAAGACAACTGCTTAACAGGCAATGCCATACACCAAAGAAAACTGCTTAACAGGCAACACCATACACCAAAGACAACTGCTTCACAGGCAATGCCATACACCAAAGACAACTGCTGAACAGACACTGCCATACACCAAAGACAACTGCTTAACAGGCAACACCATACACCAAAGAAAACTGCTTAACAGGCAACACCATACACCAAAGACAACTGCTTAACAGGCAATGCCATACACCAAAGAAAACTGCTTAACACGCAACACCATACACCAAAGACAACTGCTTAACAGACACTGCCATACACCAAAGACAACTGCTTAACAGGTAACGCCATACACCAAAGACAACTGCTTAACAGACAATGCCACACACCAAAGACAACTGCTTAACAGGCAACACCATACACCAAAGACAACTGCTTAACAGGCAACACCATACACCAAAGACAACTGCTTAACAGGCAACACCATACACCAAAGAAAACTGCTTAACAGGCAACACCATACACCAAAGACAACTGCTTAACAGGCAATGCCATACACCAAAGAAAACTGCTTAACAGGCAACACCATACACCAAAGACAACTGCTTAACAGACAACGCCATACACCAAAGACAACTGCTTAACAGGCAACACCATACACCAAAGAAAACTGCTTAACAGGCAACACCATACACCAAAGACAACTGCTTAACAGGCAATGCCATACACCAAAGAAAACTGCTTAACAGGCAACACCATACACCCAAGACAACTGCTTAACAGACACTGCCATACACCAAAGACAACTGCTTAACAGGTAACGCCATACACCAAAGACAACTGCTTAGCAGACAATGCCACACACCAAAGACAACTGCTTAACAGGCAATGACATACATTAAAGACAACTGCTTAACAGGCAATGCCATACACCAAAGACAACTGCTTAACAGACAATGCCATACACCAAAGACAACTGCTTAACAGACAATGCCATACACCAAAGACAACTGCTTAACATGCAATGCCATACACCAAAGACAACTGCTTAACAGGCAATGCCATACACTAATCACAACTGCTTAACAGGCAATGCCATACACTAAAGACAACTGCTTGACAGGCAATGCCATACACCAAAGACAACTGCTTAACAGACAATGCCATACACCAAAGAAAACTGCTTAACAGGCAACACCATACACCAAAGACAACTGCTAAACAGGCAATGCCATACACCAAAGACAAATTCTTAACAGGCAATGCCATACACCAAAGACAACTGCTTAACAGGCAATGCCATATACCAAAGACAACTGCTTAACAGGCAATGCCATACACCAAAGACAACTGCTTAACAGACAATGCCATACACCAAAGACAACTGCTTAACAGACAATGCCATACACCAAAGACAACTGCTTAACAGGCAATGCCATACACAAAAGACAACTGCTTGACAGGCAATGCCATACACCAAAGACAACTGCTTAACAGACAATGCCATACACCAAAGAAAACTGCTTAACAGGCAACACCATACACCAAAGACAACTGCTTAACAGGCAATGCTATACACCAAAGACAACTGCTTAACAGACACTACCAAACACCAAAGACTACTACTTAACAGGCAATGCCATACACCAAAGACAACTGCTTAACAGGCAATGCCATACACCAAAGACAACTACTTAACAGACAATGCCAAACACCAAAGACAACTGCTTAACAGACAGTACCAGACACCAAAGACTACTACTTAACAGGCAATGCCATACACCAAAGACAACTGCTTAAGAGGCAATGCCATACACCAAAGACAACTGCTTAACAGACAATGCCATACACCAAAGACAACTGCTTAACAGACTATGCCATACACCAAAGACAACTGCTTAACAGACAATGCCATACACTAAAGACAACTGCTTAACAGACAATGCCATACACCAAAGACAACTGCTTAACAGACACTGCCATACACCAAAGACAACTGCTTAACAGACAATGCCATACACCAAAGACAACTGCTTAACAGACAATGCCAAACACCAAAGACAACTGCTTAACAGACAACGCCTTACACCAAAGACAACTGTTTAACAGGCAATGTCATACACCAAAGACAACTGCTTAACAGGCAATGCCATACACCAAAGACAACTGCTTAACAGACAACGCCTTACACCAAAGACAGCTGCTTAACAGGCAATGTCATACACCGAAGACAACTGCTTAACAGGCAATGCCATACACCAAAGACAACTGCTTAACAGACAACGCCATACACCAAAGACAACTGCTTAACTGGCAATGCCATACACCATAGACAACTGCTTAACAGACAATGCCATACACCACAGACAACTGCTTAACAGACAACGCAGTACACCAAAGACAACTGCTTAACAGGCAATGCCATACACCAAAGACAACTGCTTAACAGGCAATGCCATACACTAAAGACAACTGCATAACAGGCAATGCCATACACCAAAGACAACTGCTTAACAGACAATGCCATACACCAAAGACAACTGCTTAACAGACAATGCCATACACCAAAGACAACTGCTTAACATGCAATGCCATACACCAAAGACAACTGCTTAACAGGCAATGCCATACACTAATCACAACTGCTTAACAGGCAATGCCATACACTAAAGACAACTGCTTGACAGGCAATGCCATACACCAAAGACAACTGCTTAACAGACAATGCCATACACCAAAGAAAACTGCTTAACAGGCAACACCATACACCAAAGACAACTGCTAAACAGGCAATGCCATACACCAAAGACAAATTCTTAACAGGCAATGCCATACACCAAAGACAACTGCTTAACAGGCAATGCCATATACCAAAGACAACTGCTTAACAGGCAATGCCATACACCAAAGACAACTGCTTAACAGACAATGCCATACACCAAAGACAACTGCTTAACAGACAATGCCATACACCAAAGACAACTGCTTAACAGGCAATGCCATACACAAAAGACAACTGCTTGACAGGCAATGCCATACACCAAAGACAACTGCTTAACAGACAATGCCATACACCAAAGAAAACTGCTTAACAGGCAACACCATACACCAAAGACAACTGCTTAACAGGCAATGCTATACACCAAAGACAACTGCTTAACAGACACTACCAAACACCAAAGACTACTACTTAACAGGCAATGCCATACACCAAAGACAACTGCTTAACAGGCAATGCCATACACCAAAGACAACTGCTTAACAGACAATGCCAAACACCAAAGACAACTGCTTAACAGACAGTACCAGACACCAAAGACTACTACTTAACAGGCAATGCCATACACCAAAGACAACTGCTTAAGAGGCAATGCCATACACCAAAGACAACTGCTTAACAGACAATGCCATACACCAAAGACAACTGCTTAACAGACTATGCCATACACCAAAGACAACTGCTTAACAGACAATGCCATACACTAAAGACAACTGCTTAACAGACAATGCCATACACCAAAGACAACTGCTTAACAGACACTGCCATACACCAAAGACAACTGCTTAACAGACAATGCCATACACCAAAGACAACTGCTTAACAGACAATGCCAAACACCAAAGACAACTGCTTAACAGACAACGCCTTACACCAAAGACAACTGTTTAACAGGCAATGTCATACACCAAAGACAACTGCTTAACAGGCAATGCCATACACCAAAGACAACTGCTTAACAGACAACGCCTTACACCAAAGACAGCTGCTTAACAGGCAATGTCATACACCGAAGACAACTGCTTAACAGGCAATGCCATACACCAAAGACAACTGCTTAACAGACAACGCCATACACCAAAGACAACTGCTTAACTGGCAATGCCATACACCATAGACAACTGCTTAACAGACAATGCCATACACCACAGACAACTGCTTAACAGACAACGCAGTACACCAAAGACAACTGCTTAACAGGCAATGCCATACACCAAAGACAACTGCTTAACAGACAATGCCATACACCAAAGACAACTGCTTAACAGACAATGCCATACACCAAAGACAACTGCTTAACAGGCAATGCCATACACAAAAGACAACTGCTTGACAGGCAATGCCATACACCAAAGACAACTGCTTAACAGACAATGCCATACACCAAAGAAAACTGCTTAACAGGCAACACCATACACCAAAGACAACTGCTTAACAGGCAATGCTATACACCAAAGACAACTGCTTAACAGACACTACCAAACACCAAAGACTACTACTTAACAGGCAATGCCATACACCAAAGACAACTGCTTAACAGGCAATGCCATACACCAAAGACAACTACTTAACAGACAATGCCAAACACCAAAGACAACTGCTTAACAGACAGTACCAGACACCAAAGACTACTACTTAACAGGCAATGCCATACACCAAAGACAACTGCTTAAGAGGCAATGCCATACACCAAAGACAACTGCTTAACAGACAATGCCATACACCAAAGACAACTGCTTAACAGACTATGCCATACACCAAAGACAACTGCTTAACAGACAATGCCATACACTAAAGACAACTGCTTAACAGACAATGCCATACACCAAAGACAACTGCTTAACAGACACTGCCATACACCAAAGACAACTGCTTAACAGACAATGCCATACACCAAAGACAACTGCTTAACAGACAATGCCAAACACCAAAGACAACTGCTTAACAGACAACGCCTTACACCAAAGACAACTGTTTAACAGGCAATGTCATACACCAAAGACAACTGCTTAACAGGCAATGCCATACACCAAAGACAACTGCTTAACAGACAACGCCTTACACCAAAGACAGCTGCTTAACAGGCAATGTCATACACCGAAGACAACTGCTTAACAGGCAATGCCATACACCAAAGACAACTGCTTAACAGACAACGCCATACACCAAAGACAACTGCTTAACTGGCAATGCCATACACCATAGACAACTGCTTAACAGACAATGCCATACACCACAGACAACTGCTTAACAGACAACGCAGTACACCAAAGACAACTGCTTAACAGGCAATGCCATACACCAAAGACAACTGCTTAACAGGCAATGCCATACACTAAAGACAACTGCATAACAGGCAATGCCATACACCAAAGACAACTGCTTAACAGACAATGCCATACACCAAAGACAACTGCTTAACAGACAATGCCATACACCAAAGACAACTGCTTAACATGCAATGCCATACACCAAAGACAACTGCTTAACAGGCAATGCCATACACTAATCACAACTGCTTAACAGGCAATGCCATACACTAAAGACAACTGCTTGACAGGCAATGCCATACACCAAAGACAACTGCTTAACAGACAATGCCATACACCAAAGAAAACTGCTTAACAGGCAACACCATACACCAAAGACAACTGCTAAACAGGCAATGCCATACACCAAAGACAAATTCTTAACAGGCAATGCCATACACCAAAGACAACTGCTTAACAGGCAATGCCATATACCAAAGACAACTGCTTAACAGGCAATGCCATACACCAAAGACAACTGCTTAACAGACAATGCCATACACCAAAGACAACTGCTTAACAGACAATGCCATACACCAAAGACAACTGCTTAACAGGCAATGCCATACACAAAAGACAACTGCTTGACAGGAAATGCCATACACCAAAGACAACTGCTTAACAGACAATGCCATACACCAAAGAAAACTGCTTAACAGGCAACACCATACACCAAAGACAACTGCTTAACAGGCAATGCTATACACCAAAGACAACTGCTTAACAGACACTACCAAACACCAAAGACTACTACTTAACAGGCAATGCCATACACCAAAGACAACTGCTTAACAGGCAATGCCATACACCAAAGACAACTGCTTAACAGACAATGCCAAACACCAAAGACAACTGCTTAACAGACAGTACCAGACACCAAAGACTACTACTTAACAGGCAATGCCATACACCAAAGACAACTGCTTAAGAGGCAATGCCATACACCAAAGACAACTGCTTAACAGACAATGCCATACACCAAAGACAACTGCTTAACAGACTATGCCATACACCAAAGACAACTGCTTAACAGACAATGCCATACACTAAAGACAACTGCTTAACAGACAATGCCATACACCAAAGACAACTGCTTAACAGACACTGCCATACACCAAAGACAACTGCTTAACAGACAATGCCATACACCAAAGACAACTGCTTAACAGACAATGCCAAACACCAAAGACAACTGCTTAACAGACAACGCCTTACACCAAAGACAACTGTTTAACAGGCAATGTCATACACCAAAGACAACTGCTTAACAGGCAATGCCATACACCAAAGACAACTGCTTAACAGACAACGCCTTACACCAAAGACAGCTGCTTAACAGGCAATGTCATACACCGAAGACAACTGCTTAACAGGCAATGCCATACACCAAAGACAACTGCTTAACAGACAACGCCATACACCAAAGACAACTGCTTAACTGGCAATGCCATACACCATAGACAACTGCTTAACAGACAATGCCATACACCACAGACAACTGCTTAACAGACAACGCAGTACACCAAAGACAACTGCTTAACAGGCAATGCCATACACCAAAGACAACTGCTTAACAGGCAATGCCATACACTAAAGACAACTGCATAACAGACAATGCCATACACCAAAGACAACTGCCTAATAGACACTGCCATACACCAAAGACAACTGCTTAACAGACACTGCCATACACCAAAGACAACTGCTTAACAGGTAATGCCATACACCAAAGACAACTGCTTAACAGGTAATGCCATACACCAAAGACAACTGCTTAACAGACAATGCCATACACCAAAGACAACTGCTTAACAGACAACGCCATACACCAAAGACAACTGCTTAACAGACACTACCAGACACCAAAGACTGCTGCTTAACAGGCAATGCCATACAATAAAGACAACTGCTTAACAGACAATGCCATACACCAAAGATAACTGCTTAACAGGTAATGCCATACACCAAACACAACTGCTTAACTGACAATGCCATACACCAAAGACAACTGCTTAACAGACAATGCCATACACCAAAGACAACTGCTTAGCAGACAATGCCATACACGAAAGACAACTGCTTAACAGAAAAAGACATATACCAAAGACAACTGCTTAACAGGCAATGCCATACACCAAAGACAATTGCTTAAAAGACAACGCCATACACCAAAGACAACTGCTTAACAGACACTGCCATACACCAAAGACAACTGCTTAACAGACACTGCCATACACAAAAGACAACTGCTTAACAGGCAGTGCCATACACTAAAGACAACTGCTTAACAGGCAACACCATACACCAAAGACAACTGCTTAACAGACAATGTCATACACCAAAGACAACTGCTTAACAGGCAACACCATACACCAAAGAAAACTGCTTAACAGGCAACACCATACACCAAAGACAACTGCTAAACAGGCAATGCCATACACCAAAGAAAACTGCTTAACAGGCAACACCATACACCAAAGACAACTGCTTAAAAGACACTGCCATACACCAAAGACAACTGCTTAACAGGTAACGCCATACACCAAAGACAACTGCTTAGCAGACAATGCCACACACCAAAGACAACTGCTTAACAGGCAACACCATACACCAAAGACAACTGCTTAACAGGCAACACCATACACCAAAGACAACTGCTTAACAGGCAATGCCATACACCAAAGAAAACTGCTTAACAGGCAACACCATACACCAAAGACAACTGCTTAACAGGCAATGCCATACACCAAAGACAACTGCTTAACAGACAATGCCATACACCAAAGACAACTGCTTAACAGACAATGCCATACACCAAAGACAACTGCTTAACATGCAATGCCATACACCAAAGACAACTGCTTAACAGGCAATGCCATACACCAAACACAACTGCTTAACAGGCAATGCCATACACTAAAGACAACTGCTTGACAGGCAATGCCATACACCAAAGACAACTGCTTAACAGACAATGCCATACACCAAAGAAAACTGCTTAACAGGCAACACCATACACCAAAGACAACTGCTAAACAGGCAATGCCATACACCAAAGACAAATTCTTAACAGGCAATGCCATACACCAAAGACAACTGCTTAACAGGCAATGCCATATACCAAAGACAACTGCTTAACAGGCAATGCCATACACCAAAGACAACTGCTTAACATACAATGCCATACACCAAAGACAACTGCTTAACAGACAATGCCATACACCAAAGACAACTGCTTAACAGGCAATGCCATACACCAAAGACAACTTCTTAACAGACAATACCATACACCAAAGAAAACTGCTTAACAGGCAACACCATACACCAAAGACAACTGCTTAACAGGCAATGCTATACACCAAAGACAACTGCTTAACAGACACTACCAAACACCAAAGACTACTACTTAACAGGCAATGCCATACACCAAAGACAACTGCTTAACAGGCAATGCCATACACCAAAGACAACTGCTTAACAGACAATGCCAAACACCAAAGACAACTGCTTAACAGACAACGCCTTACACCAAAGACAACTGCTTAACAGGCACTGCCATACACCAAAGACAGCTGCTTAACAGGCAATGCAATAGACCAAAGACAACTGCTTAACAGAAAAAGCCATACACCAGAGACAACTGCTTAACAGACACTACCAGACACCAAAGACTACTACTTAACAGGCAATGCCATACACCAAAGACAACTGCTTAACAGGCAATGCTATACACCAAAGACAACTGCTTAACAGACAATTCCATACACCAAAGACAACTGCTTAACAGACAACGCCTTACACCAAAGACAACTGCTTAACAGGCATTGTCATACACCGAAGACAACTGCTTAACAGGCAATGCAATACACCAAAGACAACTGCTTAACAGAAAAAGCCATATACCAAAGACAACTGCTTAACAGGCAATGCCATACACCAAAGACAACTGCTTAACAGGCAATGCCATATACCAAACACAACTGCTTAACAGACAATGCCATACACCAAAGACAACTGCTTAACAGGCAATGCCATACACCAAAGACAACTGCTTGACAGGCAATGCCATACACCAAAGACAACTGCTTAACAGACAATGCCATACACCAAAGACAACTGCTTAACAGACAATGCCATACACCAAAGAAAACTGCTTAACAGGCAACAGCATACACCAAAGACAACTGCTTAACAGGCAATGCTGTACACCAAAGACAACTGCTTAACAGACAATGCCATACACCAAAGACAACTGCTTAACAGACAATGCCATACACCAAAGACAACTGCTTAACAGGCAATGCCATACACCAAAGACAACTGCTTAACAGGCAATGCCATACACCAAAGACAACTGCTTAACAGACAATGCCATACACCAAAGACAACTGCTTAAGAGGCAATGCCATACACCAAAGACTACTACTTAACAGGCAATGCCATACACCAAAGACAACTGCTTAAGAGGCAATGCCATACACCAAAGACAACTGCTTAACAGACAATGCCAAACACCAAAGACAACTGCTTAACAGACAACGCCTTACACCAAAGACAACTGTTTAACAGGCAATGTCATACACCAAAGACAACTGCTTAACAGACAATGCCATACACCAAAGACAACTGCTTAACAGGCAATGCCATACACCAAAGACAACTGCTTAACAGACAACGCCTTACACCAAAGACAGCTGCTTAACAGGCAATGTCATACACCGAAGACAACTGCTTAACAGGCAATGCAATAGACCAAAGACAACTGCTTAACAGAAAAAGACATATACCAAAGACAACTGCTTAACAGGCAATGCCATACACCAAAGACAACTGCTTAACAGACAACGCCATACACCAAAGACAACTGCTTAACAGACACTGCCATACACCAAAGAAAACTGCTAAACAGGCAATGCCATACACCAAAGACAACTTCTGAACAGGCAATGCCATACACCAAAGACAACTACTTAACAGGCAATGCCATACACCAAAGACAACTGCTTAACAGGCAATGCCATACACCAAAGACAACTGCTTAACAGACAATGCCATACACCAAAGACAACTGCTTAACAGGCAATGCTATACACCAAAGACAACTGCTTAACAGACACTACCATACACCAAAGACAACTGCTTAACAGACAATGCCAAACACCAAAGACAACTGCTTAACAGACAACTCCTTACACCAAAGACAACTGCTTAACAGGCAATGTCATACACCGAAGACAACAGCTTAACAGGCAATGCAATAGACCAAAGACAACTGATTAACAGAATAAGCCATATACCAAAGACAACTGCTTAACAGGCAATGCCATACACCAAAGACAACTGCTTAACAGACAACGCCATACACCAAAGACAACTGCTTAACAGACAACGCCATACACCAAAGACAACTGCTTAACAGACAATGCCATACACCAAAGACAACTGCTTAACAGACACTGCCATACACCAAAGACAACTGCTTAACAGGCAATGCCATACACTAAAGACAACTGCTTAACAGGCAACACCATAAACCAAAGACAACTGCTTAACAGACAATGCCATACACCAAAGACAACTGCTTAACAGGCAACGCCATACACCAAAGAAAACTGCTTAACAGGCAACACCATAAAACAAAGACAACTGCTTAACAGACAATGCCATACACCAAAGACAACTGCTTAACAGGCAACGCCATACACCAAAGACAACTGCTTAACAGGCAATGCCATACATCAAAGACAACTGCTTAACAGGCAATGCCATACATCAAAGACAACTGCTTAACAGACAACGCCATACACTAAAGACAACTGCTTAACAGACAATGTCATAAACCAAAGACAACTGCTTAACAGACAATGCCATACACCAAAGACAACTGCTTATCAGGCAACGCCATACACCAATGACAACTGCTTAACAGACAATGCCATACACCAAAGACAACTGCTTAACAGACAATGCCATACAGCAAAGACAACTGCTTAACAGACACTGCCATACACCAAAGACAACTGCTTATCAGGCAACGCCATACACCAATGACAACTGCTTAACCATCAATGCCATACACCAAAGACAACTGCTTAACAGGCAATGACATACACTAAAGACAACTGCTTAACATACAATGCCATACACTGAAGACAACTGCTCAACAGACAATGCCAAACACCAAAGACCACTGCTTAACAGACACTGCCATACACTAAAGACAACTGCTTAACAGAAAATGCCATACACCAAAGACAACTGCTTTACAGGCAATGCAATACACCTAAGACAACTGCTTAAAAGACAATGCCATACACCAAAGACAACTGCTTAACAGACAATGCCATACACCAAAGACAACTGCTTAACAGACAGTGCCATACACTAAAGACAACTGCTTAACATACAATGCCATACACTAAAGACAACTGCTTAAAAGACAATGCCATACACCAAAGACAACTGCTTAACAGACAACACCATACACCAAAGACAACTGCTTAACAGGCAATGCCATACACCAAAGACAACTGCTTAACAGACAACGCCATACACTAAAGACAACTGCTTAACAGACAATGCCATACACCACAGACAACTGCTTAACAGACAACGCCATACACCAAAGACAACTGCTTAACAGGCAATGCCATACACCAAAGACAACTGCTTAACAGACAACGCCATACACCAAAGACAACTGCTTAACAGACAATGCCATACACCAAAGACAACTGCTTAACAGACAACGCCATACACCAAAGACAACTGCTTAACAGGCAATGCCATACACTAAAGACAACTGCTTAACAGACAATGCCATACACCAAAGACAACTGCTTAACAGGCAATGCCATACACCAAAGACAACTGCTTAACAGACAACGCCATACACTAAAGACAACTGCTTAACAGACAATGTCATAAACTAAAGACAACTGCTTAACAGACAATGCCATACACCAAAGACAACTGGTTAACAGGCAATGCCATACACTAAAGACAACTGCTTAATAGGCAATGCCATACACCAAAGATAACTGCTTAACAGGCAATGCCATACACTAAAGACAACTGCTTAACAGGGAATGCCATACACCAAAGACAACTGCTTAACATACAACACCATACACCAAAGAAAACTGTTTAACAGTCAACGCCGTACACCAAAGACCACTGCTTAACATACACTGCCATAGACTAAAGACAAGTTCTTAACAGACAATGCCATACACCAAAGACAACTGCTTAACAGGCAATGACATACACTAAAGACAACTGCTTAACAGGCAATGCCATACACTGAAGACAACTGCTCAACAGACAATGCCAAACACCAAAGACCACTGCTTAACAGACACTGCCATACACTAAAGACAACTGCTTAACAGACAATGCCATACACCAAAGACAACTGCTTAACAGGCAATGCCATACACCAAAGACAACTGCTTAACAGGCAATGCCATACACTAAAGACAACTGCTTAACAGGGAATGCCATACACCAAAGAAAACTGTTTAACAGTCAACGCCGTACACCAAAGACCACTGCTTAACATACACTGCCATAGACTAAAGACAAGTTCTTAACAGGCAATGCCATACACCAAAGACAACTGCTTAACAGACAATGCCATACACCAAAGACAACTGCTTAACAGGCAATGCCATACACCAAAGACAACTGCTTAACAGGCAATGCCATACACCAAAGACAACTGCTTAACAGACAATGCCATACACTAAAGACAACTTCTTAACAGGGAATGCCATACACCAAAGAAAACTGTTTAACAGTCAACGCCGTACACCAAAGACCACTGCTTAACATACACTGCCATAGACTAAAGACAAGTTCTTAACAGGCAATGCCATACACTAAAGACAACTGCTTAACAGGGAATGCCATACACCAAAGAAAACTGTTTAACAGTCAACGCCGTACACCAAAGACCACTGCTTAACATACACTGCCATAGACTAAAGACAAGTTCTTAACAGGCAATGACATACACTAAAGACAACTGCTTAACAGGCAATGCCATACACTGAAGACAACTGCTCAACAGACAATGCCAAACACCAAAGACCACTGCTTAACAGACACTGCCATACACTAAAGACAACTGCTTAACAGACAATGCCATACACCAAAGACAACTGCTTAACAGGCAATGCCATACACCAAAGACAACTGCTTAACAGGCAATGCCATACACTAAAGACAACTGCTTAACAGGGAATGCCATACACCAAAGAAAACTGTTTAACAGTCAACGCCGTACACCAAAGACCACTGCTTAACATACACTGCCATAGACTAAAGACAAGTTCTTAACAGGCAATGCCATACACCAAAGACAACTGCTTAACAGACAATGCCATACACCAAAGACAACTGCTTAACAGGCAATGCCATACACCAAAGACAACTGCTTAACAGGCAATGCCATACACCAAAGACAACTGCTTAACAGACAATGCCATACACTAAAGACAACTTCTTAACAGGGAATGCCATACACCAAAGAAAACTGTTTAACAGTCAACGCCGTACACCAAAGACCACTGCTTAACATACACTGCCATAGACTAAAGACAAGTTCTTAACAGGCAATGCCATACACTAAAGACAACTGCTTAACAGGGAATGCCATACACCAAAGAAAACTGTTTAACAGTCAACGCCGTACACCAAAGACCACTGCTTAACATACACTGCCATAGACTAAAGACAAGTTCTTAACAGGCAATGACATACACTAAAGACAACTGCTTAACAGGGAATGCCATACACCAAAGAAAACTGTTTAACAGTCAACGCCGTACACCAAAGACCACTGCTTAACATACACTGCCATAGACTAAAGACAAGTTCTTAACAGGCAATGACATACACTAAAGACAACTGCTTAACAGGCAATGCCATACACTGAAGACAACTGCTCAACAGACAATGCCAAACACCAAAGACCACTGCTTAACAGACACTGCCATACACTAAAGACAACTGCTTAACAGACAATGCCATACACCAAAGACAACTGCTTAACAGGCAATGCCATACACCAAAGACAACTGCTTAACAGACAATGCCATACACTAAAGACAACTGCTTAACAGGGAATGCCATACACCAAAGAACACTGTTTAACAGTCAACGCCGTACACCAAAGACCACTGCTTAACATACACTGCCATAGACTAAAGACAAGTTCTTAACAGGCAATGCCATACACCAAAGACAACTGCTTAACAGACAATGCCATACACCAAAGACAACTGCTTAACAGGCAATGCCATACACCAAAGACAACTACTTAACAGGCAATGCCATACACCAAAGACAACTGCTTAACAGACAATGCCATACAGCAAAGACAACTGCTTAACAGACACTGCCATACACCAAAGACAACTGCTTATCAGGCAACGCCATACACCAATGACAACTGCTTAACAGACAATGCCATACACCAAAGACAACTGCTTAACAGACAATGCCATACAGCAAAGACAACTGCTTAACAGACACTGCCATACACCAAAGACAACTGCTTATCAGGCAACGCCATACACCAATGACAACTGCTTAACCATCAATGCCATACACCAAAGACAACTGCTTAACAGGCAATGACATACACTAAAGACAACTGCTTAACATACAATGCCATACACTGAAGACAACTGCTCAACAGACAATGCCAAACACCAAAGACCACTGCTTAACAGACACTGCCATACACTAAAGACAACTGCTTAACAGAAAATGCCATACACCAAAGACAACTGCTTTACAGGCAATGCAATACACCTAAGACAACTGCTTAAAAGACAATGCCATACACCAAAGACAACTGCTTAACAGACAATGCCATACACCAAAGACAACTGCTTAACAGACAGTGCCATACACTAAAGACAACTGCTTAACATACAATGCCATACACTAAAGACAACTGCTTAAAAGACAATGCCATACACCAAAGACAACTGCTTAACAGACAACACCATACACCAAAGACAACTGCTTAACAGGCAATGCCATACACCAAAGACAACTGCTTAACAGACAACGCCATACACTAAAGACAACTGCTTAACAGACAATGCCATACACCACAGACAACTGCTTAACAGACAACGCCATACACCAAAGACAACTGCTTAACAGGCAATGCCATACACCAAAGACAACTGCTTAACAGACAACGCCATACACCAAAGACAACTGCTTAACAGACAATGCCATACACCAAAGACAACTGCTTAACAGACAACGCCATACACCAAAGACAACTGCTTAACAGGCAATGCCATACACTAAAGACAACTGCTTAACAGACAATGCCATACACCAAAGACAACTGCTTAACAGGCAATGCCATACACCAAAGACAACTGCTTAACAGACAACGCCATACACTAAAGACAACTGCTTAACAGACAATGTCATAAACTAAAGACAACTGCTTAACAGACAATGCCATACACCAAAGACAACTGGTTAACAGGCAATGCCATACACTAAAGACAACTGCTTAATAGGCAATGCCATACACCAAAGATAACTGCTTAACAGGCAATGCCATACACTAAAGACAACTGCTTAACAGGGAATGCCATACACCAAAGACAACTGCTTAACATACAACACCATACACCAAAGAAAACTGTTTAACAGTCAACGCCGTACACCAAAGACCACTGCTTAACATACACTGCCATAGACTAAAGACAAGTTCTTAACAGACAATGCCATACACCAAAGACAACTGCTTAACAGGCAATGACATACACTAAAGACAACTGCTTAACAGGCAATGCCATACACTGAAGACAACTGCTCAACAGACAATGCCAAACACCAAAGACCACTGCTTAACAGACACTGCCATACACTAAAGACAACTGCTTAACAGACAATGCCATACACCAAAGACAACTGCTTAACAGGCAATGCCATACACCAAAGACAACTGCTTAACAGGCAATGCCATACACTAAAGACAACTGCTTAACAGGGAATGCCATACACCAAAGAAAACTGTTTAACAGTCAACGCCGTACACCAAAGACCACTGCTTAACATACACTGCCATAGACTAAAGACAAGTTCTTAACAGGCAATGCCATACACCAAAGACAACTGCTTAACAGACAATGCCATACACCAAAGACAACTGCTTAACAGGCAATGCCATACACCAAAGACAACTGCTTAACAGGCAATGCCATACACCAAAGACAACTGCTTAACAGACAATGCCATACACTAAAGACAACTTCTTAACAGGGAATGCCATACACCAAAGAAAACTGTTTAACAGTCAACGCCGTACACCAAAGACCACTGCTTAACATACACTGCCATAGACTAAAGACAAGTTCTTAACAGGCAATGCCATACACTAAAGACAACTGCTTAACAGGGAATGCCATACACCAAAGAAAACTGTTTAACAGTCAACGCCGTACACCAAAGACCACTGCTTAACATACACTGCCATAGACTAAAGACAAGTTCTTAACAGGCAATGACATACACTAAAGACAACTGCTTAACAGGCAATGCCATACACTGAAGACAACTGCTCAACAGACAATGCCAAACACCAAAGACCACTGCTTAACAGACACTGCCATACACTAAAGACAACTGCTTAACAGACAATGCCATACACCAAAGACAACTGCTTAACAGGCAATGCCATACACCAAAGACAACTGCTTAACAGGCAATGCCGTACACGAAAGACAACTGCTTAACAGACAATGCCATGCACCAAAGACAACTGCTTAACAGACAACGCCATACACTAAAGACAACTGCTTAACAGACAATGCCATACACCAAAGACAACTGCTTAACAGACAACGCCATACACCAAAGACAACTGCTTAACAGGCAATGCCATACACTAAAGACAACTGCTTAACAGGCAATGCCATACACCAAAGACAACTGCTTAACAGGCAATGCCATACACCAAAGACAACTGCTTAACAGGCAATGCCATACATCAAAGACAACTGCTTAACAGACAACGCCATACACTAAAGACGACTGCTTAACAGACAATGTCATAAACTAAAGACAACTGCTTAACAGACAATGCCATACACCAAAGACAACTGCGTAACAGACTTTGCCATACACTAAAGACAACTGCTTAATAGGCAATGCCATACACCAAAGACAACTGCTTAACAGGCAATGCCATACACCAAAGACAACTGCTTAACAGGCAATGCCATACATCAAAGACAACTGCTTAACAGGCAATGCCATACATCAAAGACAACTGCTTAACAGACAACGCCATACACTAAAGACAACTGCTTAACAGACAATGTCATAAACCAAAGACAACTGCTTAACAGACAATGCCATACACCAAAGACAACTGCTTAACAGGCAATGCCATAAACCAAAGACAGCTGCTTAACAGACAATGCCATACACCAAAGACAACTGATTAACAGGCAATGCCATACACCAAAGACAAATGCTTAACAGACAATGCCATACACCAAAGACAACTGCTTAACAGACAATGCCATACACAAAAGACAACTGCTTAACAGTAGTGTTGAGCCACCCCCGTAGTGTTCGAGTTCCGTTCGGTTCGTCGAACACCCGTGTGTTCGCCGAACTGTTCGTCGAACTGTTCGTCGAACACCTTCGAACACCGTTAAAACCAATGGCAGGCAAACAAAAACACATAGAAACACATAGAAAACACCTTCAAAGGTGTCCAAAAGCTGACAAACTGCTCAGAAGACATAACTAACACATGGAAAAGTGACAAGTACATATAGTCATGCGAAAAGAAAAGAGGTGGAGGAGTAAAAGGAGGGGGAGACACAGATATAGGCATGTCATGCCCTTCTAAAATCCAAAAAGTGAGAAGCCGACACGGCCAGTCCGCTCCTGCCCGTGCCACCTCCGTGTCGCCGGGTTTGTGCCAGAGCCGCGGTGAATCCTGACGGCCAGCCCCCCTCTCCCAATACTGGTGCCTGTCCGCTGGTGGGTCGAGCGAGCCCCCCTGTGGTGGAGGCAGCTCTAAGCTTTTTAATTTAAATTGTCTCTCTAATTTGAATGAATACACTTTAAATCCATTTACAAGGATCTATTGGAGGGCAAGTCTCATGCCAGCAGCCGCGGTAATTCCAGCTCCAGTAGCGTCCACTAAAGCTGCTGCAGTTAAAAAGCTTTTATAAGGATCGAGCTCGGCTGTCCACCGCAAGGCATCCTACTGCCAGTCCCAGCCCCTATGCCTTGGGGTGCCTCCTGATGCTCTTCACTAAGTATCCCATGGTCCCGAAGCATTTCCTTTGAAAAAATTAAGTGTCTAAACTACAGGTGGTGTAGCTTGCTTAACAGCCGGGATAATCCGCTGACTAGCAGACACTGCTACTAGGCACAAAGTATTTCCTGGGCTAGATGCAGTTAAAAATTTGTAATTAGATACTCTCGTTGGATGCTGAGAAAGCATTCCATAGAGTCTCCTGGCACGCCATATATGATTCTCTTAAAAAGCTTGGGGTAGGGGTCTAGGGGACCCTTTTATAGCCAAAATCACGGCCCTGTATCGCAATACGTCACCTAGGCTGAAGATAAATGGAACTGTAGCACCCTGAGGGCTCGGTTGCTACAGACGTATTGCACCTCACCCAGAGGTGTGATATCTCACTCTCAGGTAAGGATGGAGTGTGGATCAGGACCCAACACCTGCATGCATTACACCACATTGCCGTGGGGCAGGGCGACCAATATGCCCCTGAGATGGGCACGACAGTCCCTGTCCCTGGCTGGAGTGGGGGGAGGGAACACTGAGGAAGGGGAACCCTGTAGTGCAGGAGCAGGGAGGAAGCAGTTCCTGGGTGCATTGAGAAGGGAGTATAAAAGGTGGGCACCATCTTAGTTCAGTGCAGAGAAGTCTGAGCAGAAGTGGCAGGGAGCAGGGGCTCTGCATGAGCTCTGCTCCGGAGGCGGGCCTAGTAACAGAGGCCCAGGCCTGGAAGAGGGAGAAGGAAGGAAGAGGAGCGGAGAAGGCTCCAGGAACGAGGAATGAAGGGATCCCAGGGGTGCGGACGGGCGAGTCACCACCGCACGCCCGAATCCACCTGCGTGGAGGGGTCAGGCCAAAGGGGGAGACCGGTCCCCGAACTAGTGGAGGCAGGAAACGACCCTCAGCTAGAAACCGGAGGCTCTGACATTTTATGTGGCGCAGCCCCTCGCTACACCCGCTAGGAAGGCACCACATAGGGTCAGGGAAACTGGCGCCAAGTTTACCAAGAGGAGGCCCGAGGCAGCCGGACAGAAGTGTTGGTAAGAAAGGCCAGACAAAGGACACACAAAGGGGGTCCTGTGAAGTGCTCCAAAGTTATCTGGGAGTTGTCTGAGCCCCTCACTTGGTGAGCACAGTACGACGTGGGCAGCCGTTACCTGCAGACGTGGTCTGGATAATAAGAACTGTGAGTAAAGGCCCTGGACTGCATCACTGACTCCGTGTCGTTACTGCTGCTGCCCTGCACCATCACCCCCATCCTCCGCATACACTGCCCTGAGGCTATACTCCTCCCGTGGGGAGTTATGCTACGCTCTGCTGCACCCACAACACCAGCCTCAGCGGTCTGCCCTGTAGCGGCGGTTCACTCTGACCGCAATCCACGGGTGGCGTAGTCGGACATTTAAACATCAAAACCACATAAATAGTTCCGCCACTGGTTTGACCGCCCTGAGCCACGGAACCGGGTCGCCGCCACGAAGACTACAACCACCAGCATCCACCAAAAAGGGTCCGGCTCCGGGTGTCCCAAGGCCCAGGGGGTGCGTCAGAACATTTTCATCACCTTTCACAATCACCAATGGGACAAGGCAGGGATGTCCTCTGTCCCCTCTCTTATACATCCTAGTGACGGAGCACCTGCTCTCATCAATTCGCCATAACCCCAATATTAGGTGGATTGAGGTGGGAGGCACCGAGTACAAGTGCTCTCTATTTGCTGATGATGTCCTAGTATATATCACTCAATCACATATATCCATCCCTGCTGTTATGGCTGAAATAGATCACTTTGTTACATGGTAAAATTTTAAAATCAATGCAGCGAAGTCTGAGGCCCTCGATGTCTCCCTCCCCAAATCCATATAGGATTCCATCCAGTCCAACTTTCCCTTTGCCTGGCCCTCACAGGGTATCAAATACTTAGGAATTCCTATTCATAGAGACCTCTCCCATCTATGTTATCTTAATTTTGGGCCCTTTATTGAACAATTCCATACAGACCACGGTTGGCAAGTTAGAACTGTAAGATTCACTACGTGAACCACTGGTGTTTTGTGGAAAAGCACATGTGCACTGTGTTCCAAATTATTATGCAAAAAGTGTTTAGGAGTGATAAGGGAAGAATTTGTTTGTTTGTCAGTTAAACTCATTGATGGTGATGTGTGTCAGGGCTCTTTATATCACTGTAAGCAATTGCAGACACCTGTGCTAATTAGTTTGGCAGGTGTGTCCAATGAAAGGCAAGACTACTTAAGAAGGCTCTCTCACATTATTAAGCAGCCTACATTTTCTGCCAAAATGGGAAAGAAAAAGGATGTGTCGGCTGCTGAGAAGCAACAAATTGTGGAGTGTTTAGGTCAAGGCATGACTACAATCAACATTGTGCGATGATCAGGATGAAGTGTCTTGGCAATCAAGAAGTATGTAGCTGATTCACAGTACACACGTGTGCGTGCTGATAAGGGCAAATTGAGGACTCTTTCCTACAGGCAATTACGTCAGGTTGAAAGAGCAGCGGCAAAAAAGCCTTGTCATAGCAGCAGACAAGTTTTTGAAGCTGCTTGTGCCTCCAACGTCCCCCGAACAACAAGATGCAGGGTCCTTCAGAGGTTTGCAGCTGTGCATACGCCATCCTGTCGACCTCCTCTATCCACTTCACACAAGCAGAAACGGCTCCAGTGGGCCAAACATTACATGAAGACTGATTTCAAAACTGTTTTGTTCACGGATGAGTGCCGTGCAGCGCTCGATGGTCCAGATGGATGGAGTGGAGGATGGCTGGTTGATGGACACCCCACGCAAACACGGCTACAGCGCCAACAAGGAGGAGGTGGAGTAATGTTTTGGGCTGGAATCATGGGGAGAGAGATTGTCGGCCCCTTTAGGATCCCTGAAGGCGCTAAAGATGAACTCCATAATGTATGTGGATTTTCTCAAACAGCACTTCCTGCCATGGTTCAAGAAGAAGAACCGTGTATTTCACAGCAAGATCATTTTTCTGCATGATAATGCACCATCTCATGCTGCACATAAAACATCTGCATCTCTGGCTGATATGGGCATAAAAGGGGACAAACTTATGGTGTGACCCCCATGCTCCCCTGACCTCTACCCCATTCAGAACCTTTGGAGCATCATTAAAAGGAGTGTCTATGATGGCGGGAGGCAGTTCACATCTAAGCAACAGCTCTGGGAGGGTATTCTGTCCTCATGCAAAACAATTGAAGCAGAAACCATCCAAAACCTGACAAATTCAATGGACGAGAGAGTTCAGAAGCTCCTTTCGAACAAGGGGTCCTATGTGAAAATGTAACATCACCTAGAATAAAGTTTTGAGTTGAAAACTGTTTGATTTCAGTTTCTAACAACCTGCTAATGCTTATAATTTCAAAAATGACCATTTTTTTGGTCTTTATTAAAATGAAAAGGTTGATCGAAAAGTTTGGGGGATCTAAGAGTGTGGCAACCCAGTAGTCATGATTACTTCGAATTCTGACAATATGAGGGTCATGCTGCAGGTAGTGCAGCAAAAAGGCACTTATGTGTCTTGCGCATCTCGGAGCCCCAAAATTATTTTCCGGGCTAGATGCAGCTAAAAATTATTTTTAATTTTAAATCTGGTGGAGCTTATTATAGATGGCCTAATAGGATCAGTGCTGCACACTGCTACAAAGCCCAAATTATTTTCCAGTCAAGATACAGATAAACATGATTAGTAATTTGAAAGCTTAAAACGGTTGGTAGGGTGATTTTAACCAATCATCAAGCTTTTACTCTCCCCAGGATGACACAGGGGTAGAAAAGTCGTTTCGGATCCATGATTTGTTCATCTTTATGAACGTGAGTCTGTCTACATTATCAGTGGAGAGCCGCGTGCGCTTATCTGTCAGCACACCACCAGCAGCGCTGAACACACGTTCAGACAGAACGCTGGCTGCGGGGCATGACAAGATCTCCAAGGCGTAAGTGGCTAGCTCCGGCCATTTATCCAGATTGGAAGCCCAAAAAGAGCAAGGGTCCAGTGACACAGTCGTGGCTTCAATGTTTACTTGGAGATACTCCTGTACCATCGTCTCTAGGCGTTGACTATGTGTCAGACTTCTTGTCTCCTGTGGCCTTGCAAAGGATGGGCTAAAAAAGTGGTGAAATGATTCCGCAAAATTGATGTTACCACCAGATACTGTGGTTCTGTTACGGTTTGAGTGCTGAACACTTGACGGTCCCACGGTTGGCAAGTTGGAACTGTGAGATTCACTATGTGCACCACTGGTGTTTTGTGGAAAAGCACATGTAAGATTCTGCAACAGTCTCTGCTGATACTCCTGCATGCGTGCATCCCTTTCTATGGCAGGAATAATTTCTGCAAATTTACTTTTGTACCCGGGATCTAACAGTGTGGCAACCCAGTAGTCAGGATTATTTCTAATTCTCACAATTCGAGGGTCATGTTGCAGGTAGTGCAGCAAGAAGGCACTCATGTGTGTTGCGCATCCAGGAGCACCAAGTCCCTGTTGTGTTGGTGGCGAGGTAACAATCATGCTTCCTTCCTCTGTCCTCTCCCCCCAACCTCGCACAACAGAAATGTGATCAAGGTCTCCCTCATCTGATGAGTCTTCCATCAGTTCGTCCTCCACTACTTCCTGGGCTCCTGCACCTTCCTCACTAGTTTGGCTGCTACCATGCGCCCTGGTAAAACCATCTCCCCCACCCTCACATGCCTGCCGCCTTGGTGCTGCCGACCGTCTGGACCTTGCAGATGTTAGCCCTTCCGCATACAACTCCTCCTCCTCTACTTCCTCCACCTCCTCTTGTGCCACCACCTGACTCCGAATTCTGTTTAACATGTGCTCCAGCATGTAAATCACCGGAATAGTCATGCTGATAATGGCATCGTCAGCACTAAACATCTTCGTCGCCATTTCAAAACTGTGCAGAAGGGTGCATAGGTCCCTGATCTGAGACCACTCCTCCAGCGTGATTTGCCCCACCTCTGAATCTCGTTGGCCCAGGCTATACGTCAGAACGTATTGCACTAGGGCTTGTCGGTGCTGCCACAGTCGCTGCAACATGTGCAGAGTTGAATTCCACCGGGTAGGCACATCGCATTTTAGCCAGTGAAGTGGCAGGCCCAACGACTTCTGTAGAGATGTAAGTCGCTGAGCTGCGGGATGCGAATGGCGGAAGTGAGCACACAGCGACCGTGCCCTCTGCAGAAGGCCATCTAGTCTGGGATAGTGGGCTAAAAATTGCTGGACAACCAGGTTCAACACGTGAGCCATACAAGGCACGTGTGTGACATTGCCCCGGCGAAGGGCCGCACCCAGGTTTGCAGCATTGTCGCACACGGCCTTCCCTGGTTTCAGGTCCAGTGGAGACAACCATTCATGAAATTGGTTCTCCAGAGCTGACCACAACTCCTCAGCTGTGTGACTCACATTTCCCAGACATTTCAATGTAAAAACCGCCTGATGACGTTGAGCCCTACTGCCAGCATAGTAAGGAGGTGTGCAGGATCCCTTCTGCGCAGTTAGAAAGCTTGTGGCATGACCAGACAGGTTTTGGGTGCAGGTGGAAGACCGAGAGGAGGTTGAGGAGGCAGAAGCAGTGGAGGAACTTTGACATAAAGAGGATTGACGCACAACTCGTGGGGACGGCAAGACTTGGACAGCAGCCCCTTGTCCTGCTGTCACCATAGTTACCCAGTGCCCAGTCAGCGACATGTAACGCCCCTGTCCATGCCTACTCGTCCAAGTGTCTGTGGTGAAATGCACCCTGTCACACACAGAGTTTCTCAAAGAAGCGGTGATGTTGTGTGCGACATGCTGGTGTAGCGCAGGCACACCTTTCTTTGAGAAGTAGTGCCGACTGGGCATCTGGTACTGGGGCACTGCGACGGACATAAGGTCTCGAAAATCCTCTGTGTCCACCAGGCGGAAAGGCAGCATTTCTGTAGCCAAGAGCTTGCAGATGGTGAAATTCAACCTCTTAGCTTTCTCATGGCTAGGAGGAAATGGTCTTTTACTTGTCCACATCTGAGGGACCGAGGGCTGGCTATTGTGCTTAGACGGGGTTGATAAGGGTGTCCCCGGCAAACTGCCGGTCTGTGAGGAAGATGCAGGCGGACATGTTAGGTTGCCTTGATCCAAAGGTGGTGCTATCGATGTCGGACAGCGCTCAACACCAGCTGGTGTTACCACCTCCAAAGAAAATGATGACCTGCCAATCACGCTGGCTGTTGCGGGTAAAGAGGTGGCAGGTCTGCGCCCCAAAACAGGTGTGACTGCTGTCCCCCCAGTCACAGAGGATGAAGAGGCCGCGGATGCACAAGATATGGCAGACGGTGGTTGGCCTGGCCGGCTAGGCCGCATTGTAGCACACTGAGCTTCCCACTGCAACTTATGCTTCATGTCCATGTGCCGGTTCATGCATGAAGTACTCAAACTATGTATTTTTTGGCCTCTACTTAGCTTTTGCTGACAAATGTTACAGATAACACGAGTTGGGTCATCTTTATCGATCTGAAAAAATGCCCAGGCTATGCAAGGCTTAGCACCCATGCGACCTGAAGAGCCACCACGACTTGTGGTGAGAGGCAGAGTTGTGTTTGAGGATGCAGTTGTTGACGTGCTTCCAGTACTACGTCTCTGTCCAGGAAGGCGCAACCTGACCTCGTCGTCACTAGCATCTTCCTCCACCTCCTCTGCTGACCTCATCTCTTGGCTGACTGTGGGTTGACAGTAAGTGGGATCTCCGACCTCATCATCATCACCCTGTGCGTTATCACACCCGTCGTCCTCAGAGCCAACCTGTTCCTGCCCTGACAAAAAACTAAAGTTGTCGCTCCAATCAGGTATTTGAGTCTTATCATCGTCTTCCTCATTGTCTCCACCAACAGGAGTTACAGTTTGGGAATGAGGGTCTACATTATGGTCAGAACCTTCTGCGTCTGGTCCTGGATCCGACTCATAAAGATTCTGGGCATCAGTGCAGATCATTTCCTCGTCTGGATTCACAGAAGCGCTGGAGTCGACCTCTGATTCCCAGGCTATAGTATGAGTAAACAGCTCTGCAGACTCAACCATCTGTTCTACCTCATACTCAGACGGGCAGCTGGAGATTTGGGAGCTGTGAGGAAGCAAGTGCGATTTGGGTGACACCTTTGAGGACTGGAGTATTTGTGATGTTGAAGTTGATGTGGAGGAGAGCCCACTTAAAGGAGCACTTGATATCCGTTGAAGCACCTGCTGTTTTTGTGCCTCATCTGGAATTTGTAGCGATTGGCGTGGCCGTAAGAAAGGGATCTTATCACATTGTCCGCTAAAAGAAGTAGACATTTTAGTTTGGCTGGAAGATGGTCTTTCTTCTGCAGATGTTACTGTTGCTTTAACACCTACCCCACGGACACAACCTTTTTTCCCCTTCCCAACACGCCTATTCCCCTTTCCACCAGCAGCAGGCCTTTTTCCACTCATTTTGGTGGTTAACTAATTCACAACTCTGGAGTTGTTTGCACAAAAAAACAATGGATGGTAACCGAGCAGAGCTGAGTGGCCAAACTGTAGTATTAGGCCAAAACTATTGGCTGGGTGAGATGCAGAAAAAAATTATTTTGAATTTGCAACCTGATGGAGGTCAGTATAGATGGACTAATAGACCAAGTCCCACACACTGCTAGAAGCCCAAATATTTTTTCAGAGGTACTGTAGATGCAGATAAAAATTATTTTTAATTTGCAACCTGATGGAGGTCAGTATAGATGGACTAATAGAGAAAGTCCGACACACTACTAGAAGGCCAAATATTTTTTCAGAGCTAGATGCAGAAAAAAATTATATTCAGTTTGCAACCTGATGGAGGTCAGTATAGATGGACTAATAGAACAAGTCCCACACAGAGCTAGAAGCCCAATATTTTTTCAGAGCTAGATGCAGAAAAAAATTATATTCAGTATGCAACCTGATGGAGGTCAGTATAGATGGATTAATAGAACAAGACCCACACACAGCTAGAAGCCCAATATTTTTTCAGAGGTAGATGCAGAAAAAAATATATTCAGTTTGCAACCTGATGGAGGTCAGTATAGATGGACTAATACAACAAGTCCCACACACAGCTAGAAGCCCAAATATTTTTTCAGAGGTACTGTAGATGCAGATAAAAATTATTTTTAATTTGCAACCTGATGGAGGTCAGTATAGATGGACTAATAGAGAAAGTCCGACACACTACTAGAAGGCCAAATATTTTTTCAGAGCTAGATGCAGAAAAAAATTATATTCAGTTTGCAACCTGATGGAGGTCAGTATAGATGGATTAATAGAACAAGACCCACACACAGCTAGAAGCCCAATATTTTTTCAGAGCTAGATGCAGAAAAAAATTATATTCAGTATGCAACCTGATGGAGGTCAGTATAGATGGATTAATAGAACAAGACCCACACACAGCTAGAAACCCAATATTTTTTCAGAGGTAGATGCAGAAAAAAATATATTCAGTTTGCAACCTGATGGAGGTCAGTATAGATGGACTAATACAACAAGTCCCACACACAGCTAGAAGCCCAAATATTTTTTCAGAGGTACTGTAGATGCAGATAAAAATTATTTTTAATTTGCAACCTGATGGAGGTCAGTATAGATGGACTAATAGAGAAAGTCCGACACACTACTAGAAGGCCAAATATTTTTTCAGAGCTAGATGCAGAAAAAAATTATATTCAGTTTGCAACCTGATGGAGGTCAGTATAGATGGATTAATAGAACAAGACCCACACACAGCTAGAAGCCCAATATTTTTTCAGAGGTAGATGCAGAAAAAAATATATTCAGTTTGCAACCTGATGGAGGTCAGTATAGATGGATTAATAGAACAAGACCCACACACAGCTAGAAGCCCAATATTTTTTCAGAGCTAGATGCAGAAAAAAATTATATTCAGTTTGCAACCTGATGGAGGTCAGTATAGATGGATTAATAGAACAAGACCCACACACAGCTACAAGCCCAATATTTTTTCAGAGGTAGATGCAGAAAAAAATATATTCAGTTTGCAACCTGATGGAGGTCAGTATAGATGGATTAATACAACAAGTCCCACACACAGCTAGAAGCCCAAATATTTTTTCAGAGGTACTGTAGATGCAGATAAAAATTATTTTTAATTTGCAACCTGATGGAGGTCTGTATAGATGGACTAATAGAGAAAGTCCGACACACTGCTAGAAGGCCAAATATTTTTTCAGAGCTAGATGCAGAAAAAAATTATATGCAGTTTGCAACCTGATGGAGGTCAGTATAGATGGACTAATACAACAAGTCCCACACACAGCTAGAAGCCCAATATTTTTTCAGAGGTAGATGCAGAAAAAAATATATTCAGTTTGCAACCTGATGGAGGTCAGTATAGATGGAGTAATACAACAAGTCCCACACACAGCTAGAAGCCCAAATATTTTTTCAGAGGTAGATGCAGATAAAAATTATTTTGAATTTGCAACCTGATGGAGGTCAGTATAGATGGACTAATAGAATGATGCTATGCCCAAAAGATTTTACTTCACTAGGTGCAGTAAAAAAATTGGTATTCTATACACAGGTGGTATATCTTGCAACACAGATAGGCTACTCCACTGACTAACACACTCTGCAATAGGCCAAAAAGGATTAGCTTTGCTAGATTCAGCCAAATGCTGTGAAAAAAACTTGCACAGCACTGGCACAGACCTGCCTGGCAAAAACTGATAGGAACTGATGTAACCTAGTCCTGAAAAGGACTCCAATTACAATTAGTCTTTACTCCCACAATCTATCTATTTAAGAGCACAGACCTGCCTGATAAAAGTCGTAGGAAATGCTGTAACCTAGTCCTTAAAAGGACTGCAATCACAACTATTCCCTACTCCCAAGCTATCTGTAGATTTGTGCGAAAATTGGCTTGAAATTAACAAGGTATAGCGCACACAGCAACAGCGGTGCCGTCTAACACGCAGCTGCAGCAGTGAGAAAATGGTGGCGACGGGGAAAATGGCTTGGTCTTATAGGGCAAGGACATGTGACATACACTGCCAATGACACATGCCCTTGCTTGTGTGAAAAAAAGCACTTCGCTCCGTGTGTGCGCTGCTGATAGGCTGACAGATTGCACCTCCCCACTGCAAATGCGGGAAAGAGAAAAAAAAATGGAGATCTTCATTGTTCCTGCAGAGATCCATCCCCTGCCCCTCCCCCCACCCCGCTGTACACTCAAACTGCGTATTAACATTAATTTTCATCATTACTGAGAAAAAATCCAGTTATGATTTTGGTGCACGAACAGTTATCAAACATAACCTCGAACAGCCGAATTTTTCTCAAATTGTTCGTGTTCGCCGAACGGCTCGAACACCGCCCAAAACAGCTCGAATTTGAGATTGGCGAACAGTTCGAGTAGAACAACGCTCATCTCTAATTGCTAACAATAGGAATTCCAGAGAATGGAGGACTTAACTACAACTCCCAGTATGTCCTTAGCAATGGTAAGGAGATACTGGGAGTTGTCACCAGTCATCATCAGACTGTGGACCATATAGGAACCAATGTACTGATTAGATGCAAGCAGTGGAACTATTAAAAGTTTAAAAAGTAACTTACATTTTGGGATATATATTACATGATTTAGGTCCTATAATTTTGAGCAGATTAGTGCGAATCTGAGACCCTGATCACTCAGAAGATCTCTTAGAAGTGAAGAGGTGAGGAGACATGACTATGACTTTCTGCTGCATTTGCTCCGCTCAGTGTACTCTCCTATCTACTGAGCTGCGCTCTTCTAGGAGGTCTTTTAAGCAAAGGAGCAAAGGATTGGGGTCCCCACAAATCTGCTCAGAATTAATGACCCTAAATCACATTAAAAAACGTCCCAAAAGTTGATTTACTCTTTAAGGTTAATTTACATACACACACACACTGTATACGCCGCATGCAACACACACACACACTGTATACGCCGTACGCACCACACACACTGTATACGCCATACGCACCACACACACACTGTATACTCCGCATGCAACACACACACACACACTGTATACGGCGTACGCACCACACACACACTGTATACGCCGTACATACCACACACACTGTATACGCCGTACGCACCACACACACACACTGCATACGCCGTACACACCACACCCACACACACACTGTATACGCCGTACACACCACATACACTGTATACGCCGTACACACACACACACTGTATACGCCGTACACCACACACACTGTATACGCCGTACATACCACACACACACACTCTGTATAAGCCGTACACACCACACACACACACTGTATACGCCGTACACCACACACACACACACACACACTGTATACGCCGTACGCACCACACACACACACACACACACTGTATATGCTGTACATACCACATACACTGTATACGCCGTACGCACCACCACACACACTGTATACGCCGTACACACCACACACACACTGTATACGCCATACACACCACACACACTGTATACGCCGTACACACCACATACACTCTATATGCCGTATGCAACACCACACACACTGTATACGCCGTACACACCACACACACACTGTATACGCCGTACGCACCACCACACACTGTATACGCCGTACGCACCACACACACACTGTATACGCCATACATACCACATACACTGTATACGCCGTACGCACCACCACACACACTGTATACGCCGTACGCACCACCACACACACTGTATACGCCGTACGCACCACCACACACACTGTATACGCCGTACGCACCACCACACACACGCAGTCTGTATACATCGTATGCACCACACACACGCACTCTGTATACACCGTACGCACCACACACACACTGTATACGCCATACGCACCACACACACACTGTATACTCCGCATGCAACACACACACACACACTGTATACGGCGTACGCACCACACACACACTGTATACGCCGTACATACCACACACACTGTATACGCCGTACGCACCACACACACACACTGTATACGCCGTACACACCACACACACACACACACTGTATACGCTGTACATACCACATACACTGTATACGCCGTACACACACACACACTGTATACGCCGTACACCACACACACTGTATACGCCGTACATACCACACACACACACACTCTGTATAAGCCGTACACACCACACACACACACTGTATACGCCGTACACCACACACACACACACACACTGTATACGCCGTACGCACCACACACACACACACACACTGTATATGCTGTACATACCACATACACTGTATACGCCGTACGCACCACCACACACACTGTATACGCCGTACACACCACACACACACTGTATACGCCGTACGCACCACCACACACTGTATACGCCGTACGCACCACACACACACTGTATACGCCATACATACCACATACACTGTATACGCCGTACGCACCACCACACACACTGTATACGCCGTACGCACCACCACACACACTGTATACGCCGTACGCACCACCACACACACTGTATACGCCGTACGCACCACCACACACACGCAGTCTGTATACATCGTATGCACCACACACACGCACTCTGTATACACCGTACGCACCACACACACTGTATACGCCGTACGCAGCCTCTTGCGTGGTACCACCAGCGGAACACTGTCGCAAAAACGCCGCCGCCGGGATCAGCCGAATGATTCACTGACTGCCGCCATCTTTGTACAGGAGGAGCGCATGCGCAGTTTTAATGTGACCGCCGCTATCTGCCTGCACAAAGATGGCGGCGATCTGATTTACTGCGTGGGGAGACAGCTCAAACGAGAGAACACATGAGGGAAGAACACAGTACAGGAAGGAGAGAGACAGCAGACAAGGGGGAGAGCACATGGGGTACACAGGTCAAAGAAGAGATCACAAAAGAGGAGAAGACAGCAGATGGGGGAGAGAGAAAGCGCACAGGGGGAGAGAGACAGAGCACAGGGGGGAGACAGCTCAAACGGGACAGCACATGAGGGGAGAACACAGCACAGGAAGGAGAGAGACAGCAGACAAGGGGGAGAGCACATGGGGTAGACAGGTCAAAGAAGAGAGCACATAAGAGGAGAAGACAGCAGATGGGGGAGAGAGAAAGCACACAGGGGGAGAGAGACAGAGCACAGGGAGGAGACAGCTCAAACGGGACAGCACATGAAGGGAGAACACAGCACAGTAAGGAGAGAGACAGCAGACAAGGGGGAGAGCACATGGGGTAGATAGGTCAAAGAAGAGATCACATGAGAGGAGAAGACAGCAGATGGGGGAGAGAGAAAGCGCACAGGGGGAGAGAGACAGAGCACAGGGGGGAGACAGCTCAAACGGGACAGCACATGAGGGGAGAACACAGCACAGGAAGGAGAGAGACAGCAGACAAGAGGGAGAGCACATGGAGAAGATAGGTCAAAGAAGAGATCACAGACGGGAGAAGTCAGCACATGGGGGAAAGAGAGAGTGAATAGGTGAGTGAGCACATGGGGGGGAGGAGATTCTCAGCACTGCAAAGCCTGCCCCCATCGTGACATTACTGACCTCCCGATGCGATAGCATCGGGCCTCCATCTAGTATATACAGTACAGACCAAAAGTTTGGACACACCTTCTCATTTAAAGATTTTTCTGTATTTTCATGACTATGAAAATTGTACATTCACACTGAAGGCATCAAAACTATGAATTAACACATGTGGAATTATATACTTAACAAAAAAAGTGTGAAACTACTGAAAATATGTCTTATATTCTAGGTTCTTCAAAATAGCCACCTTTTGCTTTGATGACTGCTTTGCACACTCTTGGCATTCTCTTGATGAGCTTCAAGAGGTAGTCACCGGAAATGGTCTTCCAACAATCTTGAAGGAGTTCCCAGAGATACTTAGCACTTGTTGGACCTTTTGCCTTCACTCTGCGGTCCAACTCACCCCAAACCATCTCGATTGGGTTCAGGTCTGGTGACTGTGGAGGCCAGGTCATCTGGCGTAGCACCCCATCACTCTCCTTCTTGGTCAAATAGCCCTTACACAGCCTGGAGGTGTGTTTGGGGTCATTGTCCTGTTGAAAAATAAATGATGGTCCAACTAAACGCAAACCGGATGGAATAGCATGCCGCTGCAAGATGCTGTGGTAGCCATGCTGGTTCAGTATGCCTTCAATTATGAATAAATCCCCAACAGTGTCACCAGCAAAGCACCCCCACACCATCACACCTCCTCCTCCATGCTTCACGGTGGGAACCAGGCATGTAGAGTCCATCCGTTCACCTTTTCTGCGTCGCAGAAAGACACGGTGGTTGGAACCAAAGATCTCAAATTTGGACTCATCAGACCAAAGCACAGATTTCCCCTGGTCTAATGTCCATTCCTTGTGTTCTTTAGCCCAAACAAGTCTCTTCTGCTTGTTGCCTGTCCTTAGCAGTGGTTTTCTAGCAGCTATTTTACCATGAAGGCCTGCTGCACAAAGTCTCCTCTTAACAGTTGTTGAAGAGATGTGTCTGCTGCTAGAACTCTGTGTGGCATTGACCTGGTCTCTAATCTGAGCTGCTGTTAACCTGCGATTTCTGAGGCTGGTGACTCGGATAAACTTATCCTCAGAAGCAGAGGTGACTCTTGGTCTTCCTTTCCTGGGGCGGTCCTCATGTGAGCCAGTTTCTTTGTTTTCTTGATGGGTTTTGCAACTGCACTTGGGGATACATTCAAAGTTTTCCCAATTTTTCGCACTGGCTGACCTTCATTTCTTAAAGTAATGATGGCCACTCGTTTTTCTTTACTTAGCTGCTTTTTTCTTGCCATAATACAAATTCTAACAGTCTATTCAGTAGGACTATCAGCTGTGTATCCACCTGACTTCTGCACAACACAACTGATGTTCCCAACTCCATTTATAAGGCAAGAAATCCCACTTATTAAACCTGACAGGGCACACCTGTGAAGTGAAAACCATTTCCGGTGACTACCTCTTGAAGCTCATCAAGAGAGTGCCAAGAGTGTGCAAAGCAGTCATCAAAGCAAAAGGTGGCTACTATGAACAACCTAGAATATAAGACATATTTTCAGTTGTTTCACACTTTTTTGTTAAGTATATAATTCCACATGGGTTAATTCATAGTTTTGATGTCTTCAGTGTGAATGTACAATTTTCAAAGTCATGAAAATACAGAAAAATCTTTAAATGAGAAGGTGTGTCGAAACTTTTGGTCTGTACTGTATATATATTACATATTCTACAAGCAGGGCTTGTGGATTGTCCATTATTCTAATATACAACATATAAAGTGCAGTGCAGGAGGGGAAGGCGAAGGACCTGACTAATCCCCCCAAATATTAATGATAGTGTGTAAAATAATCACAGGCTGCAATTACCCACAATGTTTTTTAGTTTTGTTTTTTTAAACAATTAATATCAACTTTTTCTTGTGGTTGTAAATGTGAAATAACAGTGAGAGCCATGATGACATCACAATGCACATGACATCATAGACATGACAGCTGGAGTAGAATGTATGAAGCTCTGCACCAGAGCCATCTTGTGTCACTAGGATCTGACAGCTGGAAGGGGACGAGTCCAGGTAGGGAGCACATTACTTTTAAGCTTTGGTATACTTATAGCGTATCCCCCGGATTTATCATGGATCTCCAGAAACACTCTGTAATAAGACATTTTCAGGACCACCCCTTACCTAAATGAGGAGTCACTGATGATCTGTTGATATGAACAAGTATGGCAGCTAAACCCCCAGCAATGAGCTGCTATATTGCTGGGGAAGCAGCGTTTTCCATGCCCCCTATAGAAGGAGGATGACAATGTGATGATACATATTTGTTGGGGGTCTTCCAGCTCTTTGCACTGGCCCCCCACTATGGCAGACTACAATGGAGCTCGCCCCCTATGTCACCCCTATGCTCTAGTAAGGCATGTAGATAGGGGGGCTCAAGTTGGGACATCTTTATGGGGCTCCATTTTTGGATCGTTTTGCCATTGACGTGGTAGAATTACAGCACTTTGTAACAGAAATTTAGTAGCGTATGCCATCATTCTCTGTTGTCAGCTCCTTTGTTCCTATTGAATTCGGGGGGGACATTGGAGTTGTAGTTTGGGGGTCAGGAATGGCAGGATGGGGTCCTGGGTGGTATTTTAGTACATAGAGCAGTAGGTAATATAGATAAAATAAAAGGCTCCTTTTAAATGTGCGTCATAGAATTATAAAATGAGGTCGGGGTTTTGTCTTTTTATTGAATTAATTTGTTGTTGATGTTGTAAACTGGATCCATAAAAAGCAGTGAGAGTTTTAATGACAACACAGGGCGCGTGATGTCATCGACATCCCATGACATCACAGATGAAATAGAATGTGCACATTTCTAAACCTGAATCATTTTATGTCTTTAACCCCGGACAGCTTGAAGGAGACTGGTCCAGGTAAGCGTCTCTTCACACAATCTTGGGGTCCTGTTTACCCATCATGTAGCTGGGGGTGTTTGTGGTGAAGTTCAGCACTGCACCATGTTGCCCCCCAAAAAATCAGAGGCAACACGTCTGTGTCATGTGCTTATTGCTGTGATTGTCAAGGTGATGCCTTTAGGGATCGCTGACACTGCTGAGTAGCCGGCATATAACTCGGATGAGTATAGCACTCACTCCAATGTTATACTATGGGGCAGTGCCAACTAGTGTTTATTTTCTCATGCCAAGTCGGCATGAGAAAAAAATTGCTGCATGCTGCAATTGGCAGAGTATATCAGACGACGCGCCCATACAAGTCTATGGATACGTGAAAAACATCGGACTGCACTCAGATGTCATCCGAGTGCAGTCCAATATACGCCGGCTGACACACAATTGAGAAGATGGAGAAATTAAATGCTCCATCTTCTCCACACCTGTGATCCGAATCTCGCATGCGAGAGAATTGGATCACAAACACAATATTGTTGATATTTTCCATTGAAGTAAGGCCCCCCTAAGGCGAAGGTCTGGACAGTAAGAAACCCTTCCAGTGTCAATGACCACCTAATGGTTCAAAAATATCTACCCCACTTTTTGCTATAAAGTGTAGATTGAGCATCCCAGAATGCCAAAGGGGATCCAGAAACCAGAATATTTAATACCTTATTTCAATCAGACTTCACCAATCTTTTTTTTTTTTCGTTTGTCCCATAGGGCGGAACGTTAAGTCGTCTGAAGAAACGCAGTGAGAAGGCATTCGTCTTGACTAGCGGAGAGGTTACTCCTTTGCTACAGGAGTCTGACAGGTAAGTGGACATTTTATCTCATCCATCAATTCCTCCCCTTGTATATTTATTGCAGAATTGCCGTTTTAATCACCCAAAAAGCGCATTGACCGGATATTTAACCAACTCACCACTTAGTTCAATCTAGCAATTTTAGGACTTCAATCCTGAAATACTTATTGGGTAGAATGGCTTCACTGACTTAATTTCTAATATGTCCATTTTCCAACTTCAACCAAGAGGATATGCTGGTCTTGGAATATTTTCACTAGAACCGGTATAACTACGTCCATCATGCTCCTCCAGTTAGGAGGATAGACTGGGATATTGATGGTTTATCAGCCCCACACTGGCGAATCCAGATCCAACTTCCATTAGGAGGGCAGACTGGTATACGGTGGGGAAAAGAAGTATTTAATACACTGCCGATTTTGCAAGTTTTCCCACCTACAATGAATGGAGAGATCTGTAATTTTTATCGTAGGTCACTTCACCTGTGAGAGACCGAGTTTAAAAATAAAATCCAGAAAAATCACATTGTATGATTAACATTACATAATTCATTTGCATTTTATTGCATGAAATAAGTATTTGATACAATAGAAAAATAGAACTTAATATTTGGTACAGAAACCTTTGTTTGCAATTACAGAGGTCAGATATTTCCTGTAGTTCTTGACAAAGTTTGCACATAATAAAGCAGAGATTTTGGCCCTCTCCTCCATACGGATCTTCTCCAGATCTTTCAAGTTTCGGGGCTGTTGCTGGGCAATATTGAGTTTCAGCTCCCTCCAAAGCTTTTCTACTGGGATCAGGTCTGGAGACTGGCTAGACCACTACAGGACCTTGAAATGCTTCTTATCGAGCCACGCCTTAGGTTGCCCTGGCTGTGTGTTTCGGATCATTGTCATGCTGGAAGACCCAACCACAACCCATCTTCAACGTGCTTACTGAGGGAAGCAAGATACATGACCCCATCCATCCTCCCTTCAATACATTGCAGTCGTCCTGTCCCCTTTGCAAAAAAAAGCACCTCCGAAGTATGAGGATTCCCCCGCCATGCTTCATGGTTGGGAGAGTGTTCTTGGGGTTGTACTCATCCTTCTTCTTCCTCCAAACAAGGTGAGTGGAGTGGACACCAAAAAGTTCTATTTTGATCTCATCTGACCACATGACCTTCTCCCATGCCTCCTCTGGATCATCCAGATGGTTATTGGCAACTTCAAACAGGCCTGGATATGTGCTGGGGTGAGCACTGGACCTGGTGTGCCCTGCAGGATTTTAATCCATGATAGCGTAGTGTGTAACTAATGGTAATGTTTGAGACTGTGGTGCCAGCTCTATTTAGGTCATTGGCCAGGTCCTCCCATGTAGTTCTGGGCTGATTCCTGACGTTTCTCAGAATCATCCTTACCCCACGAGGCGAGATCTTGCATGGAGCCCCAGACCGAGGAAGACTTAGTCATCTTGTGTTTCTTCCATTTTCTAATAATTGCGCCAACAGTTGTTGGCGTCTCGTGAAGCTGCTTGCTTATTGTCCTGTAGCCCATCCCAGCCTTGTGTCTTTTATACAGGTAATAAGTTCAAACAAGTGCAATTAATACAGGTAATGAGTGCAGAGTAGGAGGGCTTCTTAAAGAAAAACTAACAAGTATGTGAGAGCCAGAATTCTTGCTGGTTGGTAGGTGATCAAATACTTATTTCATGCAATAAAATGCAATTTAATTATTTAAAAATCATATAATGTGATTTTCTGATTTTTAGATTTTGTCTCTCACAGATGAAGTGACCTACGATAAAAATGACAGACCTCTACGCTCTTTGTAGGTAGGAAAACTTGCAAAATCGGCAGTGTATCAAATACTTATTTTCTCCACTGTAGTGCTGTCCAACATGACACCATCAAGCTCATCTTACCACTCCATACCAGGAGGGTAGATTGGGGCATTAACAGTTTAATCACTTTGTGTCCACAAGGCCATCTCTTCCAACTAGGAGCCTTAACTGGACTTACAGTGGTTTTATTCAGCTTAT
Organism: Phyllobates terribilis; assembly: GCF_046119375.1. Lineage (NCBI taxonomy): Eukaryota > Metazoa > Chordata > Amphibia > Anura > Dendrobatidae > Phyllobates > Phyllobates terribilis. Next base: position 10,949,299 of record NW_027362798.1, on the reverse strand, counting down.
TGCAGCCATGTCCAGCTTGCACCTCCAATAAGGAGAGTAAACTGAAATGTAGATGTTTATCAGCTTAAATGCTGAGCAGTCCATCCTATGACACCGGACCAGGAGGAGCAGCTGGACTTACACTGGTTTTGCTCAGCTCAGCCATACCCAACTTACAAATCCAACTTAAAGGATAACCTGGAAACTAAATGGTTAACCAACTTAAACGCCAACCAGTCCAATTTATGACTCCAGACCCCGAATATTAATTGAACTTACAATGATTTCATGTGTCTTATGACCAGTGGCGTAACTAGAGTCTGAATATATATATCCCGAATATGTCCCCCATTCTGCCGCTGTTCTTTATTGTATAAAAAAAAAACTAAGCCATTATACTCACCAGGGGTGTACATTCAAGTCATGGGGCTCCAGAGCATAAGTATAACGCACTCCCCATAGTCCTTCATATAGTATAATGCATCCCATAGTCCTCCATATAGTATAATGCATCCCATTCTCCTCTATATAATAAACTGTACAGCCCATAGTCGTCCATAAAGTATAATGCACAGCTCCTAGTCGTACATGTAGTATAATGCACCCCATAGTTTTCAATAAAGTATAAAGCACCTCCACAGTCATACATAGTAGTATAATGCACCACATCATAATATATAGCAGTATAATTCACCCCCATAGTCATATATGGTAATATAATGTACCTCCATAGTCATATAAAGTAGTGTAATGCACCTCCATAGTCATATATAGTAGTATAATGCACCTCCATAGTCATATATAGCAGTATAATGCACCCCATCGTCATATATAGCAGTATAATGCAAGCCATAGTCCTATATAGCAGTATAATGCACCCCCAGTCATATATAGTAGTATAATGCACCCCATAGACATGTACAGTAGTATAATGCATCCTCATAGTCATATATAGTAGTATAATACACTTCATAGTCATCCATAGAAGTATAATGCACCCCCATCGTCACATAAAGCAGTATAATGCACTCCATAGTCATATAAGGCAGTATAATGTACCCCCATATAGTTTATATAGTAGTATAATGCACCCCATAGTCATATATAGCAGTATATTGCACCTCCTGGTCATATATAGTTGTATAATGTACCCCCATAGGCATATATAATAGTATACTGCACCCCCATAGTCATATACACTAGTATAAAGCATCCCATAGTCATATACAGTAGTATAAAGCACCCCATAGTCATATATAGTAGTATAAAGCACCCCATAGTCATATATAGTAGTATAAAGCACCCCATAGTCATATATAGTAGTATAATGCACCCCACTGTCATATCAGTATAATGCACCCCCATAGTCATATATAGTAGTATAATGCACCCACATAGTCATATATAGTAGTATAATACACCTTCATAGTCATATACAGAAGTATAATGCACCCCTATAGTCATCCGTAGTAGTATAATACAACCCCAATAGTCATCCGTAGTAGTATAATACAACCCCCATAGTCATATATAGTAGTGTAATGCACCTCCATAGTCATAAATAGTAGTATAATGCACCACCATAGTCATAAATAGTAGTAAAATGCACCCTATAGTCATATATAGCACTATATTGCACTTCAGTCATATATAGCAGTATAATGTACCCCCATAGTCATATATAGCAGTATAATGTACATCATAGTCATATATAGCAGTATAATGCACCCTTATAGCCATATATAGTAGTATAGTATACCCCATATTCATATATAGTAGTATAATGTACCCCATAGTCATATAGCAGTATAATGCTCCCCGTAGTCATATATAGTAGTATAAAGCACCTCATAGTCATATATAGTGTTACGGGTCCGGGGGGTAGAACCTCTGTGCTATGGTGCAAGGAGGGACACAGAGGGGCGTAACTAAGTATCAACCCGGACCGACCCTGGTCGTACGGCGGTTAACGACTCCGTGACCAGGGAGGGACCGAGCCGAGGGACCAGGTGCTACTCTGGGGATGACCTTGTAAGGGAGCAGGTGACCTTCACGGTACAGATGGCAGGGACTGACCGGAATAGCAGGTAGGCACAGCAGGCAGGCTGGCGAGCAGGAGTCTCTAGGTGGGCTGGCAGGTGGTCACGGCAAGTGACGGCAGGAGTCTCTAGGTGGTCACGGCAAGTGACGGCAGGAGTCTCTAGGTGGGCTGGCAAGTGGTCACGGCAAGTGACGGCAGGAGCCTCCAGGAAGGCACGGCAGGTAACAGGCAGGTCACAGGCAAGTGCTCCCAGGTAAGCGGGCTGACAGGCACGGCAGGTACCAGGCAGGCAACAGGCAAGTGCTCCCAGGTGAGCGGGCTGGCAGGCACGGCAGGTAACAGGCTGGTGGGCAAGACTGGTAGTCAGGCTAGCAGCGGGACCTGAGGGCTGAAGCAGAAGTCAGAAACACTGTGCAACAACTTTTGCTCGGGCACCTCCATTTTGGAGGAGGTGCCTTATATATGGGAGGACCCTCGGCTATTGGCCGAGGACTCCTTAGGACGGCGCACGCGGCCCCTTTAAGAGGGAGGGAGCGAGCGCGCCCTAAGCACAGTGCCCGGGGAGCTGCGCGCGCCGGCAACAGGAAGAGGAGCGCTGGTGAACGCAGAGCGTGGAGCGAGGAGGTGAATGGGACGGCGTCTCTGCCTAGCAGGGGGCAGAGACGCCGATGCTACATATAGTAGTATGGCAACTTATTTAAAATAAATATTTAAATACTCTACCCACCTTCCCTTCACTCCCGCTCCGCAAGTCCTGTTGTGAAGCAGGCAGCTGACTTCGGCCTGTGACGGGAGTGCATGACGTTACTGCGATGCGCCCCGTCATGTGCTGGCCTATGATTGGCCGACAGAATGCATTGTCGCTAAAGGACCCAATAGGTATGTCCACAGCAATACACTTCAACTGGATGTGCGTAGGAGGACACACATCTAATTAAAGGTTCTGCTGGTGTCGGCGGGCCCCTGATCCTCCGGGCCTTTGTGACTTGCTGCGACCGCAGTCGTTACTCCCCTACTAATCACAACCATGACCAACTTCAACTAGAACGATAACTGGGACATAAATATTTTGCTAAGTAAAATGTCGACCAGTCCATTCTGAGACTCCCGACATCAGACTTAAAATAGCTTCATTCTGTTTAAAGCAACCATTTACACCTCCTACCAACAAGAGGCCAAACTGGGACATGGATAGCATATTGAACAGGTCTGCCTTTAACATCTAAGTATGACGGATGGACTGGAAATTTGTTGGCCTCACCAGCTACCCTCAGGACTGTACTTTATTAAGGCACCTCCTTGTTGTTTGATAGGATCAGCCGTTATCACCCGGAAGTCATTCTTACCAATATCAGCAGAATTGCTAGTTAATGAAGCATTGAGACAGTAAAGAAAACAAGCCTACAAACCACAATCGGCTGACATACCACTGAAAGTAGCCCGGGGCGGGCGGGCGGGCCCCACAGTCCGGACCCGGGGCGGGCGGGCCCCACAGTCCGGACCCGGGGCGGGCGGACCCCACAGTCCGGACCCGGGGCGGGCGAGCCCCACAGTCCGGACCCGAGGCTAGATCCGGGACAGGCGGCCTAACAATCCAGACACAGGGCGGACGGGCCCCACAGTCCAGGCTCGGGGAGGACGGGCCCCACATTCCAGGCTCGGGTTGGACGGGCCCCACGGTCCAGGCTCGGGGCGGACGGGCCCCACGGTCCAGGCTCGGGGAGGACGGGCCCCTCGGTCCAGGCTCGGGGAGGACGGGCCCCTCGGTCCAGGCTCGGGGAGGACGGGCCCCTCGGTCCAGGCTCGGGGAGGACGGGTCCCACGGTCCAGGCTCGGGGAGGACGGGCCGCACGGTCCAGGCTCGGGTGAACAGGCCCCAAAGTCCAGGATCGGGGCGGACGGGGGGCCCCACAGTCCGGAGTCGGGGCGGGTGGGGGGCCCCACAGTCCGGACCCGGGGCAGGCGTGGGTCCCCACTGTCCAGACCTGGAGCTAGACCCGGGGCAGGCGGCCCCACAGTCAGGACACGGGGCCGATGGGCCCCACAGTCAGGACACGGGGCTGGCTGGCCCCACAGTCAGGACACGGGGCGGGCGGGGGGCCCCACAGTCAGGACACGGGACGGGCGGGGGGCCCCACAGTCAGGACACGGGACGGGCGGGGGGCCCCACAGTCAGGACACGGGTGGGCAGGGGGCCCCACAGTCCGGATGCGGGGCTAGTCCCGGGGCAGGCAGCCCCACAGTCCTGGCTCGGGGCTAGACCCGGGGCCAGCCGGCCCCACAGTCCAGACCCGGGGCGGGCGGGGGGCCCCACAGTCCAGGCTCGGGCGGACGGGCCCCACAGTCCAGGCTCGGAGTGGATAGGCCCCACAGTTCACGCTCGGGCCCCACAGTCCACGCTCGGGGCGGACGGGCCCCACAGTCCAGGCTCAGGGCGGACGGGCTCCCCTTTCCCACTCGGGGCGGGCATGTCCCACAGTCCAGGCTCGGGGCGGGCGTGCCCCACAGTTCAGACCTGGGGCTAGACCCGGGGCAGGCGGCCCCAAGTACGGACACGGGGCGGATGGGCCCCACAGTCTGGACTCGGGGCGGGCGAGCCCTACAGTCAGAACACGGGGCGGGCGGGCCCCACAGTCCGGACACGGGGCGGACGGGCCCCACAGTCCGGACACGGGGCGGACGGGCCCCACAGTCCGGACACGGGGCGGACGGGCCCCACAGTCCGGACACGGGGCGGACGGGCCCCACAGTCCGGACACGGGGCGGACGGGCCCCACAGTCCGGACACGGGGCGGACGGGCCCCACAGTCCGGACACGGGGCGGACGGGCCCCACAGTCCGGACACGGGGCGGACGGGCCCCACAGTCCGGACACGGGGCGGACGGGCCCCACAGTCCGGACACGGGGCGGACGGGCCCCACAGTCCGGACACGGGGCGGACGGGCCCCACAGTCCGGACACGGGGCTAGTCCCGGGGCAGGCGGCCCAAAGTCTGGACACGGGGTGGGCGAGCCCCACAGTCAGGACACGGGGCGGGCGGGCCCCACAGTCAGGACACGGGGCGGGCGAGCCCCACAGTCAGGACACGGGGCGGGCGAGCCCCACAGTCAGGACACGGGGCGGGCGAGCCCCACAGTCAGGACACGGGGCGGGCGAGCCCCACAGTCAGGACACGGGGCGGGCGAGCCCCACAGTCAGGACATGGGGCGGGCGGGCCCCACAGTCAGGACATGGGGCGGGCGGGCCCCACAGTCAGGACATGGGGCGGGCGGGCTGCACAGTCAGGACATGGGACGGGCGGGCCCCACAGTCAGGACACGGGGCGGGCGGGCCCCACAGTCCAGACCTGGGGCTAGACCCGGGGCAGGCGGCCCATAGTCCAGACACGGGGTGGACGGGCCCCACAGTCCGGACACGGGGCGGGCATACCCCAAAGTCCAGACCTGGGGCTAGACTCGGGGCTGGCGGCCCCACAGTCCAGACCTGAGGCTAGACCCGGGGCAGGCTGTCCCATATTCTAGACACGGGGTGGACGGGCCTCACAGACCTGACATGGGGCGGACATGCCCCACAGTCCAGACCTGGGGCTAGACCCGGGGCAGGCGACCCACAGTCCGGACACGGGGCGGACGGGCCCCACAGTCCGGACACGGGGCGGACGGGCCCCACAGTCCGGACACGGGGCAGACGGGCCCCACAGTCCGGACACGGGGCGGACGGGCCCCACAGTCCGGACACGGGGCGGACGGGCCCCACAGTCCGGACACGGGGCGGACGGGCCCCACAGTCCGGACACGGGGCGGACGGGCCCCACAGTCCGGACACGGGGCGGACGGGCCCCACAGTCCGGACACGGGGCGGACGGGCCCCACAGTCCGGACACGGGGCGGACGGGCCCCACAGTACGGACACGGGGCTAGTCCCGGGGCAGGCGGCCCAAAGTCTGGACACGGGGTGGGCGAGCCCCACAGTCAGGACACGGGGCGGGCGGGCCCCACAGTCAGGACACGGGGCGGGCGAGCCCCACAGTCAGGACACGGGGCGGGCGAGCCCCACAGTCAGGACACGGGGCGGGCGAGCCCCACAGTCAGGACACGGGGCGGGCGAGCCCCACAGTCAGGACACGGGGCGGGCGAGCCCCACAGTCAGGACATGGGGCGGGCGGGCCCCACAGTCAGGACATGGGGCGGGCGGGCCCCACAGTCAGGACATGGGGCGGGCGGGCTGCACAGTCAGGACATGGGACGGGCGGGCCCCACAGTCAGGACACGGGGCGGGCGGGCCCCACAGTCCAGACCTGGGGCTAGACCCGGGGCAGGCGGCCCATAGTCCAGACACGGGGTGGACGGGCCCCACAGTCCGGACACGGGGCGGGCATACCCCAAAGTCCAGACCTGGGGCTAGACTCGGGGCTGGCGGCCCCACAGTCCAGACCTGAGGCTAGACCCGGGGCAGGCTGTCCCATATTCTAGACACGGGGTGGACGGGCCTCACAGACCTGACATGGGGCGGACATGCCCCACAGTCCAGACCTGGGGCTAGACCCGGGGCAGGCGACCCACAGTCCGGACACGGGGCGGACGGGCCCCACAGTCCGGACACGGGGCGGACGGGCCCCACAGTCCGGACACGGGGCGGACGGGCCCCACAGTCCGGACACGGGGCGGACGGGCCCCACAGTCCGGACACGGGGCGGACGGGCCCCACAGTCCGGACACGGGGCGGACGGGCCCCACAGTCCGGACACGGGGCGGACGGGCCCCACAGTCCGGACACGGGGCGGACGGGCCCCACAATCCGGACACGGGGCGGACGGGCCCCACAGTCCGGACACGGGGCGGACGGGCCCCACAGTCCGGACACGGGGCGGACGGGCCCCACAGTCCGGACACGGGGCGGACGGGCCCCACAGTCCGGACACGGGGCGGACGGGCCCCACAGTCCGGACACGGGGCGGACGGGCCCCACAGTCCGGACACGGGGCGGACGGGCCCCACAGTCCGGACACGGGGCGGACGGGCCCCACAGTCCGGACACGGGGCGGGCGAGCCCCACAGTCAGGACACGGGGCGGGCGGGCCCCACAGTCAGGACACGGGGCGGGCGGGCGGGCGGGCCCCACAGTCAGGACATGGGGCGGGCGGGTGGGCCCCACAGTCAGGACATGGGGCGGGCGGGCCCCACAGTCAGGACATGGGGCGGGCGGGCTCCACAGTCAGGACATGGGGCGGGCGGGCTGCACAGTCAGGACATGGGGCGGGCGGGCCCCACAGTCAGGACACGGGGCGGGCGGGCCCCACAGTCCAGACCTGGGGCTAGACCCGGGGCAGGCGGCCCATAGTCCAGACACGGGGTGGACGGGCCCCACACTCCGGACACGGGGCGGGCATGCCCCATAGTCCAGACCTGGGGCTAGACCCGGGGCTGGCGGCCCCATAGTCCAGACCTGAGGCTAGACCCGGGGCAGGCGGTCCCATATTCTACACACGGGGTGGACGGGCCTCACAGACCTGACATGGGGCGGACATGCCCCACAGTCCAGACCTGGGGCTAGACCCGGGGCAGGCGACCCACAGTCCGGACACGGGGTGGACGGGCCCCACAGTCCGGACACGGGGTAAACGGGCCCCACGGGGTGGACGGGCCCCACAGTCCGGACACGGGGTGGACGGGCCCCACAGTCCGGACACGGGGTGGACGGGCCCCACAGTCCGGACACGGGAAGGACGGGCCCCACAGTCCGGACACGGGGCGGACGGGCCCCACAGTCCGGACACGGGGCGGACGGGCCCCACAGTCCGGACACGGGGCGGACGGGCCCCACAGTCCGGACACGGGGCGGACGGGCCCCACAGTCCGGACACGGGGCGGACGGGCCCCACAGTCCGGACACGGGGCGGACGGGCCCCACAGTCCGGACACGGGGCGGACGGGCCCCACAGTCCGGACACGGGGCGGACGGGCCCCACAGTCCGGACACGGGGCGGACGGGCCCCACAGTCCGGACACGGGGCGGACGGGCCCCACAGTCCGGACACGGGGCGGACGGGCCCCACAGTCCGGACACGGGGCGGACGGGCCCCACAGTCCGGACACGGGGCGGACGGGCCCCACAGTCCGGACACGGGGCGGGCGGGCCCCACAGTCCGGACACGGGGCGGGCGGGCCCCACAGTCAGGACACGGGGCGGGCGAGCCCCACAGTCAGGACACGGGGCGGGCGGGACCCACAGTCAGGACACGGGGCGGACGGGCCCCACAGTCAGGACACAGGGCGGGCACCACAGTCAGGACACGGGGCGGGCGGGCCCCACAGTCAGGACACGGGGCGGGCGGGCCCCAGAGTCAGGACACGGGGCGGGCGGGCCCCACAGTCAGGACATGGGGCGGGCGGGTGGGCCCCACAGTCAGGACATGGGGCGGGCGGGCCCCACAGTCAGGACATGGGGCGGGCGGGCTCCACAGTCCGGACACGGGGCGGACGGGCCCCACAGTCCGGACACGGGGCGGACGGGCCCCTCAGTCCGGACACGGGGCGGACGGGCCCCACAGTCCGGACACGGGGCGGACGGGCCCCACAGTCCGGACACGGGGCGGACGGGCCCCACAGTCCGGACACGGGGCGGACGGGCCCCACAGTCCAGGCTCGGGGCGGATGGGCCTCACAGTCCGGACACGGGGCTAGTCCCGGGGCAGGCGGCCCCAAAGTCCGGACACGGGGCGGATGAGCCCCACAGTCTGGACACGGGGCGGGCGAGCCCCACAGTCAGGACACGGGGCGGGCGGGACCCACAGTCAGGACACGGGGCGGGCGGGACCCACAGTCAGGACACGGGGCGGACGGGCCCCACAGTCAGGTCACGGGGCGGACGGGCCCCACAGTCAGGACACGGGGCGGACGGGCCCCACAGTCAGGACACGGGGCGGGCGAGCCCCACAGTCAGGACACGGGGCGGGCGAGCCCCACAGTCAGGACACGGGGCGGACGGGCCCCACAGTCAGGACACGGGGCGGGCGAGCCCCACAGTCAGGACACGGGGCGGGCGGGCCCCACAGTCATGAGATGGGGGGGCGGGCCCGGGGGTCGGGCCCCACAGTCAGGACATGGGGCTGGCGGGCCCCACGGGGCGGGCGGGCCCCACAGCCAGGACATGGGGCGGGCGGGCCCCACAGTCAGGACACGGGGCGGGCGGGCCCCACAGTCAGGACACGGGGCGGTCGGACCCCACAGTCAGGACATGGGGCGGGCGGGCCCCACAGTCAGGACATGGGGCGCCACAGTCAGGACATGGGGCGGGTGCCAGTCAGGACATGGGGCGGGCGGGCCCCACAGTCAGGACATGGGGCGGGCGGGCTCCACAGTCAGGACATGGGGCGGGCGGTCAGGACACGGGGCGGGCCCCACAGTCCAGACCTGGGGCTAGACCCGGGCCAGGGCGGCCCCACAGTCCAGACCTGAGGCTAGACCCGGGGCAGGCGGCCCATAGTCCAGACACGGGGTGGACGGGCCCCACAGTCCGGACACGGGGCGTGCATGCCCCATAGTCCAGACCTGGGGCTAGACCCGGGCCAGGGCGGCCCCACAGTCCAGACCTGAGGCTAGACCCGGGGCAGGCAGTCCCATATTCTAGACACGGGGTGGACGGGCCTCACAGACCTGACATGGGGCGGACATGCCCCACAGTCCAGACCTGGGGCTAGACCCGGGGCAGGCGACCCACAGTCCGGACACGGGGTGGACGGACCCCACAGTCCGGACACGGGGCGGGCATGCCCCATAGTCCAGACCTGGGGCTAGACCCGGGGCTGGCGGCCCCATAGTCCAGACCTGAGGCTAGACCCGGGGCAGGCGGTCCCATATTCTACACACGGGGTGGACGGGCCTCACAGACCTGACATGGGGCGGACATGCCCCACAGTCCAGACCTGGGGCTAGACCCGGGGCAGGCGACCCACAGTCCGGACACGGGGTGGACGGGCCCCACAGTCCGGACACGGGGTAAACGGGCCCCACGGGGTGGACGGGCCCCACAGTCCGGACACGGGGTGGACGGGCCCCACAGTCCGGACACGGGGTGGACGGGCCCCACAGTCCGGACACGGGAAGGACGGGCCCCACAGTCCGGACACGGGGCGGACGGGCCCCACAGTCCGGACACGGGGCGGACGGGCCCCACAGTCCGGACACGGGGCGGACGGGCCCCACAGTCCGGACACGGGGCGGACGGGCCCCACAGTCCGGACACGGGGCGGACGGGCCCCACAGTCCGGACACGGGGCGGACGGGCCCCACAGTCCGGACACGGGGCGGACGGGCCCCACAGTCCGGACACGGGGCGGACGGGCCCCACAGTCCGGACACGGGGCGGACGGGCCCCACAGTCCGGACACGGGGCGGACGGGCCCCACAGTCCGGACACGGGGCGGACGGGCCCCACAGTCCGGACACGGGGCGGACGGGCCCCACAGTCCGGACACGGGGCGGACGGGCCCCACAGTCCGGACACGGGGCGGACGGGCCCCACAGTCCGGACACGGGGCGGGCGGGCCCCACAGTCCGGACACGGGGCGGGCGGGCCCCACAGTCAGGACACGGGGCGGGCGAGCCCCACAGTCAGGACACGGGGCGGGCGGGACCCACAGTCAGGACACGGGGCGGACGGGCCCCACAGTCAGGACACAGGGCGGGCACCACAGTCAGGACACGGGGCGGGCGGGCCCCACAGTCAGGACACGGGGCGGGCGGGCCCCAGAGTCAGGACACGGGGCGGGCGGGCCCCACAGTCAGGACATGGGGCGGGCGGGTGGGCCCCACAGTCAGGACATGGGGCGGGCGGGCCCCACAGTCAGGACATGGGGCGGGCGGGCTCCACAGTCCGGACACGGGGCGGACGGGCCCCACAGTCCGGACACGGGGCGGACGGGCCCCTCAGTCCGGACACGGGGCGGACGGGCCCCACAGTCCGGACACGGGGCGGACGGGCCCCACAGTCCGGACACGGGGCGGACGGGCCCCACAGTCCGGACACGGGGCGGACGGGCCCCACAGTCCAGGCTCGGGGCGGATGGGCCTCACAGTCCGGACACGGGGCTAGTCCCGGGGCAGGCGGCCCCAAAGTCCGGACACGGGGCGGATGAGCCCCACAGTCTGGACACGGGGCGGGCGAGCCCCACAGTCAGGACACGGGGCGGGCGGGACCCACAGTCAGGACACGGGGCGGACGGGCCCCACAGTCAGGACACGGGGCGGACGGGCCCCACAGTCAGGACACGGGGCGGGCGAGCCCCACAGTCAGGACACGGGGCGGGCGAGCCCCACAGTCAGGACACGGGGCGGACGGGCCCCACAGTCAGGACACGGGGCGGGCGAGCCCCACAGTCAGGACACGGGGCGGGCGGGCCCCACAGTCATGAGATGGGGGGGCGGGCCCGGGGGTCGGGCCCCACAGTCAGGACATGGGGCTGGCGGGCCCCACGGGGCGGGCGGGCCCCACAGTCAGGACATGGGGCGGGCGGGCCCCACAGTCAGGACACGGGGCGGGCGGGCCCCACAGTCAGGACACGGGGCGGTCGGACCCCACAGTCAGGACATGGGGCGGGCGGGCCCCACAGTCAGGACATGGGGCGCCACAGTCAGGACATGGGGCGGGTGCCAGTCAGGACATGGGGCGGGCGGGCCCCACAGTCAGGACATGGGGCGGGCGGGCTCCACAGTCAGGACATGGGGCGGGCGGTCAGGACACGGGGCGGGCCCCACAGTCCAGACCTGGGGCTAGACCCGGGCCAGGGCGGCCCCACAGTCCAGACCTGAGGCTAGACCCGGGGCAGGCGGCCCATAGTCCAGACACGGGGTGGACGGGCCCCACAGTCCGGACACGGGGCGTGCATGCCCCATAGTCCAGACCTGGGGCTAGACCCGGGCCAGGGCGGCCCCACAGTCCAGACCTGAGGCTAGACCCGGGGCAGGCAGTCCCATATTCTAGACACGGGGTGGACGGGCCTCACAGACCTGACATGGGGCGGACATGCCCCACAGTCCAGACCTGGGGCTAGACCCGGGACAGGCGACCCACAGTCCGGACACGGGGTGGACGGACCCCACAGTCCGAACACGGGGTGGACGGGCCCCACAGTCCGGACACGGGGTGGACGGGCCCCACAGTCCGGACACGGGGTGGACGGGCCCCACAGTCCGGACACGGGGTGGACTGGCCCCACAGTCCGGACACGGGGTGGACTGGCCCCACAGTCCGGACACGGGGTGGACTGGCCCCACAGTCCGGACACGGGGCGGACGGGCCCCACAGTCCGGACACGGGGCGGACGGGCCCCACAGTCCGGACACGGGGCGGACGGGCCCCACAGTCCGGACACGGGGCGGACGGGCCCCACAGTCCGGACACGGGGCGGACGGGCCCCACAGTCCGGACACGGGGTGGACGGGCCCCACAGTCCAGGCTCGGGGCGGACGGGCCTCACAGTCCGGACACGGGGCTAGTCCCGGGGCAGGCAGCCCCAAAGTCCGGACACGGGGCGGATGAGCCCCACAGACTGGACACGGGGCGGGCGAGCCCCAGAGTCAGGACACGGGGCGGGCGGGCCCCACAGTCAGGACACGGGGCGGGCATGCCCCATAGTCCAGACACGGGGTGGACGGGCCCCACACTCCGGACACGGGGCGGGCATGCCCCATAGTCCAGACCTGGGGCTAGACCCGGGGCTGGCGGCCCCATAGTCCAGACCTGAGGCTAGACCCGGGGCAGGCGGTCCCATATTCTACACACGGGGTGGACGGGCCTCACAGACCTGACATGGGGCGACATGCCCCACAGTCCAGACCTGGGGCTAGACCCGGGGCAGGCGACCCACAGTCCGGACACGGGGTGGACGGGCCCCACAGTCCGGACACGGGGTAAACGGGCCCCACGGGGTGGACGGGCCCCACAGTCCGGACACGGGGTGGACGGGCCCCACAGTCCGGACACGGGGTGGACGGGCCCCACAGTCCGGACACGGGGTGGACGGGCCCCACAGTCTGGACACGGGGCGGACGGGCCCCACAGTCTGGACACGGGGCGGACGGGCCCCACAGTCCGGACACGGGGCGGACGGGCCCCACAGTCCGGACACGGGGCGGACGGGCCCCACAGTCCGGACACGGGGCGGACGGGCCCCACAGTCCGGACACGGGGCGGACGGGCCCCACAGTCCAGGCTCGGGGCGGATGGGCCTCACAGTCCGGACACGGGGCTAGTCCCGGGGCAGGCGGCCCCAAAGTCCGGACACGGGGCGGACGGGCCCCACAGTCCAGGCTCGGGGCGGATGGGCCTCACAGTCCGGACACGGGGCTAGTACCGGGGCAGGCGGCCCCAAAGTCCGGACACGGGGCGGATGAGCCCCACAGTCTGGACACGGGGCGGGCGAGCCCCACAGTCAGGACACGGGGCGGGCGGGACCCACAGTCAGGACACGGGGCGGGCGGGACCCACAGTCAGGACACGGGGCGGACGGGCCCCACAGTCAGGACACGGGGCGGACGGGCCCCACAGTCAGGACACGGGGCGGACGGGCCCCACAGTCAGGACACGGGGCGGACGGGCCCCACAGTCAGGACACGGGGCGGGCGAGCCCCACAGTCAGGACACGGGGCGGGCGAGCCCCACAGTCAGGACACGGGGCGGACGGGCCCCACAGTCAGGACACGGGGCGGGCGAGCCCCACAGTCAGGACACGGGGCGGGCGGGCCCCACAGTCAGGACATGGGGTGGGCGGGCCCCACAGTCAGGACATGGGGCGGGCCCCCCAGTCAGGACATGGGGCTGGCGGGCCCCACAGTCAGGACATGGGGCGGGCGGGACCCACAGTCAGGACATGGGGTGGGCGGGGGTGGGCGGGCCCCACAGTCAGGACATGGGGCGGGCGGGCTCCACAGTCAGGACATGGGGCGGGCGGGCTCCACAGTCAGGACATGGGGTGGGCGGGGGGCGGGCCCCACAGTCAGGACACGGGGCGGGCGGGCCCCACAGTCCAGACCTGGGGCTAGACCCCGGGCAGGCGGCCCATAGTCCAGACACGGGGTGGACGGGCCCCACAGTCCGGACACGGGGCGGGCATGCCCCATAGTCCAGACCTGGGGCTAGACCCGGGGCAGGCGGCCCCACAGTCCAGACCTGAGGCTAGACCGGGGCAGGCGGTCCCATATTCTAGACACGGGGTGGACGGGCCTCACAGACCTGACATAGGGCGGACATGCCCCACAGTCCAGACCTGGGGCTAGACCCGGGGCAGGCGACCCACAGTCCGGACACGGGGCGGACGGGCCCCACAGTCCGGACACGGGGCGGGCGGGCCCCACAGTCCGGACTCGGGGCGGACGGGCCCCACAGTCCGGACTCGGGGCGGACATGCCCCACAGTCCGGACACGGGGCGGACGGGCCCCACAGTCCGGACACGGGGCGGACGGGCCCCACAGTCCGGACACGGGGCGGACGGGCCCCACAGTCCGGACACGGGGCGGACGGGCCCCACAGTCCGGACACGGGGCGGACGGGCCCCACAGTCCGGACACGGGGCGGACGGGCCCCACAGTCCGGACACGGGGCGGACGGGCCCCACAGTCCGGACACGGGGCGGACGGGCCCCACAGTCCGGACACGGGGCGGACGGGCCCCACAGTCCGGACACGGGGCGGACGGGCCCCACAGTCCGGACACGGGGCGGACGGGCCCCACAGTCCGGACACGGGGCGGACGGGCCCCACAGTCCGGACACGGGGCGGACGGGCCCCACAGTCCGGACACGGGGCGGACGGGCCCCACAGTCCGGACATGGGGCAGACGGGCCACACAGTCCAGGCTCGGGGCGGACGGGCCTCACAGTCCGGACACGGGGCTAGTCCCAGGGCAGGCGGCCCCAAAGTCCGGACACGGGGCGGGCGAGCCCCACAGTCAGGACACGGGGCGGGCGAGCCCCACAGTCAGGACACGGGGCGGGCGGGACCCACAGTCAGGACACAGGGCGGGCCCCACAGTCAGGACACGGGGCGGGCGGGCCCCACAGTCAGGACACGGGGCGGGCGGGCCCCACAGTCAGGACACGGGGCGGGCGGGCCCCACAGTCAGGACACGGGGCGGGCGGGCCCCACAGTCAGGACACGGGGCGGGCGGGCCCCACAGTCATGAGATGGGGGGGCGGGCCCGGGGGGGCGGGCCCGGGGGGGCGGGCCCCACAGTCAGGACATGGGGCGGGCGGGCCCCACGGGGCGGGCGGGCCCCACAGTCAGGACATGGGGCGGGCGGGCCCCAGTCAGGACATGGGGTGGGCGGGCCCCACAGTCAGGACACGGGGCGGGCGGGCCCCACAGTCAGGACACGGGGCGGGCGGGCCCCACAGTCAGGACATGGGGCGGGCGGGCCCCACAGTCAGGACACGGGGCGGGCGGGACCCACAGTCAGGACATGGGGCGGGCGGGCCCCACAGTCATGAGATGGGGGGGCGGGCCTGGGGGGGCGGGCCCCACAGTCAGGACATGGGGCGGGCGGGCCCCACGGGGCGGGCGGGCCCCACAGTCAGGACATGGGGCGGGCGGGCTTCACAGTCAGGACATGGGGCGGGCGGGCCCCACAGTCAGGACACGGGGCGGTCGGACCCCACAGTCAGGACATGGGGCGGGCGGGCCCGGGCGGGCCCCACAGTCAGGACATGGGGCGGGCGGGCTCCACAGTCAGGACATGGGGCGGGCGGGCTCCACAGTCAGGACATGGGGCGGGCGGTCAGGACACGGTGCGGGCCCCACAGTCCAGACCTGGGGCTAGACCCGGGCCAGGGCGGCCCCACAGTCCAGACCTGGGGCTAGACCCGGGCCAGGGCGGCCCCACAGTCCAGACCTGGGGCTAGACCCGGGCCAGGGCGGCCCCACAGTCCAGACCTGGGGCTAGACCCGGGCCAGGGCGGCCCCACAGTCCAGACCTGAGGCTAGACCCCGGGCAGGCGGCCCATAGTCCAGACACGGGGTGGACGGGCCCCACAGTCCAGACACGGGGCGTGCATGCCCCATAGTCCAGACCTGGGGCTAGACCCGGGCCAGGGCGGCCCCACAGTCCAGACCTGAGGATAGACCCGGGGCAGGCAGTCCCATATTCTAGACACGGGGTGGACGGGCCTCACAGACCTGACATGGGGCGGACATGCCCCACAGTCCAGACCTGGGGCTAGACCCGGGGCAGGCGACCCACAGTCCGGACACGGGGTGGACGGACCCCACAGTCCGAACACGGGGTGGACGGGCCCCACAGTCCGGACACGGGGCGGACGGGCCCCACAGTCCGGACACGGGGCGGACGGGCCCCACAGTCCGGACACGGGGCGGACGGGCCCCACAGTCAGGACACGGGGCGGGCGGGCCCCACAGTCAGGACATGGGGCGGGCGGGCCCCACAGTCATGAGATGGGGGGGCGGGCCCGGGGGTCGGGCCCCACAGTCAGGACATGGGGCTGGCGGGCCCCACGGGGCGGGCGGGCCCCACAGTCAGGACATGGGGCGGGCGGGCCCCACAGTCAGGACACGGGGCGGGCGGGCCCCACAGTCAGGACACGGGGCGGTCGGACCCCACAGTCAGGACATGGGGCGGGCGGGCCCCACAGTCAGGACATGGGGCGCCACAGTCAGGACATGGGGCGGGTGCCAGTCAGGACATGGGGCGGGCGGGCCCCACAGTCAGGACATGGGGCGGGCGGGCTCCACAGTCAGGACATGGGGCGGGCGGTCAGGACACGGGGCGGGCCCCACAGTCCAGACCTGGGGCTAGACCCGGGCCAGGGCGGCCCCACAGTCCAGACCTGAGGCTAGACCCGGGGCAGGCGGCCCATAGTCCAGACACGGGGTGGACGGGCCCCACAGTCCGGACACGGGGCGTGCATGCCCCATAGTCCAGACCTGGGGCTAGACCCGGGCCAGGGCGGCCCCACAGTCCAGACCTGAGGCTAGACCCGGGGCAGGCAGTCCCATATTCTAGACACGGGGTGGACGGGCCTCACAGACCTGACATGGGGCGGACATGCCCCACAGTCCAGACCTGGGGCTAGACCCGGGGCAGGCGACCCACAGTCCGGACACGGGGTGGACGGACCCCACAGTCCGAACACGGGGTGGACGGGCCCCACAGTCCGGACACGGGGTGGACGGGCCCCACAGTCCGGACACGGGGTGGACGGGCCCCACAGTCCGGACACGGGGTGGACTGGCCCCACAGTCCAGACACGGGGCGGACGGGCCCCACAGTCCGGACACGGGGCGGACGGGCCCCACAGTCCGGACACGGGGCGGACGGGCCCCACAGTCCGGACACGGGGCGGACGGGCCCCACAGTCCGGACACGGGGCGGACGGGCCCCACAGTCCGGACACGGGGCGGACGGGCCCCACAGTCCGGACACGGGGCGGACGGGCCCCACAGTCCGGACACGGGGTGGACGGGCCCCACAGTCCAGGCTCGGGGCGGACGGGCCTCACAGTCCGGACACGGGGCTAGTCCCGGGGCAGGCAGCCCCAAAGTCCGGACACGGGGCGGATGAGCCCCACAGACTGGACACGGGGCGGGCGAGCCCCAGAGTCAGGACACGGGGCGGGCGGGACCCACAGTCAGGACACAGGGCGGACGGGCCCCACAGTCAGGACACAGGGCGGGCCCCACAGTCAGGACACAGGGCGGGCCCCACAGTCAGGACACGGGGCGGGCGAGCCCCACAGTCAGGACACGGGGCGGGCGGGCGGGCCCCACAGTCAGGACATGGGGCGGGCGGGCGGGCCCCACAGTCAGGACATGGGGCGGGCGGGCTCCACAGTCAGGACATGGGGCGGGCGGGCTCCACAGTCAGGACATGGGGCGGGCGGGCTGCACAGTCAGGACATGGGGCGGGCGGGCTCCACAGTCAGGACATGGGGCGGGCGGGCTGCACAGTCAGGACATGGGGCGGGCGGGCCCCACAGTCAGGACACGGGGCGGGCGGGCCCCGGCGGGCCCCACAGTCCAGACCTGGGGCTAGACCCGGGGCAGGCGGCCCATAGTCCAGACACGGGTTGGACGGGCCCCACAGTCCGGACACGGGGCGGGCATGCCCCATAGTCCAGACCTGGGGCTAGACCCGGGGCTGGCGGCCCCACAGTCCAGACCTGAGGCTAGACCCGGGGCGGGCGGTCCCATATTCTAGACACGGGGTGGACGGGCCTCACAGACCTGACATGGGGCAGACATGCCCCACAGTCCAGACCTGGGGCTAGACCCGGGGCAGGCGACCCACAGTCCGGACACGGGGTGGACGGGCCCCACAGTCCGGACCCGGGGTGGACGGGCCCCACAGTCCGGACCCGGGGCGGACGGGCCCCACAGTCCGGACCCGGGGCGGACGGGCCTCACAGTCCGGACACGGGGCTAGTCCCGGGGCAGGCGGCCCCAAAGTCCGGACACGGGGCGGATGAGCCCCAAAGTCCGGACACGGGGCGGATGAGCCCCACAGTCTGGACACGGGGCGGGCGAGCCCCACAGTCAGGACACAGGGCGGGCCCCACAGTCAGGACACGGGGCGGGCGGGCCCCACAGTCAGGACACGGGGCGGGCGGGCCCCACAGTCAGGACACGGGGCGGGCGGGCCCCACAGTCAGGACACGGGGCGGGCGGGCCCCACAGTCAGGACACGGGGCGGGCTGGCCCCACAGTCAGGACACGGGGCGGACGGGCCCCACAGTCAGGACACGGGGCGGACGGGCCCCACAGTCCGGACACGGGGCGGACGGGCCCCACAGTCTGGAGACGGGGCGGACGGGCCCCACAGTCCGGAGACGGGGCGGACGGGCCCCACAGTCCGGACACGGGGCGGACGGGCCCCACAGTCCGGACACGGGGTGGACGGGCCCCACAGTCCAGGCTCGGGGCGGACGGGCCTCACAGTCCGGACACGGGGCTAGTCCCGGGGCAGGCAGCCCCAAAGTCCGGACACGGGGCGGATGAGCCCCACAGACTGGACACGGGGCGGGCGAGCCCCAGAGTCAGGACACGGGGCGGGCGGGACCCACAGTCAGGACACAGGGCGGACGGGCCCCACAGTCAGGACACAGGGCGGGCCCCACAGTCAGAACACAGGGCGGGCCCCACAGTCAGGACACGGGGCGGGCGAGCCCCACAGTCAGGACACGGGGCGGGCCAGTCAGGACATGGGGCGGGCGGGCGGGCCCCACAGTCAGGACATCGGGCGGGCGGGCCCCACAGTCAGGACATGGGGCGGGCGGGCTCCACAGTCAGGACATGGGGCGGGCGGGCTCCACAGTCAGGACATGGGGCGGGCGGGCTGCACAGTGAGGACATGGGGCGGGCGGGCTCCACAGTCAGGACATGGGGCGGGCGGGCTGCACAGTCAGGACATGGGGCGGGCGGGCCCCACAGTCAGGACGCCCGCCCCACAGTCAGGACACGGGGCGGGCGGGCCCCACAGTCCAGACCTGGGGCTAGACCCGGGGCAGGCGGCCCATAGTCCAGACACGGGTTGGACGGGCCCCACAGTCCGGACACGGGGCGGGCATGCCCCATAGTCCAGACCTGGGGCTAGACCCGGGGCTGGCGGCCCCACAGTCCAGACCTGAGGCTAGACCCGGGGCGGGCGGTCCCATATTCTAGACACGGGGTGGACGGGCCTCACAGACCTGACATGGGGCAGACATGCCCCACAGTCCAGACCTGGGGCTAGACCCGGGGCAGGCGACCCACAGTCCGGACACGGGGCGGACGGGCCCCACAGTCCGGACACGGGGCGGACGGGCCCCACAGTCCGGACACGGGGCGGACGGGCCCCACAGTCCGGACACGGGGCGGACGGGCCCCACAGTCCGGACACGGGGCGGACGGGCCCCACAGTCCGGACACGGGGCGGACGGGCCCCACAGTCCGGACACGGGGCGGACGGGCCCCACAGTCCGGACACGGGGCGGACGGGCCCCACAGTCCGGACACGGGGCGGACGGGCCCCACAGTCCGGACACGGGGCGGACGGGCCCCACAGTCCGGACACGGGGCGGACGGGCCCCACAGTCCAGGCTCGGGGCGGACGGGCCTCACAGTCCGGACACGGGGCTAGTCCCGGGGCAGGCGGCCCCAAAGTCCGGACACGGGGCGGATGAGCCCCACAGTCTGGACACGGGGCGGGCGAGCCCCACAGTCAGGACACAGGGCGGGCCCCACAGTCAGGACACGGGGCGGGCGGGACCCACAGTCAGGACACGGGGCGGGCGGGCCCCACAGTCAGGACACGGGGCGGGCGGGCCCCACAGTCAGGACACAGGGCGGGCTGGCCCCACAGTCAGGACACGGGGCGGGCTGGCCCCACAGTCAGGACACGGGGCGGACGGGCCCCACAGTCCGGACACGGGGCGGACGGGCCCCACAGTCCGGACACGGGGCGGACGGGCCCCACAGTCCGGACACGGGGCGGACGGGCCCCACAGTCCGGACACGGGGCGGACGGGCCCCACAGTCCGGACACGGGGCGGACGGGCCCCACAGTCCGGACACGGGGCGGGCGGGCGGGCCCCACAGTCCGGAGACGGGGCGGGCGGGCGGGCCCCACAGTCCGGACACGGGGCGGGCGGGCGGGCCCCACAGTCCGGACACGGGGCGGGCGGGCGGGCCCCACAGTCAGGACACGGGGCGGGCGGGCGGGCCCCACAGTCAGGACACGGGGCGGGCGGGCGGGCCCCACAGTCAGGACATGGGGCGGGCGGGCGGGCCCCACAGTCAGGACATGGGGCGGGCGGGCTGCACAGTCAGGACATGGGGCGGGCGGGCTGCACAGTCAGGACATGGGGCGGGCGGGGCGGGCGGGCCCCACAGTCCAGACCTGGGGCTAGACCCGGGGCAGGCGGCCCATAGTCCAGACACGGGTTGGACGGGCCCCACTGTCCGGACACGGGGCGGGCATGCCCCATAGTCCAGACCTGGGGCTAGACCCGGGGCTGGCGGCCCCACAGTCCAGACCTGAGGCTAGACCCGGGGCAGGCGGTCCCATATTCTAGACACGGGGTGGACGGGCCTCACAGACCTGACATGGGGCGGACATGCCCCACAGTCCAGACCTGGGGCTAGACCCGGGGCAGGCGACCCACAGTCCGGACACGGGGTGGACGGGCCCCACAGTCCGGACACGGGGTGGACGGGCCCCACAGTCCGGACACGGGGTGGACGGGCCCCACAGTCCGGACACGGGGTGGACGGGCCCCACAGTCCGGACACGGGGTGGACGGGCCCCACAGTCCGGACACGGGGTGGACGGGCCCCACAGTCCGGACACGGGGTGGACGGGCCCCACAGTCCGGACACGGGGCGGACGGGCCCCACAGTCCGGACACGGGGCGGACGGGCCCCACAGTCCGGACACGGGGCGGACGGGCCCCACAGTCCGGACACGGGGCGGACGGGCCTCACAGTCCGGACACGGGGCGGACGGACCCCACAGTCCGGACACGGGGCGGACGGGCCCCACAGTCCGGACACGGGGCGGACGGGCCCCACAGTCCGGACACGGGGCGGACGGGCCCCACAGTCCGGACACGGAGCGGACGGGCCCCACAGTCCGGACACGGGGCGGGCGGGCTCCACAGTCAGGACACGGGGCGGGCGGGCTGCACAGTCAGGACATGGGGCGGGCGGGCTGCACAGTCAGGACACGGGGCGGGCGGGCCCCACCGTCAGGACACAGGGCTAATCCCGGGGCAGGTGGCCCCACAGTCAGGACATGGGGCGGGCGGGCTCCACAGTCAGGACATGGGGCGGGCGGGCTGCACGGGCGGGCCCCAGTACACGGGGCGGGCGGGCCCCTCAGTCCAGACCTGGGGCTAGACCCGGGGCAGGCGGCCCCACAGTCCAGACCTGAGGCTAGACCCGGGGCAGGCGGTCCCATATTCTAGACACGGGGTGGACGGGCCTCACAGACCTGACATGGGGCGGACATGCCCCACAGTCCAGACCTGGGGCTAGACCCGGGGCAGGCGACCCACAGTCCGGACACGGGGCGGACGGGCCCCACAGTCCGGACACGGGGCGGACGGGCCCCACAGTCCGGACACGGGGCGGACGGGCCCCACAGTCCGGACACGGGGCGGACGGGCCCCACAGTCCGGACACGGGGCGGACGGGCCCCACAGTCCGGACACGGGGCGGACGGGCCCCACAGTCCGGACACGGGGCGGACGGGCCCCACAGTCCGGACACGGGGCGGACGGGCCCCACAGTCCGGACACGGGGCGGACGGGCCCCACAGTCCGGACACGGGGCGGACGGGCCCCACAGTCCGGACACGGGGCGGACGGGCCCCACAGTCCGGACACGGGGCGGACGGGCCCCACAGTCCGGACACGGGGCGGACGGGCCTCACAGTCCGGACACGGGGCGGACGGGCCCCACAGTCCGGACACGGGGCGGACGGGTCCCACAGTCCGGACACGGGGCGGACGGGCCCCACAGTCCGGACACGGGGCGGACGGGCCCCACAGTCCGGACACGGGGCGGACGGGCCCCACAGTCCGGACACGGAGCGGACGGGCCCCACAGTCCGGACACGGGGCGGACGGGCCCCACAGTCCGGACACGGGGCGGACGGGCCCCACAGTCCGGACACGGGGCGGACGGGCCCCACAGTCCGGACACGGGGCGGACGGGCCCCACAGTCCGGACACGGGGCGGACGGGCCCCACAGTCCGGACACGGGGCGGGCGGGCTCCACAGTCAGGACACGGGGCGGGCGGGCTGCACAGTCAGGACATGGGGCGGGCGGGCTGCACAGTCAGGACACGGGGCGGGCGGGCCCCACCGTCAGGACACAGGGCTAATCCCGGGGCAGGTGGCCCCACAGTCAGGACATGGGGCGGGCGGGCTCCACAGTCAGGACATGGGGCGGGCGGGCTGCACAGTCAGGACATGGGGCGGGCGGGCCCCAGTACACGGGGCGGGCGGGCCCCTCAGTCCAGACCTGGGGCTAGACCCGGGGCAGGCGGCCCCACAGTCCAGACCTGAGGCTAGACCCGGGGCAGGCGGTCCCATATTCTAGACACGGGGTGGACGGGCCTCACAGACCTGACATGGGGCGGACATGCCCCACAGTCCAGACCTGGGGCTAGACCCGGGGCAGGCGACCCACAGTCCGGACACGGGGCGGACGGGCCCCACAGTCCGGACACGGGCCGGACGGGCCCCACAGTCCGGACACGGGGCGGACGGGCCCCACAGTCCGGACACGGGGCGGACGGGCCCCACAGTCCGGACACGGGGCGGACGGGCCCCACAGTCCGGACACGGGGCGGACGGGCCCCACAGTCCGGACACGGGGCGGACGGGCCCCACAGTCCGGACACGGGGCGGACGGGCCCCACAGTCAGGACACGGGGCGGACGGGCCCCACAGTCAGGACACGGGGCGGGCGGGACCCACAGTCAGGACACGGGGCGGGACCCACAGTCAGGACACGGGGCGGGCGGGCCCGGGCCCGGCGGGCCCCACAGTCAGGACATGGGGCGGGCGGGCGGGCCCCACAGTCAGGACATGGGGCGGGCGGGCGGGCCCCACAGTCAGGACATGGGGCGGGCGGGCTCCACAGTCAGGACATGGGGCGGGCGGGCTCCACAGTCAGGACATGGGGCGGGCGGGCTGCACAGTCAGGACATGGGGCGGGCGGGGCGGACGGGCCCCGGGGCGGGCGGGCCCCACAGTCAGGACACGGGGCGGGCGGGCCCCACAGTCCAGACCTGGGGCTAGACCCGGGGCAGGCGGCCCATAGTCCAGACACGGGTTGGACGGGCCCCACAGTCCGGACACGGGGCGGGCATGCCCCATAGTCCAGACCTGGGGCTAGACCCGGGGCTGGCGGCCCCACAGTCCAGACCTGAGGCTTGACCCGGGGCAGGCGGTCCCATATTCTAGACACGGGGTGGACGGCCCTCACAGACCTGACATGGGGCGGACATGCCCCACAGTCCAGACCTGGGGCTAGACCCGGGGCAGGCGACCCACAGTCCGGACACGGGGTGGATGGGCCCCACAGTCCGGACACGGGGTGGACGGGCCCCACAGTCCGGACACGGGGTGGACGGGCCCCACAGTCCGGACACGGGGTGGACGGGCCCCACAGTCCGGACACGGGGTGGACGGGCCTCACAGTCCGTACACGGGGTGGACGGGCCCCACAGTGCGGACACGGGGCGGACGGGCCCCACAGTGCGGACACGGGGCGGACGGGCCCCACAGTGCGGACACGGGGCGGACGGGCCCCACAGTGCGGACACGGGGCGGACGGGCCCCACAGTGCGGACACGGGGCGGACGGGCCCCACAGTGCGGACACGGGGCGGACGGGCCCCACAGTGCGGACACGGGGCGGACGGGCCCCACAGTGCGGACACGGGGCGGACGGGCCCCACAGTCCGGACACGGGGCGGACGGGCCCCACAGTCCGGACACGGGGCGGACGGGCCCCACAGTCCGGACACGGGGCGGACGGGCCCCACAGTCCGGACACGGGGCGGACGGGCCCCACAGTCCAGGCTCGGGGCGGACGGACCTCACAGTCCGGACACGGGGCTAGTCCTGGGGCAGGCGGCCCCAAAGTCCGGACACGGGGCGGATGAGCCCCACAGTCTGGACACGGGGCGGGCGAGCCCCACAGTCAGGATACAGGGCGGGCCCCACAGTCAGGACACGGGGCGGGCGGGCCCCACAGTCAGGACACGGGGCGGGCGGGACCCACAGTCAGGACACGGGGCGGGCGGGACCCACAGTCAGGACACGGGGCGGGCGGGACCCACAGTCCGGACACGGGGCGGACGGGCACCACAGTCCGGACACGGGGCGGACGGGCCCCACAGTCCGGAGACGGGGCGGACGGGCCCCACAGTCCGGAGACGGGGCGGACGGGCCCCACAGTCCGGAGACGGGGCGGACGGGCCCCACAGTCCGGACACGGGGCGGACGGGCCCCACAGTCCGGACACGGGGCTAGTCCCGGGGCAGGCGGCCCCAAAGTCAGGACACGGGGCGGATGAGCCCCACAGTCTGGACACGGGGCGGGCGAGCCCCACAGTCAGGACATGGGGCAGGCGGGACCCACAGTCAGGACACGGGGCGGGCGCAGGACAGGGCTAGACCCGGGGCAGGCGGCCCATAGTCCAGACACGGGTTGGACGGGCCCCACAGTCCGGACACGGGGCGGGCATGCCCCATAGTCCAGACCTGGGGCTAGACCCGGGGCTGGCGGCCCCACAGTCCAGACCTGAGGCTTGACCCGGGGCAGGCGGTCCCATATTCTAGACACGGGGTGGACGGGCCTCACAGACCTGACATGGGGCGGACATGCCCCACAGTCCAGACCTGGGGCTAGACCCGGGGCAGGCGACCCACAGTCCGGACACGGGGTGGACGGGTCCCACAGTCCGGACACGGGGTGGACGGGCCCCACAGTCCGGACACGGGGTGGACGGGCCCCACAGTCCGGACACGGGGTGGACGGGCCCCACAGTCCAGACACGGGGTGGACGGGCCCCACAGTGCGGACACGGGATGGACGGGCCCCACAGTGCGGACACGGGGCGGACTGGCCCCACAGTGCGGACACGGGGCGGACGGGCCCCACAGTCCGGACACGGGGCGGACGGGCCCCACAGTCCGGACACGGGGCGGACGGGCCCCACAGTCCGGACACGGGGCGGACGGGCCCCACAGTCCGGACACGGGGCGGACGGGCCCCACAGTCCGGACACGGGGCGGACGGGCCCCACAGTCCGGACACGGGGCGGACGGGCCCCACAGCCCGGACACGGGGCGGACGGGCCCCACAGTCCAGGCTCGGGGCGGACGGGCCTCACAGTCCGGACACGGGGCTAGTCCTGGGGCAGGCGGCCCCAAAGTCCGGACACGGGGCGGATGAGCTCCACAGTCTGGACACGGGGCGGGCGAGCCCCACAGTCAGGACACAGGGCGGGCCCCACAGTCAGGACACGGGGCGGGCGGGACCCACAGTCAGGACACGGGGCGGGCGGGACCCACAGTCAGGACACGGGGCGGGCGGGACCCACAGTCAGGACACGGGGCGGGCGGGACCCACAGTCCGGACACGGGGCGGGCGGGACCCACAGTCCGGACACGGGGCGGGCGGGACCCACAGTCCGGACACGGGGCGGACGGGCCCCACAGTCCGGACACGGGGCGGACGGGCCCCACAGTCCGGACACGGGGCGGACGGGCCCCACAGTCCGGACACGGGGCGGACGGGCCCCACAGTCCGGACACGGGGCGGACGGGCCCCACAGTCCGGACACGGGGCGGACGGGCCCCACAGTCCGGACACGGGGCGGACGGGCCCCACAGTCCGGACACGGGGCGGACGGGCCCCACAGTCCGGACACGGGGCGGACGGGCCCCACAGTCCGGACACGGGGCGGACGGGCCCCACAGTCCGGACACGGGGCGGACGGGCCCCACAGTCCGGACACGGGGTGGACGGGCCCCACAGTCCGGACACGGGGTGGACGGGCCCCACAGTCCAGACACGGGGTGGACGGGCCCCACAGTGCGGACACGGGATGGACGGGCCCCACAGTGCGGACACGGGGCGGACTGGCCCCACAGTGCGGACACGGGGCGGACGGGCCCCACAGTCCGGACACGGGGCGGACGGGCCCCACAGTCCGGACACGGGGCGGACGGGCCCCACAGTCCGGACACGGGGCGGACGGGCCCCACAGTCCGGACACGGGGCGGACGGGCCCCACAGTCCGGACACGGGGCGGACGGGCCCCACAGTCCGGACACGGGGCGGACGGGCCCCACAGCCCGGACACGGGGCGGACGGGCCCCACAGTCCAGGCTCGGGGCGGACGGGCCTCACAGTCCGGACACGGGGCTAGTCCTGGGGCAGGCGGCCCCAAAGTCCGGACACGGGGCGGATGAGCTCCACAGTCTGGACACGGGGCGGGCGAGCCCCACAGTCAGGACACAGGGCGGGCCCCACAGTCAGGACACGGGGCGGGCGGGACCCACAGTCAGGACACGGGGCGGGCGGGACCCACAGTCAGGACACGGGGCGGGCGGGACCCACAGTCAGGACACGGGGCGGGCGGGACCCACAGTCAGGACACGGGGCGGGCGGGACCCACAGTCCGGACACGGGGCGGGCGGGACCCACAGTCCGGACACGGGGCGGGCGGGACCCACAGTCCGGACACGGGGCGGACGGGCCCCACAGTCCGGACACGGGGCGGACGGGCCCCACAGTCCGGACACGGGGCGGACGGGCCCCACAGTCCGGACACGGGGCGGACGGGCCCCACAGTCCGGACACGGGGCGGACGGGCCCCACAGTCCGGACACGGGGCGGACGGGCCCCACAGTCCGGACACGGGGCGGACGGGCCCCACAGTCCGGACACGGGGCGGACGGGCCCCACAGTCCGGACACGGGGCGGACGGGCCCCACAGTCCGGACACGGGGCGGACGGGCCCCACAGTCCAGACACGGGGCGGACGGGCCCCACAGTCCGGACACGGGGCGGACGGGCCCCACAGTCCGGACACGGGGCGGACGGGCCCCACAGTCCGGACACGGGGCGGACGGGCCCCACAGTCCGGACACGGGGCGGACGGGCCCCACAGTCCGGACACGGGGCGGACGGGCCCCACAGTCCGGACACGGGGCGGACGGGCCCCACAGTCCGGACACGGGGCGGACGGGCCCCACAGTCAGGACACGGGGCGGACGGGCCCCACAGTCAGAACACGGGGCGGACGGGCCCCACAGTCAGGACACGGGGCGGACGGGCCCCACAGTCAGGACACGGGGCGGACGGGCCCCACAGTCCAGGCTCGGGGCGGACGGGCCTCACAGTCCGGACACGGGGCTAGTCCCGGGGCATGCGGCCCCAAAGTCTGGACACGGGGTCGGATGAGCCCCACAGTCTGGACACGGGGCGGGCGAGCCCCACAGTCTGGACACGGGGCGGGCGGGACCCACAGTCAGGACACAGGGCGGGCCCCACAGTCAGGACATTGGGCGGGCGGGCTTCACAGTCAGGATACAGGGCGGGCAGGCCCCACAGTCCGGAGACAGGGCTAATCCCGGGGCAGGTGGCCCCACAGTCCAGACCTGGGGCTAGACCCGAAGCAGGCGGCCCACAGTCCAGACACGGGGTGGACGGGCCCCACAGTCCAGATACGGGGCGGGCATGACCCATAGTCAAGACTTGGGGCTAAACCCGGGGCTGGCGGCCCCACAGTCCAGACCTGAGGCTAGACCCGGGGCAGGCGGCCCCACATTCTAGACATGGGGTGGACAGGCCCCACAGTCCGGATACGGGGCGGGCATGACCCATAGTCAAGACCTGGGGCTAGACCCGGGGCAGGCGGCCCCACAGTCCAGACCTGAGGCTAGACCCGGGGCAGGCGGCCCCACATTCTAGACACAGGGTGGACGGGCCCCACAGTCCTGACACGGGGCGGACATGCCCCACAGTCCAGACCTGGGGCTAGACCCGGGGTAGGCTGCCCCAAAGTCCGGACACAGGGTGTACGAGCCCAACAGTCCGGACACGGGGCGGCCACAGTCCAGACATAGGGTGGGCGGGCTCCACAGTCCAGGCTCGGGGCTAAACCCGGGGAAGCCGGCCCCACATTTCAGACCCGGGGCGGGGGGCCACACAGTCCAGGCTCGGGGCGGATGGGCCCCACAGTCCAGGCTCGGGGCGGATGGGCCCCACAGTATTGGCTCGGAGTGAACGGGCCCCACAATCCACGCTCTGGCCCCACAGTCCACGCTCGAGGCAGACGGGCCCCACAGTCCACGCTTGGAGCGGACGGACCCCACAGTCCAGACTCTGGACGGACGGGCCCCACAGTCCAGGCTCGGGGCGGGCGGGCCCATCGTTACGACACGGGGCGGGCGGGCCCCACAGTCCGTACGCGGGGCTAGTCCCGGGGCAGGCGGCCCCACAGTCCGGACACGGGGCGGATGGGCCCCACAGTTCTGACACGGGGCGGGCATACCCCACAGTCCTGACCTGGGGCTAGAGCCGGGGCAGGCGGCCCCACAGTCCGGACACGGGGTGGACGGGCCCCACAGTCAGGACACGGGGCGGGCGGGCCCCACAGTCCAGACACTGAGCTAATCCCGGGGCAGGCGGCTTCACAGTCCAGACCTGGGGCTAAACCCAGGGCAGACGGCCCACAGTCCGGACACGGGGTGGACGGGCCCCACAGTCAGGACACGGGGTGGGCGGGGGTGGGCGGGCTAGTCCTGGGGCAGGCGGCCCAACAGTCCAGACCTGCGGCTAGACCCGGGGCTGGCGGCCGCAAAGTCCGGACACGGGTCGGACGGGCCCCACAGTCCTGACACGGAGCGGGCATGCCCCACAGTCCAGAGTTGGGGCTAGACCCAGGGCAGGCAGCCCCACAGTCCGGACATGGGGTGGACGGGCCCCACAGTACGGACACGAGGCGGCCACAGTCCGGACATAGGGCGGGCGGTCACCACAGTCCAGGCTCGGAGCTAGACCCGGGGGCAACCGGCCCCACAGTCCAGGCTCGGGGCGGACGGGCCCCACAGTCAGGACACAGTGTGGGCGGGCCCATAGTTAGGACACGGGGCGGGACCCACAGTCCGGGGACAGGGCTTGTCCCGGGGCAGGCGGCCCCACAGTCCGGACACGGGGCGGACGGGCCCCACAGTCCTGACACGGGGTGGGCATGCCCCACAGTCCAGACCTGGGGCTAGACCCGGGGCAGGCAGCCCCACAGTCCAGACACGGGGCGGCCACAGTACGGACATAGGGCGGGCGGGCCCCACAGTCTAGGCTCGGGGCTAGACCCGGGGGCAGCCGGCCCCACAGTCCAGACCCTGGGCGGACGGGGGGCCCCACAGTCCAGGCTCGGGGCGGACAGGCCCCACAGTCCACGCTCGGGCCCCACAGTCCAATCTCGGGGTGGACGGGCCCCACAGTCCAGGCTCGGGGCGGATGGTCCCCACAGTCCAGGCTCGGGGCGGACGGGCCCCCCTTTCCTGCTCGGGTCGGGCGTGCCCCACAGTCCAGGCTCGGGGCGCGCGTGCCCCACAGTCCGGACACGGGGCTAGTCCCGGGACTGGTGGCCCCACAGTCCAGACCTGGGGCTAGACCCGGGGCAGGCGGCCCCAAAGTTCGGACTCGGGGCGGATGGGCCACACAGTCTGGAGTTGGGGCGGGCGAGCCCCAAAGTCAGGACACGGGGCGGGCGGACTCCACAGTCAGGACACTGGGCGGGCAGGCCCAACAGTCTGGATACGGGGTGGGCGGGCCTCACAGTCAGGACACGGGGCGGGCGGGCCCATAGTTAGGACAAGGGGCGGACGGGCCCCACAGTCTTGAGACGGGGTGGGCATGCCCCACAGTCCAGACCTGGGGCTAGACCCGGGGCAGGCGACCTCACAGTCCGGACATGGGGCGGCCACAGTACGGACAGAGGGCGGACGGGCCCCACAGTCCAGGCTCGGGGCGGACAGGCCCCACCGGCCAGGCTCGGGGCGGACGGGCCCCACAGTCCACGTTCTGGCCCCACAGTCCACGCTCGGGGGCGGATGGGCCCCACAGTTCACGCTCGAGGCGGTCGGGCCCCACAGTCCACGCTCGGGCCCCACAGTCCAGGCCCGGGGCAGACGGGCCCCAAACTCCAGGCTCGGGGCGGACGGGCCCCACAGTCCAGGCTCGGGGCGGACGGGCCCCACAGTCCAGGCTCGGGGCGGACGGGCCCCACAGTGCAGGCTCTGGGCGGACGGGCCCCACAGTCCAGGCTCTGGGCGGACGGGCCCCACAGTCCAGGCTCTGGGCGGACGGGCCCCACAGTCCAGGCTCTGGGCGGACGGGCCCCACAGTCCAGGCTCTGGGCGGACGGGCCCCACAGTCCAGACACGGGGATAGTCCCGGGGCAGGCGGCCCCACAGTCCAGACCTGGGGTTAGACCCAGGGCAGGCGGCCCCAAAGTCCGGACACAGGGCGGACGGGCCCCACAGTCCAGACCCATGGCGGGCGGCCCAACAGTCCAGACCCAGGGCGGGCGGCCCAACAGTCCAGACCCAGGGCAGGCGGCCCAACAGTCCAGACCCAGGGCGGGCGGCCCAACAGTCCAGACCCAGGGCGGGCGGCCCAACAGTCCAGACCCAGGGCGGGCGGCCCAACAGTCCAGACCCGAGGCGAGCGGCCCACCAGTCCAGAACCAAGGTGGGCGGCCCAACAGTCCAGATCTGAGTCGGGCGGCCCAACAGTCCAGACCCGAGTCGGGCGGCCCAACAGTCCAGACATGGGGCCAGACCCGAGGAGGGTGGCCAATTGGTGCAACATGTGCAGTTTCACAGGGACCCAAGATGTAAAGGGGCCACCACCACCTCCTAATCAGGTCAATTGTGCATTATGATGAGCTATGCCAATATACTGATAGAGGGGAACTGTCCAGACCCGAGGCGGGCGGCCCAACTGTCCAGACCCGAAGTGGGAGGTCCAACAGTCCAGACTCAAGGCGGGAAGTCCCACAGTCCAGACACGAAGCCAGGCCCGAGGTGGGCGGCCCAACAGTCCAGACACGGGGCCATGCCCGAGGCGGCCCGCCCAATAGTTCAGACACGGGGCTAGATATACTGTTCTGATAGAGGGGCCCTCTTCTGGCTGTGTCCGCCCCTGACGTACAGATATACAGCAATATGCAGCAGGAGAGACAAGATCCAGGGAGATATCCGATCGCCAGAACTGGGGTCAGGAAGGAATTTTTTTCCCCCCTAGGGGGTTTTCTTCGCCTTCCTCTGGATCTTTGGTTCCAGTGGCTCTCATCAGGTCTGCACTATCCGCAGCAAGTTCTGTAGTCTCTATCGGGCCTGACCTGAGAGTCATTGTGAACTTTAATTTATTAAAGGGCCAGTAATATTTTTATTACAATGTGGCTTATTGCTATTCCAATAAAAAAATTAATAATAATATATTGTGTTGTGTGTTTTATTTGTGTGGACTTCACCCTACAGAAACAATGATGAGAGTGAACGCTGACGCTCAATATTCCAGAACTAGAACCAGACTTGGCTCATCCGGCATATAATAAAGTGTCTGTCTCATCTGCTGTATACATGATGGCAGCTGCTGCAGGACCAGGGAGTATAGAGGGTGCTACATACAGGAGCATCTCACAAAATTAGAATATCATCAAAAAGTTAATTTCAGTTCTTCAATATAAAAAGTCAAAGTCATATATTATATAGAGTCATTACAAACAGAGTGATCTATTTCAAGTGTTTATTTCTGTTAATGTTGATGGTTATGGCTTACAGCCAATGAAAACACAACAGTCATTATCTCAGTAAACTTAAATAATTAACAAAAAACACCTGCAAAGGCTTCCTAAGCATTTAAAAAGTCCATTAGTCTGTTTCAGTAGGCTCCGCAATCATGGGGAAGACTGTTGACTTGACAGATGTCCAGAAGGCAGTCATTGACACTCCACAAGGTCCCAGACTTCCAATTTTAATTTGTTTCATTTCATTTGTTTAGCTGCTGGAGGTCTAGTGTGAAGTCTCCACAATCAGTGATGGTTTGGGGGCCATGTCATCTTCTGGTGTAGGTCCACTGTGTTTTATCAAGACCAAAGTCAGCGCAGCCGCCTACCAGGACATTTTACAGCACTTCATGCTTCCCTCTGCAGACAAACTTTTGGAGATGGAAATGTCATTCTCCAGCAGGACTTGGCCCCTGTTCACATTGCCAAAAGTACCAATACCTGGTTTACACACAACAGTATCACTGTGCTTGATTGGCAGCAAACTCGCCTGACCTTAACCCCATAGAGAATCTATTATAGAGAATCTTTGGGGTATTGTCAAGAGGAAGATGAGAGACCCCAGACACAACAATGCAGACGAGCTGAAGGCTTCTATCAAAGCCACCTGGGCTTCCATAACACCTCAGCAGTGCCACAGGCTGATCACCTCCATGCCACACCGCATTGATGCAGTAATTGATGCAAAAGGAGCCCATACCAGGTATTGAGTGCATTTACTGACCATACATTTCAATAGGCCAATATTTCGGATTTTAAAATAATTTTTCAAGCTGTTATAAAGTATTCTAATTTACTGAGATAATGACTGTTGTGTTTTCATTGGCTGTAAGCCATAATCATCAACATTAACAGAAATAAACACGTGAAATAGATCACTCTGTGTGTAATGACTCTATATAATATAGGAGTTTTACTTTTTGTATTGAGGAACTGAAATAAAGTAACTTTTTGATGATCTTGTAGTTTTGTGAGATGCACCTGTACATAGAGCAGGTCACATATAACTCCAGCCCAAGTGACATCACCAGTGTTTTGGGGGTCGGTCTCTGTGATGGGGGCACTTATATTGTATTGGTCCTATAAAACACACGACCTGAAAGACTGATGGAAAATGGCTAAATAGGTGTCACAGGGTGCAATAAGTAGCCATGGGCCCCAAGACAAAACTAGGGCCGCACTCAGAAATGAACACAATAGCCCATTTACCAAGGCTGGCTATAGGTAGTAAAGCAGATACTTGGAGGGATTTGTGCCAAATTTTCCACCTATTTATTAGAACGAAGAAAATAGTGTTACAGGGTCAGGATAGGGTTAAAAATCTTGTGAGTTTATTTGTAGTAAAAAATATATAAAAACATCACCATAGGTCACGATCCTAACCAGAATAATGTTTAACCGCAAATGCGTTTCCGACTTGCATCTATAGTTATTGCAATAGGATAGGACAGATACACAATTCCAGTTAAAGGGAATCTGTCAGAAGGTTTTGCTACGTAATCCGAGATCAGCATGATGTAGGGGCAGAGAGCCTGATTCCAGCGATGTATCACTTACTAGACTGCTTGGTGCAGTTTTGATAGAATCCCTGCTTTCTCTGTTGTAAATGAAGCAGTGCTCAGAATGTTAAGCCCTGTGTAACCCCGCCCACGCTGGCAGATTCCTGTGTACAAACTGCAAATCAGTGGTGAGGGCGGGGTTACACAGATGAGCCTGACTGGCCTGTACCTGAGACCTAGTCAGGCAGTGATCATCTCCTGTTGATAAAACATGGATTGTATTGAAACTACAACACACAGCCTAATAAGTGACACATCCCTGGAATCAGGATATCTTGCTCTACATCATGCTGCTCTCAGATTAAGTAGCAAAAATCTGCTGACAGATTCCCTTTAATAAAGTACATGTCCTGTTTTGTATCTCCCAGAGCAATGTCATCAGTGTCGCTCACCACCAATGCAGATGTGAGTGGTGCCGGACAACCTCTTTATGTCAAATAATTACCTGCAGAGCTGGCATCCATCTGAGGAGATGTAACATATCTGTCTGACAGGTGGGTGGAGACGAATTGGTTGATATATCCCACTCTTAGTCCACTTGGCTAAAAAGATGATTTACATCCAGGGAAGAGGGACAGAGGGGCAGCAACACAAGAAAAGCAACGCCGTATTCAGAACAGGGGCATTTACACCAGGTACAAAATTACATCGTTATGGAAAGTGACAGGTTCTCTTTAAAGGGATTTCAGAAGACTGAGAACACCTACAACACCTGAAATGGATGACCCACATCTCTGGTTTACTCTATTATGACCGGCTATTAATGGAAAAAGTATGGAAATGGGACCAGTCGTGTGCAGGGTCCTCACATACAAAGGTTGAAAAAAAGATGATGGGGCTGGTATCTACTATAGACAAGTTGTGGGGCCGCACATCAACTAGTCCATAAACCTCCTGCAATCAGCAGCAAACCAAAGACAAGTGCGAAGCATCATGGTCCGTGTGCATTACCTAATTCCCTATTAGTTATTAATTTGTGGGGATCATTTGGGACATTAATTTGACTGCTGGTTCTATTAGCTCAATAGGTCCACAGGAATCCTTGATTAGTTTAGGAATGGGCATCCACTATGGTTACTGGACACATGAGGTTCCCCACAACCACGATACCCATACACAATAGATACAAGTTAGAAAGTCTTGCCCTGTTGAATGCTACACCTGACTTCAGGCCACCACATCTTGGTTGTCCAATGTTCTTGCTTCTCTAGGGCTCTTCTCAGATATTCATTATACCAGCTCCCCAGAATACCAAAGCTAGGGTGGATGACCGCGAGCCCTGGTGGATGTCATAACTGCGGCCACCCAGGGGCAATACTCCATAACAACAAACCCCTGAGGTGGTGTAGGATGTAAGGACCTATTCACACTACATTCAGCGCTGCATTCAGGTCTTTACACAAGGCTTACAACTGAATCCCTGAAATTCAGGATTGTGCTGTCTGAAATGAGACATCTGAAAGCAGAGCAAATGAAGCCTAAAGATTCATACTTTAGGCTCGGTTTGCCTTTGTTCAAATCAATGGAAAAAATCCCCATCTCTACATGTCTGACAGCCATTCTATTCCAGCGTCAGCTGAATTCCAACCACAGTCCACCTCATTCTACTTAATGTACTTCTGATTAGGTGATCACCTGAACCAAATCTTATGTAACCAGGGAAAGGATAAAAAACACTGCTGTGGTCTTCACAATCCTCTTGCAATAGGACAAGCTGGATGGCAAAACAAGTGCTAGGAAGAGCCCAAAAGTAATTTGAATGAAAAACTAACTTTTAACCATGCCAAAGGAGTTGAAAAGAAAAGTCTTGAGTGAGGAAAAGAAGGGTTCAATTCTGGCTTCTCTAGCAGAGGGATACAGTGAGCGTCATGTTGCCTCCATCCTTAAAATTTCAAAGACGGCAGTCATTACAACAAGGTCAAGCAGCAGACATTGGGGACAACAAAGCTACAGACCGGCAGAGGGCGAAAGCGACTCTCCACTGACCGGGATGACCGTCATCTTATTCTAATGTCACTCAGCAACCGCAGGATGACATCAAGTGACCTACAGAAGGAATGGCAAATGGCAGCTGAGGTGAAGTGCACGGCAAGAACAGTTCATAACGGGCTCCTAGAGACCTCAAGTCATGTAAAGCTAGAAAAAAGCCTTTCATCAATGAGAAGCAAAGGAGAGCCAGGCTGAAGTTTGCCAAAGACCATAAGGATTGGACCATAGAGGACTGGAGTAAGGTAATCTTCTCTGATGAGTCTAATTTTCAGCTTTGCCCAACACCTGGTCGTCTAATGGTTAGACGGAGACCTGGAGAGGCATACAAGCCACAGTGTCTTGCACCACTGTGAAATTTGGTGGAGGATCAGTGATGATCTGGGGATGCTTCAGCAAGGCTGGAATTGGGCAGGTTAATCTTTGCGAAGGACGTATGAATCAAGCCGCATACAAGGTTATTCTTGAAAAAACACTTGCTTCCTTCTGCTCAGGCAATGTTCCCCAACTCTGAGGACTGGTTTTTCCAGCAGGACAATGCCCCATGCCACGCAGCTAGGTCAATCAATGTGTGAATGAAGGAGCACCACATCAAGACCCTGTCATGGCCAGCCCAATCTCCAGACCTGAACCCCATGGAAAACCTCTGGAATGTAATCAAGAGGAAGATGGATGGTCACAAGCCATCAAACAAAGAAGAACTGCTTACATTTTTGTGCCAGTAGTGGCATAAGGTCACCCAAAAGCAGCGTGAAAGACTGGTGGAAAGCAGCCAAGACGCATGAAAGCTGTGATTAAAAATCATAGTTATTCCACCAAATATTGATGTCTGAACTCTTCCTGAGTTAAAACATGAGTATTGTTGTTTCTAAATGAATAAGAACTTGTTTTCTTTGCAGTATTTGAGGTCTGACAGCACTGGTTCTCTGGTTCTCTGTTTCTTTTTTATTATTTTGACGATTTCTCATTTGCTGCAAATAAATACAAAATTTTTAGCTTTGAATTTCGGAGACAAGTTGTCAGTAGCTTATAGAATAAAACAACAATGTACATTTTACTCAAAAATAGACCTATAAAGAGAAAATCAGAGAAAATGAAAATGAGCTGTGTATATATAGATATATATAGATATATACACACACACATTATATACATACACACATTATATTATATACACACACACATATATATGTGGCGCCCCTGAGGGTTCGGTCACCACAGAGGTACTGCATCTCACCCAGAGCTGTGTATATATAGATATATATATAGATATATACACACACACATTATATACATACACACATATTATATACACACACACATATATATGTGGCGCCCCTGAGGGTTCGGTCACCACAGAGGTACTGCATCTCACCCAGAGCTGTGGTATCTCACTCTCAGGTAAGGAAGGAGTACAGCTCAGGACCCTAACACCTGCATTCATTACACCACATTTCCGGGGGACAGGGCGAGATTGCTCCTACGGGAGAGCACAGTCCCTGGTCCCTGGCTGGAGTGGGGGGAACCTAGTAAAGGGGTGTGGGTGGAGGACGTAGTTAAGGGGAGCACATAGAAGGAAGATATAAAAAGAGAAACCATCTTAGAAAGACAGATTAGTCTGAGGAGGAAAGTGCCAGGAGCAGAGGCTCTGTAGGAGCTCTTTTCCAGAGGCGGGCCTAGCCAGTGAGTTCCAAGGCTGAGAGGAAGAAGAGAAGGAGAGGAGAGGGAGCAGGAAGGCTCCAGGAACCAGAAGAAAGGATCCCAGGGGTACAGGCAGTGCGAGAGGCCACCCGTACGCCCGAATCTGCCGGGAGGTGGAGGGGTCAGGCTGCATACAGGGAACTGGTCCCTCAACTAGTAGAAGATTGCACGTCTTAGCTAGAAACCGGAGGCTGCAGTATTTCATGTCCAGTAGCCAACATTCCATACCAGTCTCACCAGGAAGGTAGCTATATAGGACCCAGGGGACGGAACAGACGTCGCCCGCCAAGGCCCGCAGGTACTGGACTGGGACACTTGGTATGAGGTTCAGGGAGACAGCCAGAGAGAGGACACAGAAGGGGGTCCTGCTATGTACTCCGGAGTTACCTGGGGGTGGACTGAACCCCTCACTGAGTAAATGCAGCACGGCATGGGAAGTTACCTTGACATCTGTAACTTGGACTGCAATAACCGTGAGTAAAGATCCAGAGGACTGCACCACCTTGTCTGTGTTTCTTGCAGCGCCATCACTCCCTGCACTACAACGCCCAGCGCAACCTACAACAACATCTACACTGCCCTGGAGCTAGCTCTTCCTGTGGAGAGCCACACCATCCCTGCTGCAGTAACATCAGCTTCAGAGGACGGCTCCGCAGCGGCCGCTCCCTTTAGCCGCATTCCACAGGTGGCGTCACAAACTTTAACATAAACTATAAAAATCCCCTGTAAATATATCCCCTTTTATTGACCGCCCTGGATCACGAACCGGGTCACCGCCACTGTGACATCCCCCAGCATCTACCGGCCCGGCACCGGGTACCCCACGGCCCAGGGGGCGCGTCATATATATCGGCAGAGCATCCCTCTCAAAGTCTGCACCGCTCTCGCTCACTAACTCAAGCAACCTGCACCGCCTCGCACCCCGCTAGCTCACGCACACAGCACCCCCTTGCATCCCTCTATCCCACACACCCTGCATATCCATGCACACTTATCAACTGTGCGAAGGTCACTGGTAAAATACTGGAGGGGAATTATGTGTCAATCAGGATGTTACCATCAGTGATATGAACCCGGAAAAATGCTCCAGCATACTAAGTGCTGAGAGGGGTTAATCGACCATGCTAAGGGCTGGGTTTAGTTAACAGCTAAAGAGTGGGTAGGAGGCTGTTCACCATATCTCCACCCCAGGGTATGGGCCAGAAGGTAAATACGAAGCTTTTGGACTCATTCAGTGTTTGGTGTGTCTGTAGATGAGAGCACCAGAGCTGTGCTCATGTTAAAAAGAACTGAACCTATTTGTTTTCCTAATTTTGGACTGGTTTATGCAGTACAATTTTAATAAATCAGTTGAAAACTTAAACAGAAAATGTTCCTGTATCTACCTCTAAGAAGCTGAGTGAGACGACCTACTATACCACACACCCTGCACCCCTTTATCCCACACCCCTTACTACTCAGATGTGTTTTCTTCCATTTGGACAAGAAGCTGATTAGTGCGCCCCAGCAACCTGCCACCCTAGGCACCCGCCCTCCAGTGCCTAGTGGCTAATACTGCCCTGCTCAGGAATAAAAACAAACTCAAATCTGTCTTGGACAAAACAAGATAGACTGCCAGAACAGTGAGGTGTCAGGTTACACCTGCATTTATACTGCAAGGAGAGGGAAGGGAGAGGAGGGGGCAGAGACAAAAAGACAGGCGGATGGAGCCACAGCTTATAGGTAATGTATTTCTCTTTGATGGATTTACAGCCACAGCACAGTAATGCTGTATAATGTCCACATTGCTTCTGTTGCTACTGTCTTTGTGCTTAGAGCAAGAGCAGCAAGAATCCATCATGTCCGTGTACGGTATAGACATCATAGTAGCTAATCTCCACCCACTAGCTCAGAGAGGACTGAAAATCAGAGATAGAGCCTGCAGAGGGGAAACTGATGAAAACACACGATTCAAGTCATATAATAACCAGAAATAGTGACAGCCTGTTCTGACTAGTCACCTGAAAGGACAGGTACCCTTTAAAAGGAATCTGTCAGAAGGATTACACGCCTCAAACTATTTATATGCACATGTAACTCTTGCAAATACAAGTACAGTATTTCCTTTTGCTAGAGTCTATTCCTCCGTTACAGAGAAAGCTGCATTTGAATCGATAAGCAAACGAGGCTGAAGTACTTTGGGTGTGTGGAAGCACTTCCAATGCCTCCGCTCTTCCCAGCTGTATTTCCCACCTATTGATGCCTTTTGCTTAACTGTCTCCTCCTTTTGGATTCTGGTCGATCAGATGCCCCTGCAGAGCAGACCCTGGTACATGTGAGTGTAGCACCCTGAGGATTCGGCTGCTACAGGGGTATTGCACCTCAACCCAGAGGTGTGATATTCCACTCCCGGGTAAGGAAGGAGTGTGGAACTGAGCTCAGATAGACTGCATGCACTACATACATCCCATTCCAGAGGAGCAGGCCGACGGCACTCCCACTTAGAAATGTGCAGGTGCGACCGAGCCTGTTCCTGGCTGGAGTGGGAGGGGGGGAGGAACATCCCATGTAGTGTAGGGGCAGATAGGGGGAGCAGTCTGGGTAGTGGTAGGAGCTCATTGGGTGCTGGTCACCTGAGCTCACACATAGAGGGATATATAAGGAGGGCACCAACTAGGATCAGGGTCAGACGCAGAGAGTAAGTCAGATGCAGAGGACAAGCCTGCAGAAAGAGAGAGAAAGAAACAACAAGCCCTGGAGAGAGAGTGGAGTGCAGAAAGACCCAGAGGGGGGACAAAGAAGGGACCCAAGAACCCAAATAAGAACACCGGGTGAGGAGTCAGCAAGAGGGTACCGGAACCCAAGCTGGTGGGGGCAAAGACATTCCCCAGCCAGAGACCGGAGACCGTGGGCAGTGTCTGTCACGGTCACCCACTACATTCACCCTGAAGGCACACCACATGGAGGGTCAGGGA
The DNA here is from genome assembly GCF_046119375.1 of Phyllobates terribilis. Taxonomy (NCBI): domain Eukaryota; kingdom Metazoa; phylum Chordata; class Amphibia; order Anura; family Dendrobatidae; genus Phyllobates; species Phyllobates terribilis. Next base: position 10,908,712 of record NW_027362798.1, on the reverse strand, counting down.
ACCTGAGGCCAAAGGTTGCCCAACAGAAGGCCCGAGGGAGCTGGATTTAGGTGAATCACTGGTGGGGACGGCTGAAGTAAGGACAGAGGGAGAGCTCAGGGCCACGCTCCGGACTTGTTTGGGGGTTGGCCGGATCCAGGACCTGGTGGACGCAGCACGGCTCGGGAGGTCACTTGGAGCTAGAGTGACCAGGAACATCTGCAGTAAGTAAAGACCCTTAACTGCACTACCCGAGTCTGTCATCATTACCGGCTGCACCGCACCACCACAACCCCCATCCTCTGCGCCTGTCCCCTCTGAGGCTATACCCCTCCCGTTGGGGGTTATCTCACCAAGCTGCGCACCCACCATCAGCCTCAGCGGACCCTGCAGCAGCGGCGGCCACGGTGACCGCATCACAACGGGTGGCGTAGTCGACACAACGAACTTTAATAACATCAGTAAAGACTGCCACATAACCCTGAGCTTGACGCCCTGGGCACGGGACCGGGTCACAGCCGCTCGGAGACTACAACCCCCCCATCTGATCCGGTGCCGGGTATTCCCCTCAAAAAGGAATATGTCCCAGGGGGCGCGTCAACTTTGGCGTAGTCGGCAGGATTACGTGCCCGCAACACCCGGGTACTGCGTGCCTGAAGAAAAGTGCAAGTTTACCTCAGAAAGAAGACTCCTGCCGGTTCCGGAGGGTCCACGTCATCGGACTCCATCACCAGTCGTTTCCCGCCGATTGTCCGCCATTTCCAGCTTGTTCCCGCCATCTGCAGAGTTTTCCGCCACAGGGCGACGCTTCCCGCCAAAACCGCAGATTTCCCGCCTTGGAAGAGCAGCGGACGCCATTATGGGCGTGCCAAAGGAGGGCAAGAGGCCACCTCCCATCGTGGGCCAGGACAGAAAATGGCGCCAAAAGTGGAAACCGCCCCCACCAACAGAGACTGTGATGCTGGAGGTGTCTGTCAGCGTGAAAGAACTACCCCTGGAGCTGACAGTCACCGAGTTGCCCCGGGACCGCCCTCGAAGTGGGAGGAGACGAAAGAGAAGAGAAAAGATGGGTGTCGCTTGGAGCAGTCTAGAACGAGCGCACCCGGAGGCGAGGTGTCCAGAGCGAGAGCACCCGGAGTCGAGAAGAGGAAAAGTAGACCCGGGAATGGAGCGGCAGCAGAGCAGCACCGGCCCGCTGGCCAGGAGCCTGCAAAAGGAAAAAGGAGGAGAGCAGAGCAGCACCGGCCCGCTGGCCAGGAGCCTGCCGGAAGCAGAGCAGAGCAGCACCGACCCGATGGTCAGGAGCCTGCTGGAGTCAACAACCCCGCTAGGCTTAGCGGAGATCCTGGCGCAGCTTCCCCGAGATCGGGAGTGCGCGCGGAGTGCCCTGGAGGGCCTCGCGGGAAGGATGGCCCGAGTGCAGAGGGAGATCCTGGCGGAGTGGGGCCGGGAGATGGCCCAGCAAGCTGGAATCCGTCCACGGAACCCGCTCCCTTGGAAGAAGACACCGACTACCTCTGCGGATGACGCGGGAGGACCCAAGGCCGGAGACGGCGCAGAAGAGGGAGCGAGACGTATGGCAGCAGGTAAGGGGGACGCCTATACCCCATACCGGAAGACCACCCACCTGCCCCAGCTCCCCGTCGCAGAGCCCGAAAGTCCCCCTGCCGTACCCGAGACCGCCATGACACCGCCACCGACTAGGCCCCGACCGGAAGCCGCCGACGCGACCCCAGTGACGTCACGCGTCGTGACCCGGAGCGTGGCGCAGGAAGAAGAGCCTCCGGCCTGGTCACAGGGCCTAGCGTTTCCGGGCGCCGCATCCAAAGCAGAGCCATCTACCTCCGCGGAGCCTCCGGCCTGGTCGCAAGGCCAGGTAACCCAGGGCGCCGCCGTCCTAACGGTGCCCTTCACCTTCCAGGTGCCCCAGGCCTGGCCGCAAGGCCTGGGCAACCCGGGCGCCATCACCACCGCGCCCGCGCCCGCAATACCAAGGGTGCCACACCTGGGGGAGGACCTCCTCGGCCAGCTCACATGGCCGGACGGGCGGCCCTTCATCTGGCCCGAAGGGTACCCTGAGCTAGAGCGGCAGCAAAGACTAGGGCCCTTGTGTGAGCCCCTGATCCCGGCTCCAAAGCCCGTGACTCGGGTCTCGCCTCCACTCGAGGAAGCCCAGTTCGTGTGGGACCCCACGGGAGAAGATTTGATGGGGTTCACCGGAGAGACTCGGGCAGCTGCAGCAGAGCGTACCGAGTGTTGCCGTCAACAGCTGGCAGAGTTCAAGAGAGAGCGGGAGGAGAGGCGGGCCAGAGAGCAATGGGCCCGGACCCGCAGCGCGGAGCAAAAGAGTCAGACCAGAAGGGACCCCTATGCAGCAGATCGTCCCCGTACCATCGGGACGGTAATAAAGTTTAATGCGCAGCATGGGTGGGGCTTCATAAAGGACCGGAACACCATGGGTGACGTCTTCGTTACCCGACGGGATGTCGAGTCTCACCTGCCAGAGGGTCACAAAGGCCGTGACCTCTACGTCGGTGACGAGGTAACGTTCACCCGGCACAAGTGTGCCAAGGGACCTTACGCCCTCCACGTGCATCGCCTGACAGAGGAGGAGCTGCGGTGTAGGGAGGAAGAGCCAGAAGACCCGGACGGGTTCAAGGCTAGGAGGTACTACGATTAAGAACAGTAGTAAAGAAAACTGTATATAGTTACCCGTCGGGGTACACAAGTAACCGTGGCTGCTTTAAAGTTTAGTCCCCGTTGGGACCAGTGAACAGTTTAACCCGTGTGTCCCCTACCCAAACCAGGCTGAGGACTGTGAGCAGCCATCCCATTCCCTTTACTTGGCCGGGGACTGAGAACGGCCAAAACTCCCCTGTAAATAGTTGCGCTTCCTAAGGCGCCCCCTACTGGTTTTATAAGGAACTGCTTTTCAAAAGACTGTCGCACTTTACCTGGTCACGAGTTGCACGGTGACCAGAGGAGGAAGAAAGAAAGAGACGACGAGAATGTTATAATAATGTCTATATGAAAAAGTTTATATATATGTAATATTTTATATGTTTTATATGTTTATAAAAATTTGTAAGTTTTGGTGTTTTTGTCTTTGCAGCCCGAGGACGTGCTGTGATTTACCAGGGGGGAATGTAGCACCCTGAGGATTCGGCTGCTACAGGGGTATTGCACCTCAACCCAGAGGTGTGATATTCCACTCCCGGGTAAGGAAGGAGTGTGGAACTGAGCTCAGATAGACTGCATGCACTACATACATCCCATTCCAGAGGAGCAGGCCGACGGCACTCCCACTTAGAAATGTGCAGGTGCGACCGAGCCTGTTCCTGGCTGGAGTGGGAGGGGGGGAGGAACATCCCATGTAGTGTAGGGGCAGATAGGGGGAGCAGTCTGGGTAGTGGTAGGAGCTCATTGGGTGCTGGTCACCTGAGCTCACACATAGAGGGATATATAAGGAGGGCACCAACTAGGATCAGGGTCAGACGCAGAGAGTAAGTCAGATGCAGAGGACAAGCCTGCAGAAAGAGAGAGAAAGAAACAACAAGCCCTGGAGAGAGAGTGGAGTGCAGAAAGACCCAGAGGGGGGACAAAGAAGGGACCCAAGAACCCAAATAAGAACACCGGGTGAGGAGTCAGCAAGAGGGTACCGGAACCCAAGCTGGTGGGGGCAAAGACATTCCCCAGCCAGAGACCGGAGACCGTGGGCAGTGTCTGTCACGGTCACCCACTACATTCACCCTGAAGGCACACCACATGGAGGGTCAGGGAACCTGAGGCCAAAGGTTGCCCAACAGAAGGCCCGAGGGAGCTGGATTTAGGTGAATCACTGGTGGGGACGGCTGAAGTAAGGACAGAGGGAGAGCTCAGGGCCACGCTCCGGACTTGTTTGGGGGTTGGCCGGATCCAGGACCTGGTGGACGCAGCACGGCTCGGGAGGTCACTTGGAGCTAGAGTGACCAGGAACATCTGCAGTAAGTAAAGACCCTTAACTGCACTACCCGAGTCTGTCATCATTACCGGCTGCACCGCACCACCACAACCCCCATCCTCTGCGCCTGTCCCCTCTGAGGCTATACCCCTCCCGTTGGGGGTTATCTCACCAAGCTGCGCACCCACCATCAGCCTCAGCGGACCCTGCAGCAGCGGCGGCCACGGTGACCGCATCACAACGGGTGGCGTAGTCGACACAACGAACTTTAATAACATCAGTAAAGACTGCCACATAACCCTGAGCTTGACGCCCTGGGCACGGGACCGGGTCACAGCCGCTCGGAGACTACAACCCCCCCATCTGATCCGGTGCCGGGTATTCCCCTCAAAAAGGAATATGTCCCAGGGGGCGCGTCATGAGTATTTGGTAAAGAGATTATGTGGCGCCCCTGAGGGTTCAGTCGCCACAGAGGTACTGCACCTCACCCAGAGGTGTGGTATCACCTTCTCTCAGGTAAGGAGGGAGTGCTGCCCGGAACCCCAAAACCTGCATCCAACACTACACTACTCCAGGCCGGCTGGAAGGGCAAGATGCAATGTGTTTTCCTGCTGAGCCCTGTCCCTGGCTGGAGTGGGGGGAACCTAAAGGTAGGGGGAACCAGTAGTGGGTGTGGGTGGAGGAAGTAGTTAGAGGGAGCACTTTGACAGTAGGTATATAAAGGGAAGCCATCTTAGGGTGGCAGTGGAGTAAGAGGAGTGAGTGAGTGAGGACAGTCTGGGAGCAGAGGCTTTTTAGGACCTCTGCTCCATATGTAGGGCCCAGTCCTAGAGGCCCAGGTGGGGAGCAGAGGAGTAGGCTCCGTTCTAAGTAAGGGATCCCAGGGGGTACGGCGAGTGCAGGACAGCACCCGTACGCCCCGAATCTGCCAGAAGACAGAGGGATCGTAGGCCGCAAGAAGGGGATCGGCCCCTGGTCCAGCCGTGTGACTCTAAGTCTCGGCTGGGAAAACCGGAGGCTTCTGGCTTATATAGTCAGTTGCCGAAGCCTCATTCTAATCCCCGTGAGGGTCAAGCAGGTCCGGGAACTCCGACGAGACAGGAAGGACTTCAGAGCACCCGAGCGGGATTGAGAGTGGGGAAGCGCAGGGCAGGAGGGAGAAAGACCCAGCGTGAAGACGGTCTAGCTAGGAACACAAGAAAGTGGGGTTCTGTCAGGTACTCCTAATCGGCCTGAGGAAGTGCTGAACCGCTGCCTGGTGAACGCAGCGCGACGTGGGAGGCTGACACCTGTAAAGTGCACGAGTGGAACTATCATAAGAACTGTGAGTAAAGACTCGGATGACTGCACCACACTGCCTCCGTCCATTCCTTTCATCTGCGCCATCTTTCCTTCCCTGCACTACAACGCCCAGCGCAACTTACACTACCTACACTGCCCTGGAGCCAGACCATCCCTGCTGCAGTAACATCAGCTTCAGAGGACTTCTCCACAGCGGCGGCTCCCTTTTGCCGCGTTCCACGAACTTTCCAAATCCCCTATATATTTCCCCTTTTGCTGACCGCCCTGGGTCACAGACCGGGCCAGCCACCGTGATATCCCCCACCGGCATACACAGAGGCCCGGCTGCCGAGTACCCCACGGCCGAGGGGGCGCGTCAATTACTCACTATTAAAAATCCTGTATACTTAGTATCTTCCCCATTCTTACAATTCTAGGACAAGGGAGCCCCTGCTGCACCAGTATCTGCACCCAAAAGGGCTGTCTAGGTCTCAGGGAAATCTAGAAGATGTGCTCTCTGCAGTATAAAATTGCCTGGGAAACAGCTATGTGAGAGGTGGACCTCTAAAATCATCAGGGATGAACAGTCTACTTTTCTATCTGACATGAGGTCCATGATTAGAGAGGAGGTGCAAACTTCAATCTCTAATTTCGTTCCCCCACAGACATCTCAGCCAGGTCCCCGTGCTAAGAGACCAAGATGGGAGATGGAGCTAAGCTCAGAAGAGGACATACAATCCCTTGATTCTGATCAGGATGAAGAAGGCAAGATCTGCTCAGAATCCCCAGAAGGGAAAAAATATATTTTTTCTCCTCTGACAACACAGACAAGATCCTACTGGACTGGGGTGTCTGGGGCCCACCAGGGAAATTAACTCCAGGGGCCCACCCACCCGGGCCCACCCTTCAGCTATTTGCAAATACCTGTTAGCCGTTATACCCATTATATTGGCGGCTCCTGCCCATCACTGTGCGCTCACCAGAACTGCGATGTACAATTACTGTAGTTTGCATTAAAGGGTTTTTATTGGTGAAAACAAGTTATCAGCGATGCACAGGTGGGGAAGGTGATCACTTATTTATTGGTGGAATCCGCACTGTCAGAAGATTGTGGCACTTTGAGTATTTGGTGAGATTTTTACCTCAGTATTTATAAGACAAAACCAGGAGTGGAGCAATCCGAGGTCATGTTTTATGCATTTCTCACCCACTCCTGGTTTTGTCTTATAAATACAGAGGTGAAAATCACACCAGATGCCAACTTGCTTTCTCTGGTGAACCTCTGTAACTGTAGAGGGGTTAGGGAGGGGTTAAACATCCAAGTATTTAATATCTATTGGAAATAAAGAGGTTTCCCCTTATTGATATCAGATAAAACAAATGACCAACCACAATCCACTCTACCAAGACCAATATTACCAGATAGAAGGCAGAAATACCACCACACCGTGACCAGATCACATATTACCACCACATAGTGCCCAAATAATGCCACATACAAGGCACAAATACCGCCACACCATGACCAAAGCACATAATACCACCACATAGTGATCAAATGGTACCAGATACAAGGTATAAATACTGACACACCATGAGACCACATATTACCACCACATAGTGACTGAATAGTACCACATACAAGGGACAAATATCGTCATGTCATGACCAAAGCACACAATGGCACCACATAGTGACAAATAGTACTAAAATAATAAAAATGTAAAAAAGCTCTGTATATAGTGTCAGTGTACAGGTTATACAGTGATCACCAGTGACATTATACACAGGAGCTCTGTATATAGTGTCAGTGTACAGGTAATACAATGATCACCATTGATATTATACACAGGAGCTCTGTATATAGTGTCAGTGTGAATGTATAGGTAATACACATACTCACAAGTTCTTTATCTGCAGACCGATATATCACATCTTCTATGCAGGACTTATCTCTGCAGAAAATAACATAGTTAGCTATAACTGATCACTTCCAGAGCACAATCCACACTTTTCCCAAGATTTCTACACTGCATGAAATGACAAAAAAAGCAACATAGCACTGCACTACACAGTAACAGTGCTCCAGTGTCATTCTGTACCTGCTCATCTGTCAGCAGACATATTTGTCTGATGGCAAAGATCTAGCAGAGCTGAAGACCCATGGATGACGTCGGAGCGAGGATTTTTTTTAATTAAAGATGGAGTCCCTTAGGCTTAGTTTCCCACGCAGCATAATAGCCGCATATTCCTGATTTTATGCGGCGCTCCTGTCATCAGGATTTTGATAATTTTGAGTATTTGTTCAACAGAGGTTGATTTTGAAAGGAGAGTGGAGGAATTGAAACACAGGTTCTTAGATCGCGGATATAGTCGAAGAAGTATTAAGCATGCCTATAATCGAGCCAAAAACAGTAATCGTCAACAATTAATGTATTCTAATCGAGCTCACAAACAAGAGAACTGTGTCAGGATGGTGACACGGTACCATTCACAATGGCGCAAAATGTGTGATGTGCTTAGGAAACACTGGCCCATTTTACTTGCAGATCAGACGTTGCGCCAATATTTGCCTATGTATCCGTCAGTCACAGCCCGTCAATCTCCGAGCCTCCGAGATCACTTGGTAAGGAGCTACCTTACACCTAATACTCAGAAGAAAATTGCCGAAATAGGACTGGCTAAAATAAGACAAACGTGGGGTTGTACCCAATGTGGTTCATGTATTTCGTGTCCAAACATTGAACATACTAAAAAGTTTCTTTCATCTAGTGGGAAAGAATTTACTATCCTACACTCCATTACGTGTACAGCACGTAATGTCATTTATCACGTTACATGGCCTTGCTCTTTGGTATACATAGGTCTGACCACTAGGATGTTAAAGACCAGAGCGAGGGAACATGGACGTGATATTATGGCAGCAGCCACTGAGGATAATTTGGAGTTGTTGAAAACAATCCCTAGACACTTTAAAAACTATCATGCCTGTGATCCATCAGGTCTTCAAGTTAAAGGCATCGATGATGTTTATAGTACGTTGCGTGGAGGTAGTGCTAGTCGCCTACTTGCACAGAAAGAATCCAGATGGATTTGGCTATTGCAAACCTTACATCCTCAGGGCCTCAACGAGTCCTTAAGCTTTTCACCATTCCTCTGATTGCCTCTATCTCTCCCCCACCCCTGCACCCACTAGATTGATTGGTATTTTAATGATGTTTATAACCCCCCCCCCTTGTTTTATCCTCTAATTAATGTTCATTTTTTCCTTAGTACATACTCTTTTGTCCTTGGTTGCGGCTGCCTTCTGTGTCTCTTTCTGCTGGTTACTCCTATTGATGGATGGCTGTGGACGATTTATACATCTTGATTAATCAATGATTCTCCTGGACTACTGACAATAGGTCACAGAGATATTATCATCTACTGGGACAAAGAAAAGCTACGCAACGAATGAATTCATCTAATTGCTGGATATACTTGATATTGAGCAGTATTATGCGGTGTATTGTGTTTTTTGTATGTTTATGCTTACAACCTATTGTGTAGGATTTAATTGTTGAATGTTTCTATCATTTTTCTCCATTACACAGTGTACTGTATCTTTTATATGTACATATTACACCGCATTTTTTGTGGTTTTTGACTGGTGCTCTCCGTTGGGGCAATGGCGCCATGCCCCCATGGACAGTATTTTTCGGTAATATTTAGTTACAATATTGGATCAACATTAGCCATACAATTGATATGAAGAATGTCTTTTGATTATAATTGGCTACTGATGGCAATTATATGGGGGAAGGGGTCCCACAGCTATGCAGCTACTGAGATATATCCTGCTTCTTTTGATCTGCGATTTGTTTCCGTTGTGATATGTTATCTGTTCACACTTATTATTCTGTGATTGGTTCATTATTGCGTTAGTTGGGCACTATTGGGTTAAATAGCTGTGGTTTAGCCACGACTCTTCTCATTAGATCCGATTGTCCACTTCCTATATTCATTTATCTACACTTTTGTTGGGCGTTTTATAATGTATACTTACCACATTATAGCGCTATGTCCCCTGTTATGGGCTTTCCCCGTTGGTCAGATTGTGATGTCACAGCGATTTTCGTCCATGTGACCTGGGGGGTGTGGCTTGTATTTATGTGTGGCGAGGGGCGGATGACTGTGTCCCGACGCGTCATAGCAAGTCCCGCTCATGTGACCTGGGAGGTGTGGTTTGTTATCACGGGGGGCGAGGGGCGGATGATTGCGTCCTGAAGCGAAGGGGTCCTACTATATACTTCCAGATGTGAGTGGTAATACAGGGGCACACGTGACTCTATATGTATGTATTATGGTGAGAGGTTGGCTATTCTAATAGCTGCGTCCTGTCTTACTTTCACCCATTGGACAATAAGCAATACTTAAGGGATACCGGTTCCAGACATACTATAACCCCCAGAAGAAGGCACAGCGCCGAAACGCGCGTAGGGGTGACGATACCTGAACTGACAAACAATACATATGTGAGTAATACTACATTCCCACTTATTTTCAAGTGCTAAATGGATTTACTTTTATATCAACTATTTATGCACTGTGCACCTTAGCATTTGCATTGAAGCTTTGATATTATGCTTACAGCTGGGATAGGGCATGTGGTTTACTTACCCATACCCGTATTTTCTTCAACTATGTAGGTTTAATCTATTTATTATATGATTGTATTGGTCTTGGCATCTCTATTACAGCTCACTACTTATGTATTTATGCCACTTTTTCAATATGGATGTTTTTTTAATTAATGTGTATTAATAAATTTATGATTTTTTTGCAAAATTATGTTCCTATACGTCATTTTTTCTATATGATTTGCTATTATAGACATTGAACAGAGTCTCATTGTCCTACTACAGAGAACTAATTGTGTATGTGACCTTGGTGGTCAATTAATCTGTCTCAGCATTTTGATAAGTAAACTACAGGTAGTGAAAGGTTGGCACTGTTACACTGATTAAACAAGAACCATAAGACAGATTTCTTCAACCCAGGTATCATTTTAATCTGTGTTTGCAGTTAATGAGATGCTCGTGCTCTGGGCTTAAATAACCTTCCATGACCTTCCTCCTATTTTAAATACTGCACATTTAATATTGTGGTCTTAAAAAAAAAAATTTGCCTCCAACAAAATGGCGCCGGTGCATGCACAGTAGCATCTATCTGTGCAAGCGCAGTATTTAAAGGTTCAGTGACCTGTCATTTAAGCCCAGAATGATGACAATGAGGCCAGAGAACCAAAAAAAAGACCTGTCCACAGGCCGGTCTCGAAGCACAAGCATCTCATTAACTCCAACCTGCAAACAGATTAAACAAGAACCACTAGACAGATTTCTTCAAACCAGATATCATTTTAATCAGTGTAACAGCACCAACCTGACAATGCCTATAGTTTACTTAGCAAAATCCTGATGACAGGTTTCCTTTAACAGTAGGGATAAACCTTCTAAGAATCTCCCAATAGCTCCCAAATGCAAACATTAAGCGTTTATGCTACACAGTGTTGAAGCATGGATGTACCTACTTTCAATCGAAGGTGACAGGAGAAACTTTTCTGTTTTACCAACATCTAACCTGTGGTATGTCATTTACTGTTTACCTGTTGGAATGTGGGTGCTGTCTCCAATATGTGAGACGCAACACTCAACAGGGTCACATCAGGTGATGGAGGGGATGTTACACAGATCAGCATTGATAGTGACATATACAGACACCGTGTTCCCACCGCCATCACCCTTGTTATAAGATACCACACAGTGGTTTATATAGAAGCTGGACACTGCACCTCTCATTCATGTGACTCGCCCCCTGGGCCGTGGGGCACGCGGATCCGGGCGATAGGGGAACGATGGGGGTAGTAGTAGTGGCGGCCCGGTCCCGCGGCTCAGGGTGGTCAGGCCAGTGGTAGTCTGCTATGCGCTCCAAATTATGTCCGACTACGCCACCCGTGGATTGCGGTTATTAGGAACCGCCGCTGCAAGGCAGTCCGCTGGGGCTGATGATGGGTGCAGCTGAGGTGATGTGACTCCCCACGGGAAGAGTGCAGCCCCAGGGCAGTGTAGTGGATGTTGGGAGTGATGGTAGTGCGGGTCCCGGTGCTGATAGTGCTGGAGGCGCGAAGGAGCACACAGACAACAAGTTACAGTCCAGGGTCTTTACTCACAGTTCGTTTGTTCCAGGTCACTTCGGCCAGCAGTGACCGCCCGAGCCGTGCTGCGTCCACCAGGTGAGGGGCTCGGTCAACTCCCAGGCAGTTCAGGAGCATGGCACAGGACCCCCTTTTATCCTTTCTCTGGCCTGCCTCACCAGTGACCCACTTTTGTCCAGCTGCCGCGGACCTGTGCGGTTAAACGTGGGCCCCGTCCTCCGCTGTCCTATATGGTGCCTTCCTAGCAGGTTTGATGAGGTGTCGCACCAATATATGATCACGATGACCGGTCTTTGGCTGAGGGTAGTTTCTCCTCCACCAACTTGGGATCCGGTACCCTTAATCTGCCTGACCCTTCACCCTGGATTCTCGTGGGTTCTTAGGGTCCCTTCCACCTTCTTGTTCCTGAGCCCTTCTGTTTCTCTGTCTCTCCTTCTTTGCAGTTCCTTTCTGCTTCTGTTCCTTTCTCTTGGAGCTGAGATGAGCTAGAATCTCAGCTCCCCTTCACCTCCTCCTCGGCCTCTTCTCCAGGCCCACTTCTCCTTCTCCTCTCAGGCCCCGGCCTCTTCCCTAGGCCTGCCTCTGGAGCAGCACTCAGCCTGAGCTGCTGCTCCCTGTCTTCTCCTCTCCACAGAACGAACCTAGATCTAAGATGGTGCCCACCTTTTATACCTCCCTCTAGCCATGAGCCCAGGTGACCAGCAACCAATGGGCTCCTTCCTATGCTCAGGAACCGCCCCCTATCTGCCCCTACAGCACTGGGTGTTCCACCCCTCCCTCCCCACTCCAGCAGGGACATGGTCGGTCGTGCCTGCACTTCTGTCTAGTGGGAGCACCGTTGAGCTGTCCCTCGGAAATGGGGTGTGTGTGCTGCATGCAGCTAACTGAGTCCTGGTCCACACTCCATCCTTACCTGGGAGTGGAATATCACACCTCTGGTAGAGGTGCAATACCCCTGTAGCGGCCGAACCCTCGGGGAGCTACACATGTCCACTAACAAAATTTCTGTACACAGAGGAAGGTCTTACATGACCGAAACGTTTGTTTTGTACTACTTTTTCTACTATTAAATTCTCAAAATTCATTGAGTCATCTTGAGTGCCAAGTTTTTCATCTTATTGCAGTCACACAGAGTGACCGCAGACTTATCAATTTGGACCAGACAATTCCTGCAAAGGTATCATGGTGTGTGAACATGGACCAAAGAAAGGTAAGGAGAGAGCTGTCTCAGGAAATTAGAAAGAAAATTATAGACAAACATGTTAAAGGTAGATGCTATAAGACCATCTCCAAACAAATGTTCCTGTTACAACATTTGCACATATTATTCAGAGCTTTAAGGTCTATGAGGCGGTAGCCAATGTCCCTGGATGTGGCCACAAGAGTAAATTAATGACAAATTGAAGAGATGGATAATTTGAATGGTTACAAAAGAGCCCAGAACAACTTTCAAAGAGATTAAAGGTGAACTCCAAGGTCAGGGTACATTAGTGTCAGATCGCACCATTCGTCGCTGTCTTGACCAAAGTGAAATTCATGGAAGAAGAGGAGGAGGAAACCTTTGTTCAAAGCAAATCAGAAAAAAGGCAAGACGGGAATTTTCCAAAGTTTCTGGGAGAATGTCCTTTGGACAGATGAAACAAACCTGTGCTTTTTGGCCAGTCACATCAGCTCTATGCTCACAGACAGAAAAATGAGAAAATAAACCAAAAAGAGAAGGCACGCCATGTGAAGAATGTCCCAGCATATAGATGGAGGGGTGAGAGGTATTCCACTCACCTCTGGTAGTTGTGCATGCCAGACACAAAGCTGATACTAAGCGGTAATGACTGCGGTCCTGGAGCACTGCAGCACCTTCTGCCCTCCACGGCATCATGCTCAGGAGCCATGATACAGCGAAAGATAATGAACAGTGGGTGGTGGAGATCCACAGGTCGCCACGCTCTGAGTTAGGAACCACCAGGTTAGGCAAGAGAAGTCGATTTATTCAACACTTAACGCGTTTCAGAGACGATCTGTCCCCTTCATCAGGTGATTCCAGAATGTATACCACGCTGAGTGCTTTAAATAGATAGGCACTGATGTGATTGATAATTGCATACAGGCTTTAGAAATAAATAAATCTACATATAATTTTCATGATTACAAATCATTAAAACCAATAATTCACTAAAAATTAACCCCTTTCTGATGTGTGACCTAATAGTACATCATGGTGACCTGGGCCGATTGGACCAATGACGTACTATTAGGTCATATGGCCATCGCGCCCGCACACAAGCGGTGCGGGGTGATCGCCGCCGGGTGTCAGCTGATAGCACCAGGTATTAGCTGTGACTATGTGCAGGGAGCGGTCCCGCACTGCTCCCGGCACATTAACCCCCTCAATGCTGCGATCGAAGTCGATCGCAACATTGCGGGGGCAAGGGGAGGTGATCGCAATACTCACCTCCTCTCCCGGCCTCCAGCGCTGTTTGCCGCAGCTTCCTGGATGTCGTCATGACAACATCCAGGTCATCAGACAGCAGGAAGATATTTTGGTCATGCACAGTGCATGACCAAAGTATCTTCTGCATCTGCAGCGTTGACAGCCTGTATAGCTCAGGGATGGTGCTCCATCCCTGTGCTATACAGGCGATCAGAATAAAAAAAGTGAAAGTCCCATAGTGGGAAACAGAATAAAAGTTCAAAAAGTGTTAAAAAATGGAAAAAAAAATTGTAAAAATATATAAAAAAATAAATAAATAAATAATCCACCAAAAAAAATATATATATAATGTACCCATCAATAAATATTATTAGGAAAAAAACAACAAACACAATAAAAGAACACATATTTGGTATCGCCGCGTCCAGAATGACCTGACCTATAAAACTGTCCCACTAGTAAACCCCTTTAGTGAACATGGTAAAAAAAAAATAAAAAGCGAAGCAAAAAACAATGCTTTATCATCATACCGCCAAACAAAAAATGGAATAACATGCGATCAAAAAGACGAATGTAAATAAAAATGGTACCACTGAAAACTGTCATCTTGTCCCTCAAAAAACAAGCCGCCATACAGCTCCATCAGCCAAAAAATAAAAAAGTTATAGCTCTCAGAATAAAGCGATGCAAAAAATTTTTTTTTCTATAAAATAATTTTTATTGTGTAAAAACGCCAAAACATAGAAATACGATATAAATGTGGTACTGCTGTAAACGTACTGACCCGAAGAATAAAGCTGCCTTATCAATTTCACCATACGCGGAACAGCATAAAAAAAAACATAATAACAATTCTGGAATTGCTGTTTTTTGTTTATTCTGCCTCCCAAAAATCGGAATAGAAAGCGATCAAAAAATGTCAAGTGCCTGAAAATGGCAACAATAAAAACGTCAACTCGTCCCGCAAAAAACAAGCTGTCACATGGCTCTGCTGGCCAAAATATGGAAAATTATAGCTCTCAAAATATGGCGATGCAAAAACTAGATATTACAAAAAAATGCGTCTTTTAGTGTGTGACAGCTGTCAATCATAAAAACCTGATATGATTCTGGTATCGCTGTAATCGCACTGACCCGAATAATAAAGCCGTCTAATCACTTATACCGCACGAGGAACGGCGTGAAAAATAAACTCTAGGGTTAGGGTTGTGTTAGGGTTGGGCTAGGGTTAGGGTTGGGGTTAGGGTTGGGCTAGGGTTAGGATTGTGTTAGGGTTGGGGTTAGGGCTGGGCTAGGGTTAGGGTTAGGGGTGGGCTAGAGTTAGGGTTGTATTAGGGTTGGGGTTAGGGTTGGGCTAGGGTTAGGGTTGGGGTTGGGGTTGTATTAGGGTTGGGGTTAGGGTTGTATTAGGTTTGGGATTTTTTTCAAAAGTAAAAAAAAAAAAAAAAGATGACGATATGGTGACTAGTGTTCGCTACTTGAGTTTTCATCGGATGCTTGGGTATGCACCGAGTATCGCGGGTGCTCAAGTGACATGCTCGAGTCTCCACCCCATATGCTTCGTGGCCAAAAAAAAACTCGCAGGGATTGCCTGCCATGCACGAGCGATCCCTGGATGTTTTTTTTGGGGTGTCTAATAACCGTGAAGCATGCGAGCGGGGACTTGAGCATGTCAGTACATGGTGCATACCTGAGTACCCAATGCAAACTCAAGTAGCGAGCACTTGCACTCAAGACTAATGACAACTTATTCAATTTGATGAACTAATGTTATCAAATTCTGTGTCGTACCTCTGGGTTCAAAATGTTCAGTATACCCCTTGATAAAATCCTTGAGGGGTCTAGTTTCCAAAATGGGGTCACTTGTGGGGGGTTTCCACTATTTAGGCACATCAGGGGCTCTCCAAACGCGACATGGCGTCCGCTCTCAATTCCAGCCAATTTTGCGTTCAAAAAGTCACACAGTGCTCCTTCCCTTCTGAACTCTACCGTGCGCCCAAACACTGTATTTTCCCCACATATGGGGTATTGGCGTATTTTTTCCTGTTACCCCTGCGAAAATAAAAAAAATTGTGTCTAAAATAACATTTTTGTGAAAAATGAGGGGTGCAGTTTTTAGAATGGTGTCACTTTTGGGTATTTTCTGTCATAAAGGCCCCTCAAAGTAACTTCAAATATGATGTGGTCCCTAAAAAAATGGTTTTGTAAATTTTGTTGGAAAAATGAGAAATCGCTGGTCAACTTTTACCCCTTATAGCTCCCTAATAAAAAAAATTTTGGTTCTAAAATTGTGCTGATGTAAAGTAGACATGTGGGAAATGTTATTTATCAACTATTTATTAACCATAGATATTCACTACAACCCATGGGAGTGGGTTGTAGCGAATATTCATGAGCTTTAATAGCGGGCACACTGACCACAGAGCGCAGCAGGAGCCGCGCTGTGGCTACAGTGTGCCGGCTATTAAGAGAAATGAATATTCATTGCTCTCCACGCCCATGGGTATGGGGAGCAGGGAATATTCATTTTCTTTAGTAGCGGGCACAGCTAGGCTGCAGCAGGCGGCTGCTGCCTCCTGTGCCCCGCTGATCCCCCGCTGCAGCTCCCCCACACCCACCACCATGCGGCCATACAATAATATAGTATTCGGACTATAAGACGCACCCCCTCCTTTCCTCCAAAATTTTGGAGGAAAAAAGTGCATCTTATAGTCCGAAAAATACGGTTATTATTAAGAATAGGAGATTTTTTTTTTTTTTTTTAAATGTAGGTACGATTCAATTATTCCCAAGATCTCACCCCATGGATGGATCCTTTGTATTTGCAATTGGTTGAGGAAGGGCATTGCTAACAATAGGAATTCCAGAGAATGGAGGACTTAACTACAACTCCCAGTATGTCCTTAGCAATGGTAAGGAGATACTGGGAGTTGTTACCAGTCATCATCAGACTGTGGACCGTATAGGAACCAATGTACTGATTAGATGCAAGCAGTGGAACTATTAAACGTTTAAAAAGTAACTTACATTTAGGGATATATATTACATGATTTAGGTCCAATAATTTTGAGCAGATTAGTGCGAATCTGAGACCCTGATCACTCAGAAGATCTCTTAGAAGTGAAGAGGTGAGGAGACATGACTATGACTTTCTGCTGCATTTGCTCTGCTCAGTGTACTCTCCTATCTACTGAGCTGCGCTCTTCTAGGAGGTCTTTTAAGCAAAGGAGCAAAGGATTGGGGTCCCCACAAATCTGCTCAGAATTAATGACCCTAAACCACATTAAAAAACGTCCCAAAAGTTGATTTACACTTTAAGGTTAATTTACACACACACACACACACACACACACACACACACACACACACACACACACACACACACACACTAGCTATTGAACCTGTTCTACGCCCGGGTGGCGAGCATTTTTATTGGTATATGGTCTCCCATGCTGGTATGTTCTGCCCCCCATCCTGGTATTTGTGCTGCCCCCATCCTGTCCCCTCACCCCAATCCGGGTATGCATGGCACCCCTCACCCCAATCCGGGTATGCATGGCACCCCCTCATCCCAATCCGGTATGCATGGCACCCCATCTCTCATCCTGGTATGTATGGCACTGCTCATTCGCCAATCCTGGTATGTATGGCACTCAATCCCTCTTCCTGATGTGCATGGCACCCCATCCCTCATCTTGGTATTTATGGTGCACCTCATCCCTATCCTGTTATGTATGTTACCCCTCATCCTGGTATGCATGGCAACCCATCCCTCATCCTGGTATGCATGGTACCCCTCATTCCTATTCTTGTATTTATGGTACCCCTCATCTTGGTATATATGGCACCCCTCATCCCAATCCGGGTATGTATGGTACCCCTCATCCCCCAATCCTGGTATGTATGGCCTCCTCATCCCCCATCCTGGTATGCATGGCTCTCTCATCCCCAATCCTGGTATGCATGACTCTCTCATCCCCAATCCTGGTATGTATGGCCTCCTCATCCCCCAATCCTGGTATGCATGGTCCCCTCATCCCCCAATCCTGGTATGCATGGTCCCCTCATCCCCCAATCCTGGTATGCATGGTACCCCTCATCCCTATTCTGGTATGCATGGAACCCCACTTTCCTATCCTGGTATGCATGGTACCCCTCACCCCCCAATCCTGGTATGTATGGCACCACTCACCCCCCAATCCTGGTATGTATGGCACCCCTCACCCCCCAATCCTGGTTTTCATGGTTCAGTCACCCCCCAAGTCCAGGTATGTATGGCACCCCTCACCCCCCAATCCTGGTATGTATGGCACCCCTCACCCCCCAATCCTGGTATGTATGGCACCCCTCACCCCCCAATCCTGGTTTTCATGGTTCAGTCACCCCCCAAATCCTGGTATGCATTGTACCCCTCATCCCCCAATCCTGGTATGCATGGTCCCCTCACACCCCTTTCCTGGTATGTATGGTACCCCTCACACCCCTTTCCTGGTATGTATGGTACCCGTCACACCCCATTCCTGGTATGTATGGCACCCCTCATCCCTTTCACGGTGCACACATACAAAAAAATAAACACATACTCACCTTTCTTCCCTGTGCTCCAGTGCTACTGTATCCTGTTCTGCCGGGGGAGCAGTGCGGCGCCAGAGTACGCGCGTGACCATACCGTGCTGTTCAACGCCATTTTACTGAAGACACACTGCAAATATGTCTTCAGTAAAATGGCGCCGGATAGAGTTATGCACATGTCCCGATTCCAACACCTTCACTCCTGCCCTGGTCTCCGGCGAGAAGAGAAACGCCGCTGCAACGCTCCTCCCGGTCAGGTAAGTATGGCGCCGGAGATCGCGGTATGTGTTCAGTGTCTACGCATACCGCAATCTCCGGCGCCATACACACTCCCCTTACCTGTAACGTAATGGGTTCTTCTGTCTAGAGCCAGACTGCGCAGGCATGTAGCACTTGCCAAGTCTTTAAAGGCTTCAGACAGAGGGAGGCTTGTAGCATTATATTATATATACAGTACAGACCAAAAGTTTATTTAAAGATTTTTCTGTATTTTCATGACTCTGAAAATTGTACATTCACACTGAAGGCATCAAAAGTATGAATTAACAAATGTGGAATTATATACTTAACAAAAAAGTGTGAAACAACTGAAAATATGTCTTATATTCTAGGTTCTTCAAAGTAGCCACCTTTTGCTTTGATGACTGCTTTGCACACTCTTGGCATTCTCTTGATGAGCTTCAAGAGGTACAGTAGTCACGGGAAATGGTCTTCTAACAATCTTGAAGGAGTTCCCAGAGATGCTTAGCACTTGTTGGCCCTTTTGCCTTCACTCTGCGGTCCAGCTCACCCCAAACCATCTCGATTGGGTTCAGGTCTGGTGACTGTGGAGGCCAGGTCATCTGGTGTAGCACCCCATCACTCTCCTTCTTGGTCAAATAGCCCTTACACAGCCTGGAGGTGTGTTTGGGGTCATTGTCCTGTTGAAAAATAAATGATGGTCCAACTAAACGCAAACCGGATGGAATAGCATGCCGCTGCAAGATGCTGTGGTAGCCATGCTGGTTCAGTATGCCTTCAATTTTGAATAAATCCCCAACAGTGTCACCAGCAAAGCACCCCCACACCATCACACCTCCTCCTCCATGCTTCACGGTGGGAACCAGGCATGTAGAGTCCATACGTTCACCTTTTCTGCGTCGCACAAAGTCACAGTGGTTGGAACGAAAGATCTCAAATTTGGACTTATCAGTAGTGTTGAGCGATACCTTCCGATATCAGGAAATATCGTATCGGATTGGATCGGACCGATACCCAAAAAGTATCGGATATCGCCGATTCCGGTACCGGAAACTAATGCAAGTCAATGGGACACAAATATCGGAACGAAAATAAACCCTTTCTTTTCTTGTAGGTTAATTCTACATGAAGTAAAACAACTAAGAATAATGTAGAATGTATTATGCGAAAAGCCGGCAATTCATCAGCGGCATACACCTTTACCCGACAATTTACAACAGAAAGAATAGAGCTTCACACATAGATTAGATAGATAGAAACATGTCAGTCACATATATATGAAGTACAGTGACAGTGTTGATTACTGTACTTGTCATTTAGTGTTAAAATAAG
Source organism: Phyllobates terribilis (assembly GCF_046119375.1). Lineage (NCBI taxonomy): Eukaryota > Metazoa > Chordata > Amphibia > Anura > Dendrobatidae > Phyllobates > Phyllobates terribilis. Next base: position 10,888,747 of record NW_027362798.1, on the reverse strand, counting down.
GATTTATTTTAAAAAAAATTGGCGTGGGGTTCCCCTTAATTTTAGTCTCTAGCGGAGGTTAAGCAGACAGCTGGGGCAGATGTTTGAAGCCTGGGAAGGGGGTAATACCCACGGAGCTTCCCAGGCTACTAATATCAGCCCCCAGCTGAATACCTAGCCTTTACTAGCTATTAAAATGGGGGACCCCCTATTTAATAGCTAGCAAAGGCTAGGCAGACAGCTGGGGGCTGATATTAATAGCCCAGGAAGGGTGCCATGAATATTGGCCCCCTCCCAGGCTAGAAACACCAACCGTCAGCCGCCCCAGAAATGGCACATGCATAGGATGCGCCAATTCTGGCACTTAGCCTCGCTCTTCCACGCTGCCCTGGTGCGGTGGCAGGGGGTAATAGGGTTGGGGTTCATGTCACCGCCAGCTGCCATGAAGCCCAGGTTAGTAATGATGGGCGTCTATAAGACACCCCCATTACTAACCTACAAAGTGTTAAAACGAAAACACACACTACACCCAGAAAAAAATAATTTATTTGAAATAAAACACACAATTTTATTTAATTCTTAGTTTACTAAAAAAAAATAGTTACCTGTCCACGTTCCTGCGCTCATCTCCCATGCACAGCTGTCACATCTGGAGATGGTGACAGCTGTGCATGGCTGCTGTAAGCTCACACTGCCGGGAACACGTCCGCTCCCGGCAGCGGGAGCCACTGACTGAGGTCACCGGAGTGCATTCAGGCAGCACAGCTCTGGAGACCTCCTTTACGGCAGTGCTGTACCGTGGGAATTTCTCACGATACAGCAGGGCCGTAAAGCAGCTAACCGGAGCAGCGCTGCCTGAACTCCGGCGAACCCGCTTATGCAATGACGGGGCTGCTTTACGGCCCCGTCATTCTAGCAGCGGCAGCGGTTCAGAGCGGTCACATTCTATGTGGCTGCTCTAAACTGGAGATCATCGTGGGACACTCGTGGACTACTACGGAGGGGTAAGGATAAGGTTGTGGTTTATTATTTTATATTTTATTACAGGAGATCGATGGCTTCGGGGAATTAGGTGTCTAGGTGAGTATAGGTGTAGTTTTTTATTTTTTACTTTATTTTAGGTGGCCATCGGCGGGGACAGGTAATGTATGAACTAATTTATTGTAGGCAACCACTGGCCACCAATGACATGTATTTAAAATTTATTGGGGACACAGTAGGGCAATTTAAATAGCAGGATCAGGCTGATGGGAACTACTGCTCCCATCGAGCTGATCCTGCTGGCACGAGTGGACGGGGGACAGACATAGGCCGATGGGAGTAGTAGTGTCACATCGGCCTATGTCTGCCTGCACGCACACACCCGCAGACATCGCACAGACACCGCGCACACTCGCAGACATCGCACAGACACCGCACACACCCGCAGACATCGCACAGACACCGCGCACACTCGCAGACATCGCACAGACACCGCACACACTCGCAGACATCGCACAGACGCCGCACACACCCGCAGACATCGCACAGACACCGCACACACTCGCAGACCTCGCACAGACGCCGCACATACCCGCAGACATCGCACAGACACCGCACACACTCGCAGACCTCGCACAGACACCGAAGGCATCGCACAGACACCCGCACACATCGCACAGACACCACACACACCCGCAGACATCGCACACACCCGCAGACATCGCACAGACACCCCGCACACACTCGCAGACATCGCACAGACACCGCACACACTCGCAGACATCGCACAGACACCGCAGACATCGCACAGACACCGCACACACCCGCACACATCGCACAGACACCGCACACACCCGCAGACATCGCACACACCCGCAGACATCGCACAGACACCCCGCACACACTCGCAGACACACGCACAGACACCCACACACACCAATCATGACGGGCTGATCGTCTGGGAGGTGAGGCTGACCTGTGCGACCGTGGGAAAGTTCATGTGAGTTCATGCAATGCAGTCAAGCATGAACTCACATGAACCCTCTGAGGGCAGCGGCTACTTCAAATGAACAGCTGATCAGCATCACCTGATACCTCAGCTGTTCATTTGAAATAACCGGCGGGAAAGCGCAGCACAGAACGGGAAAGCCGGCGGTGAAGTCTTTTCACTGCCGACTTCCCCGCCCGGGTCCTTTGCTCCCCGCTCCTTGGTGCTGCGCTCCCCGCCCGGTCCTAACTTACGATCGGGATGGGAGGTGGTGAGGGGAGCGGAGGATCGGGGTGGGAGGCTGCAGGGAAGCAGTATGGGGCTGTGTGATTGTTTAAAAGCCGGCGGCTTTTTACCACCCGCCGGCTTTTAAACGATCAGGAGAATTCTCCCACGCCGGGATGGCATTCTGATGAGAGGCTGGATCTCAGCTGAGCGCTGCCATCCAGCTTGTCATCCTTCAGAGACACTGCAGAGCGCAGGCATTATGGGAACTTCCGATTCCGGTATTCGATATTGTAAAAGTATCGGAATTAAGTATCGGAATTCCGATACCGCGAATATCGGCTGATACCCGATATTTCAGTATCGGAATGCTCAACACTAGTGATGAAAAAAATGTGAACATTTGTAAATAAAAAAACATTGCAAATGTTTTATTCTTTTTTTTGTGAGGTGGGGAGATGTTTTGATCACATTTTATTGCCTTTTGTTAGGAAAGTGTGTCGGCCAAAAACACACTTAATTGAATATTTTGATAATAATATAATTATTTTTTTTTATACTTAATAAAGGAAAAGGGTTGATTCAAATTGTTATAAGTTTTTATTTGGTTTATATTTTTAACACTTTTTTATGTATGTTTACTTTATTTTTTCAGTCCTCTTATGGAATTTAAAGGGTTTTCCCACAAACAAAGTACATTTTAACTAATAGATCTTGGAGTAAAAATAAGTTCTACAATTGGATGTGTTAAAAACATGTTCCTGTGCTGAGATAATCTTATAAATGTGCCCCTGGTTTGTACTGTGTAATGGATGTGTCTGACCTTACAGGGCCATGTTCTGATCATACCACAGCTCCTGGGCAGGGGAGGACACAAAAGAGTATACAGACATTACAACACGGGATCACAGCTGATTCATTTTGTGAGGCAAAACATTTTGCTGTCTGTTTTTAAGCAATATTTTTCCTGAAAGAAATAATCCTTTGTGATCCTGTCTGTATCCTCTTTTGCTTCCTCCTGCCCAGGAGCTGTGGTATGATCAGACCATTGTCCAGCACGGTCAGACACGGCCATTACACAGTACACAGCAGGGGCACATTTATAAGATTATCTCAGCACAGGAACATTTATTTTTACACTCATCCTAGTAGTTCTCATAGTCAGCTGCCATGATAACCCATCCGCAGCCAGTGATCAGTGTAACAGCAGCGATCAGAACAATCTCTGATGGCTGCGGTTACAGATGCCGGCTGTGTACAGGCATCTCCCTGTAGAACCGCGAGCAAAACGCCTGTGGGTGGAGGTCACACAGCCCTACCCCGCTCGTGCCATACTGCCTCTGGATTTGGCTAATCCCATCTTTATTTCTTCATTATATCCTGATATTTATTCTTATGTTGGCCAATGACTTTTGCACTATGTACATTATTACGGCCATATATTCAAGTTATGTGTCACAAGAATTATATGAGATTTTTCCTATTTATTACATTAGATGTACTGTTTTTCTCTTTGATGTTATTCTGGTATATACATATATATATCTGCACATGCACTTTATGTATTTAATATATCGATGGCGTTAATTTACTTGTATTCATGTATTTACTGGATGAAATCCAATATATGTGCATCCTAGGGAGAACCACTATTCAATACATAGGCTGTGTCTCTACACCCCACGTGTGTTTTAATGTATAGTTGTCAATTACATGTTTTGTAACGTATTTCTCATGTCTGATCACTGATTTATCCAAATAAAGAATTTACTCCATTATGTCTGCTGTATTATTTAATCCTTACTGGATTGTTGTAGGTCATTTCATACTTGAATTGTGGTCCAGTGGACCTTAATGATTATACACATGTATTTTTTTCCTGGATGTGTAGCTATACCCCATTCATTGTCGGTGTTATGTGTACAGGCATCTGCCCAGTATGATGCGGGCTCAGCTCCTGAACCTGCTCCATACATAGAGACCTGACATTGGAGGAGCTATTACATCATATGTCGGCAAACGCTTTTCTGCCTCCTTTATAAGTTAGCAGTGGGAGAGCATGATAGAAAGGCTTACCTACCCCCTGAGACCGACTTTAGCTCTTAGGCCACGGCCCCACTATCAGTATTTGGTCAGTATTCGGTCAGTATTTTTTCACAGGAGTGGGAGACAAAACCAGGAGTGGGTGATAAATGCAGAGTTGGTGACTTGTTTCTATTATACCTTTCTTCTGATTGTTCCTCACCTGGTTTTGGCTTTGGGGTGACAGCTAATATTTTAACAATAGTAGGGGTAACATTAGGCCTTATTCAGAAATACTGTCTAATATTAAAATTGGCTTTGTTATCAATAGTAATAAAACCTCAATTTTTTTATTTTTTTTATTTTATTTTTAAAAAGCAGATTTATCAGCCATCACCCCAAGATTCCCATGATTCTTTAGGTCATGGTGCTCTTTGGATGACAGCTAATATGTCTAGAGTTTACAGTAGGATGCACTGGTCCATGTTTATAGACGGCACAATGATTTAGTAACGTGCGGCATTGTACTCATTACACTGAGCTCTGACTTCTTGGGATGGGTAACAAGGACATTTTTGGGGTAAATGAGGCCCAATATACCCCTTACTATAGATTATTACATTTTTCGCAGTGTTCCCTCATCTATATAATAACATCTTAGGTCCTGATGCTCCTAGGGAAACCACTAATATTAGTATCATTTACAGTATGGGGTAAATTATCACATGAATGTAAACATCAAATCCATTTAGTAGCCCTTGGACATTGAAGACCATCTCTGAGACCAGCACAGTTGTAATATGTGATATGTCTGTTTACATGTATTTTTCTGTATGTCTTCAAATATGTTTATGTCTGTATGTGTCTTTGTATATGTCTGTATATGTTTCTGCGACCTGTATATGTGCAAGTCTGCATGTGTATACGTGACTCCATGTGCATGACTGTGTGTGTATGACCATGTGTGCGCATGCCTGCTGGTGTCTGACTGTGTGCATGACCGCGTGAGTGCATGTGACTGCGTATGTGTGACTGCTTGTGTAAAAGACTGCATGTGTGTACAAGACTACGTGTGTGCGTGACTGAGTGTTGACTGAATGTTTGTGTATTTGCAAGACGGCATGCATATGTGCGTGACTGCGTATGTGTGTGTATGTGCGTAACTGCATGTGTGTGTATGTGCCTGACTGCATGTGTGTGTATGTGTGTGACTGCATGTGTGTGTATGTGCGTGACTGCATGTGTGTGTATGTGCGTGACTGCATGTGTGTGTATGTGCGTAACTGCATGTGTGTGTATGTGCATGACTTCGCGTGTGTGTATGTGCGTGACTGCGTGTGTGTGTATGTGAGTGACTGCGTGTGTGTGTATATGTGTGACTGCGTATGTGTGTGTATGTGTGTGACTGCATGTGTGTGTATGTGCGTGACTGCGTGTGTGTGTATATGTGTGACTGCGTATGTGTGTGTATGTGTGTGACTGCATGTGTGTGTATGTGTGTGACTGCGTGTGTGTGTATGTGCGTGACTGCGTGTGTGTGTATATGTGTGACTGCGTATGTGTGTGTATGTGCGTGACTGCATGTGTGTGTATGTGCGTAACTGCATGTGTGTGTATGTGCATGACTGCGCGTGTGTGTATGTGTGTGACTGCATGTGTGTATGTGCGTGACTGCATGTGTGTGTATGTGTGTGACTGCGTATGTGTGTGTATGTGCGTGACTGCATGTGTGTGTATGTGTGTGACTGCATGTGTGTGTATGTGTGTGACTGCATGTGTGTGTATGTGCGTGACTGCATGTGTGTATGTGCGTGACTGCGTGTGTGTGTATGTGTGTGACTGCGTATGTGTGTGTATGTGCGTGACTGCATGTGTGTGTATGTGCGTGACTGCGTGTGTGTGTATGTGTGTGACTGCGTGTGTGTGTATGTGTGTGACTGCGTATGTGTGTGTATGTGCGTGACTGCGTATGTGTGTGTATGTGCGTGACTGCGTATGTGTGTGTGACGCGCCCCCTGGGACATATTCCTTTTTGAGGGGAATACCCGGCACCGGATCAGATGGGGTTTGTAGTCTCCGAGCGGCTGTGACCCGGCCCGTGCCCAGGGCGTCAAACTCAGTGTTAAGTGGCAGTCCTACAGATGTTTAAGAGTTCTTTTGTGTCGACTACGCCACCCGTTGTGATGCGGTCACTGTGGCCGCCGCTGCAGCAGGGTCCGCTGAGGCTGATGGTGGGTGCGCAGCTTGGTGGGATAACCCCCAACGGGAGGGGTATAGCCTCAGGGGGGACAGGTGCAGAGGATGGGGGTTGTGGTGGTGCAGTGCAGACGGCAATTAAGACAGAGTCGGGTTGTGCAGTTAAGGGTGTTTACTTACTGCAGATGTTGTACTGGTCACTCCAGCTTCGAGTGACCACCCGAGCCGTGCTGCGTCCACCAGGTCCTGGATCCAGCCAACCCCCAAACAAGTCCGGAGCGTGGCCCTGAGCTCTCCTTCTGTCCCGTTCTCTGGCCGTCCCCACCAGTGATCCACCTAGGTCCAGCTCCCTCGGGCCTTCTGTTGGGACACCCTTGGCCTTGGGTTCCCTGACCCTCCACGTGGTATGCCTTCGGGGTGGATATGGTGGGTGGCCGTGGCAGATGCTGCCCACGGCCTCCGGTCTCTGGCTAGGGTGTGTTTTCTGCCCCCACCAGTTTGGGTTCCGGTACCCTGTGCCGACTCCTCACCCGGTGCTTTAATTTGGGTTCTTGGGTCCTCTCTGTTTTCCCCTCTGGGTACTCCTTCTCTGCTCCTCTCTCACTCTGGCTCAGGTCTCCTCTGCTCTGCTCCTCCAGTTACACTCTGACAGACTGACTCTGATCTTGCAGACTGACCCTGATCTTAGATGGTTCCCACCTTATATAACCCTCTATGTGTGAGCTCAGATGACCAGCACCCAATGAGCTCCTAGCACTACCCAGACTGCTCCCCCTATCTGCCCCTACACTACTTGGGATGTTCCACCCCCCTCCCACTCCAGCCAAGGACAGACTCGGTCGTACCTGCACATTTCTAAGTGGGAGTACCGTTGGTCTGCCCTCCGGAAATGGGATGTGTGTAGTGCATGCAGCCTACCGAGCTCAGTCCCACTCTCCATCCTTGCCCGGGAGTGGAATATCACACCTCTGGGTTGAGGTGCAATACCCCTGTAGCAGCCGAATCCTCAGGGTGCTACATTCCCCCCTGGTAAATCACAGCACGTCCTCGGGCTGTAAAGACAAAAACACCAAAACATACAATTTTTTTTTTTTTTTTTTTCATAATAACAAAACATATTAACTGCATATAAAACACTATATATAAATAACTTTCTCGTAGAAAACATTCTCTTCTTGCTTCTCCTCCGGTCACTCTACGACTGATGACCGGGCAGAGTGCGACAGTCTTTTCTAAAGATGGTTTCCTTTTAAAACCAGTAGGGGGCGCCTTAGGAAGCGCAACTATGTACAGGGAATATGGCCGCTCTCAGTCCTCGGCCAGGCAAAGAGGGAAAGGGATGGCCGCTCACAGTCCTCAGCCTGTGGGATAAAGGGTAAAACGGGTAAACAGTTCACTGGTCCCAACGGGGACTAAACTTCAAAGCAGCCACGGTTTCTTGGGTACCCCGACGGGTAACTATGTACATTCTCCTTCACTTCCGTCCTCAACGACGGCGTCCTCCTGCTCTTTTCTTGTAATTAACTGTAGCTTCAGACCCATCCGGGTCCTCTTGCTCCTCCTCCTCGCACCGCAACTCCTCCTCCGTCAGGCGGTGTACGTGGAGGGCGTAAGGTCCTTTGGCACACTTGTGCCGGGTGAAGGTGACCTCGTCTCCGATGTAGAGGTCACGACCTCTGTGACCCTCCGGCAGATGGGATTCAACGTCTCTGCGCGTTACAAAAACGTCACCGAAGGTGTTGCGGTCTCGGATGAAGCCCCACCCATGCTGCTGGTTGAACTTGATCACTGTCCCGATGGTGCGGGGACAATGCGCTGCACGGGGGTCCCTCCTGGTCCGGCTCTTCTGCTCGGCACTCCGTACTTGGGCCTGTTGCTCTCGGACCCGCCTCTCTTCCCGCTCCCTTGCGAACTCCGCGAGCTGCTGACGGCAGCACTCAGCGCGCTCTGCCGCAGCTGCCCGGGTTTCTCCGGTGAACCCCATTAGATCTTCTCCCGTGGGGTCCCACGCAAATTGGGCTTCTTCCAGAGGAGGCGAGACCCGTGCCACGGGCTTCGGAGCCGGAATCAGGGGCTCACACAAGGGCCCTAGTCTCTGCTGCCGCTCCAGCTCATAGAATTCTTCGGGCCAGATGAAGGGCCGCCCGTCCGGCCATGTGAGCTGGCTAAACAAGTCCTCCCCCAGATGTGGCACCCTTGGTTTCGCGGGCGCGGGTGCGGTGTTGGCGACGCCCGGGTTGCCCAGGCCTTGCGGCCAGGCCTGGGGCATCTGGAAGGTGAAGGGCACCGTTAACACGGCGGCGCCCTGGGCTACCTGGCCTTGCGACCAGGCCGGAGGCTCCGCGGAGGTAGGGGGCGCTGTTGGTGATGCGGCGCCCGGGGGTACTAGGCCTTGCGACCAGGCCGGAGGCTCTTCCTGCTTTGTCACGCTCCGGGTCGAGGCGCGTGACGCCACAGGGGTCGCTGCGGCGGCTTCCGGTCGGGGCCTAGTCCATAGCGGTGACATGGCGGCTACGGGCACAACAGGGGGACTTTCGGGCTCTGCGACGGGGAGCTGGGGCAGGTGGGCGGTTTCCCGGCTTGGGGTATAGGCGTCCCCTTTACCTGCCTCCTTGCGTCCGGCTCCCTTCTCGGCGCCGTCTCCGGCCTTTGGTCCTCCCGCGCCATCCTCAGAGGCGGTCTGTTTCCTCTTCCAGGGTAGCGTGCTCCGTTGACGGGTCTCAGCTTGCTGGGCCATCTCCCGGCTCCATTCCGCCAATATCTCGCGCTGTACCCGGGCCATCCTCCGTGCGAGGCCCTCCAGGGCAGTCTGTGCACACTCCCGGTCTCGGGGGAGCTGTGCAAGGACCTCCACTAGGCCTAGTGGGGTCGTGGATTCTAGCAGGCTCCTGACCAACGGGTCGGTGCTGCTCTGCTCTTCTTCCAGCAGGCTCCTGGCCAGCGGGCCGGTGCTGCTCTGCTCTCCTTCCTCGGTCTCTAGCAGACTCCTGGCCAGCGGGCCGGTGCTGTTCTGCTTTCTCTCCATCTCCGGGTAAGCTCCTCCGCTACTCTTCTCCAGGCTTCTTGCCTCCGGGTGCGCTCGCTCCAGACTGCTCCAGGCGGCACCCATCTTCGTTCTTTCCTTTCGTCTCCTCCCACTTCGAGGGCGGTCCCGGGGCAACTTGGTGACTGTCAGCTCCAGGGGCTGTTCTTTCACGCTGACCGACACCTCCAGCATCACAGTCTCTGTTGGTGGGGGCGGTTTCCACTTTTGGCGCCATTTTCTGTCCTGGCCCACGATGGGAGGCGGCCTCTTGCCCTCCTTTGGCACGCCCATAATGGCGTCCGCTCTGCCAAGGCGGGAAATCTTCGGAAATGGCGGGAATCGCTTCCCAGTGGCGGGAAACTCTGCAGATGGCGGGAACAAGCTGGAAATGGCGGACAATCGGCGGGAAACGACTGGTGATGGAGTCCGATGGCGTGGACCCTCCGGAACCGGCGGGAGACTTCTTTCTGAGGTAAACTTGCACTTTTCTTCAGGCACGCAGTACCCGGGTGTTGCGGGCACGTAATCCTGCCGACTACGCCAAAGTTGACGCGCCCCCTGGGACATATTCCTTTTTGAGGGGAATACCCGGCACCGGATCAGATGGGGTTTGTAGTCTCCGAGCGGCTGTGACCCGGCCCGTGCCCAGGGCGTCAAACTCAGTGTTAAGTGGCAGTCCTACAGATGTTTAAGAGTTCTTTTGTGTCGACTACGCCACCCGTTGTGATGCGGTCACTGTGGCCGCCGCTGCAGCAGGGTCCGCTGAGGCTGATGGTGGGTGCGCAGCTTGGTGGGATAACCCCCAACGGGAGGGGTATAGCCTCAGGGGGGGACAGGTGCAGAGGATGGGGGTTGTGGTGGTGCAGTGCAGACGGCAATTAAGACAGAGTCGGGTTGTGCAGTTAAGGGTGTTTACTTACTGCAGATGTTGTACTGGTCACTCCAGCTTCGAGTGACCACCCGAGCCGTGCTGCGTCCACCAGGTCCTGGATCCAGCCAACCCCCAAACAAGTCCGGAGCGTGGCCCTGAGCTCTCCTTCTGTCCCGTTCTCTGGCCGTCCCCACCAGTGATCCACCTAGGTCCAGCTCCCTCGGGCCTTCTGTTGGGACACCCTTGGCCTTGGGTTCCCTGACCCTCCACGTGGTATGCCTTCGGGGTGGATATGGTGGGTGGCCGTGGCAGATGCTGCCCACGGCCTCCGGTCTCTGGCTAGGGTGTGTTTTCTGCCCCCACCAGTTTGGGTTCCGGTACCCTGTGCCGACTCCTCACCCGGTGCTTTAATTTGGGTTCTTGGGTCCTCTCTGTTTTCCCCTCTGGGTACTCCTTCTCTGCTCCTCTCTCACTCTGGCTCAGGTCTCCTCTGCTCTGCTCCTCCAGTTACACTCTGACAGACTGACTCTGATCTTGCAGACTGACCCTGATCTTAGATGGTTCCCACCTTATATAACCCTCTATGTGTGAGCTCAGGTGACCAGCACCCAATGAGCTCCTAGCACTACCCAGACTGCTCCCCCTATCTGCCCCTACACTACTTGGGATGTTCCACCCCCCTCCCACTCCAGCCAAGGACAGACTCGGTCGTACCTGCACATTTCTAAGTGGGAGTACCGTTGGTCTGCCCTCCGGAAATGGGATGTGTGTAGTGCATGCAGCCTACCGAGCTCAGTCCCACTCTCCATCCTTGCCCGGGAGTGGAATATCACACCTCTGGGTTGAGGTGCAATACCCCTGTAGCAGCCGAATCCTCAGGGTGCTACATGTGTATGTGTGTGACTGCATGTGTGTATGTGCGTGACTGCATGTGTGTGTATGTGCGTGACTGCATGCGTGTGTATGTGCGTGACTGCATGCGTGTGTATGTGCGTGACTGCATGTGTGTGTATGTGTGTGACTGCATGTGTGTGTATGTGTGTGACTGCGTGTGTGTTTGTGCATGACTGCCTGTGTTTGTGAGTGAGTGTGTGTGTCTACATGTGCGTGTGGACCAGTGTACAAAAAACAGATGTATATCTGAGGATTAGTAATAACTAGCTAACAAATTTATCCATTTAAAAATTAAAAATGTATTCAATTTAGATTAATAGCAAAGAGCTATGCAGGGGCTCATACTGTATCTAGGAGGCTATGCAGGGGCTCATACTGTATCTAGGAGGCTATGCAGGGGCTCATACTGTATCTAGGAGGCTATGCAGGGGCTCATACTGTATCTAGGAGGCTATGTGGGGTCTCATACTGTATCTAGGAGGCTATGTGGGGTCTCATACTGTATCTAGGAGGCTATGCAGGGGCTCATACTGTATCTAGGAGGCTATGCAGGGGCTCATACTGTATCTAGGAGGCTATGTGGGGTCTCATACTGTATCTAGGAGGCTATGTGGGGGCTCATACTGTATCTAGGAGGCTATGCAGGGGCTCATACTGTATCTAGGAGGCTATGCAGGGGCTCATACTGTATCTAGGAGGCTATGCAGGGGCTCATACTGTATCTAGGAGGCTATGTGGGGTCTCATACTGTATCTAGGAGGCTATGTGGGGTCTCATACTGTATCTAGGAGGCTATGCAGGGGCTCATACTGTATCTAGGAGGCTATGCAGGGGCGCATACTGTATCTAGGAGGCTATGTGGGGTCTCATACTGTATCTAGGAGGCTATGTGGGGTGTCATACTGTATCTAGGAGGCTATGCAGGGGCTCATACTGTATCTAGGAGTCTATGCAGGGGCTCATACTGTATCTAGGAGGCTATGCAGGGGCTCATACTGTATCTAGGAGGCTATGTGGGGTCTCATACTGTATCTAGGAGGCTATGCAGGGGCTCATACTGTATCTAGGAGGCTATGCAGGGGCTCATACTGTATCTAGGAGGCTATATGGGGTCTCATACTGTATCTAGGAGGCTATGTGGGGTCTCATACTGTATCTAGGAGGCTATGCAGGGGCTCATACTGTATCTAGGAGGCTATGCAGGGGCTCATACTGTATCTAGGAGGCTATGCAGGGGCTCATACTGTATCTAGGAGGCTATGTGGGGTCTCATACTGTATCTAGGAGGCTATGTGGGGTCTCATACTGTATCTTGGGAGCTATGCACGGGGCTCATACTGTATCTAGGAGGCTATGCAGGGGCTCATACTGTATCTAGGAGGCTATGCAGGGGCTCATACTGTATCTAGGAGGCTATGCAGGGGCTCATACTGTATCTTGGGAGCTATGCACGGGGCTCATACTGTATCTAGGAGTCTATGCGGGGGCTCATACTGTATCTTGGGAGCTATGCACGGGGCTCATACTGTATCTATGGAGCTGTGCACAGGGCTCATACTGTATCTAGGAGGCTATGCGGGGTCTCATACTGTATCTAGGAGGCTATGCGGGGTCTCATACTGTATCTAGGAGTCTATGCGGGGTCTCATACTGTATCTTGGGAGCTATGCACGGGGCTCATACTGTATCTAGGGAGCTATGCACGGGGCTCATACTGTATCTATGGAGCTATGCGGGGGCTCATACTGTATCTACTGTGTCTAGGGAGCTATGCGAGGGTTCATACTGTATCTACTGTATCTAGGGAGCTATGCGAGGGTTCATACTGTATCTAGAGAGCTATATGGGGGCTCATACTGTATCTAGGGAGCTAAGCGCAGGCTCATACTGTATATGGGAGGCTATATGGAGGCTCATACTGTATATAGGAGGCTAAATGGAGGCTCATACTGTATCTAAGGCGCTATCTAGGGGCTCACACTGTATATAAGGAGCTATGTGGGGCTCTTACTGTATGTAGGGGGCTATGTGGTGGCTCATACTGTATGTAGGGGGTGATGTGGGAGGGCTCATACTGTATATAGGGGGATGTCAGCATACTTAATTGTGCTCAATATTAAGTTATTATTATTTATTATTATTAAATATTATAAAAAATAATTATAATTAATATGTTAATATTAACATTGAGCAGAATTAATTTCAGCCTATTGGTTTGGTCTGCACAACAATCATGGTCTCTCATGTGGCCCCTTGGGAAAATTAATCTCCCACCCCTGCTCTATTTTATATAGTGCCATTTTCTGTATGGTGCTGTACATAAGGGTAAACTTTGCGCTGCGCGCTGTGTGCACCGCTGTCTTTGTCCATCTACAGATGTGTACAAGCGCACCTATGTGTTACTTTTCTTGGTCATGCCCTCAGCACTCTCTTAAAGGAGTTATTTGACGAGCCCCACGTGAATGGCGCAGCAGTGCGCATCATCAACCACAGCTCCATTTATCTTTTCACAGTTCCGTTTCTCTGGATCATGGTGGTCCCAGTGGTTAGGTCCGCAGTGATCAAAAGTTATCCCCTATCCATAAGAAGGGGGATAACTTCCAAACTTGGGATAACCCATTTAAACAGGATTTCAAAATGTATTTTTATTTGCCCATAGGAATGTAGAAAATTATAAAGCAATAATGACTCTACCTAACTGTAATACAGCCTCTCCAAGAATAGGACAGAGGAAATGGCACTGTGCAGTCTATATGTATACAGAATAATCCAAATACTGAAAATTACACTCCGTATACAGGACAGGAGAAGTGGTACTGTGCAATCTATATACAGTCTATATACAGTATATACACAGAATAATACAGATACTGAGAATTAAAACCAGTATACAAGACGGGAGAAGTAGTACTGTGCAGTGTATATATACAGATTAATACAGATACTGAGAATATTGCAGTCAATTTATATACACAGAATAATACAGATACTGAGATTTACATCAGTATACAGGGCAGGAGAAGTGGTACTGTGCAGTGTATATATACAGTCTATATACAGTATATACACAGAATAATACAGATACTGAGAATTACACCCAGTATACAGGACAGGAGAAGTGGTACTGTGCAGTGTATATATACAGATTAATACAGATACTGAGAATATTGCAGTCAATTTATATACACAGAATAATACAGATACTGAGATTTACATCAGTATACAGGGCAGGAGAAGTGGTACTGTGCAGTGTATATATACAGAATAATAAAGATACTGAGAATTACACCCAGTATACAGGGCAGGAGAAGTGGTACTGTGCAGTGTATATATACAGAATAATAAAGATACTGATAATTACACCCAGTATACAGGGCAGGAGAAGTGGTACTGTGCAGTGTATATACTGTATATGCAGAATAATACATACACAGGGAATTACACCCAGTATACAGGACAAGAGAATTGGTTCTATCCAGTGTATATACTGTATATACAGAATAATACATACACAGAGAATTACACCCAGTATACAGGGCAGGAGAAGTGGTACTGTGCAGTGTAAATATGCAGAATAATACAGATACTGAGACTTAGGCCACAGCCTCACTATCAGTATTTGGTCAGTATTATTTCCGCAGTATCTGTATTATTCTGTATATACAGTATACACTGCACAGTACCACTTCTGTCTGTATGCTGGTTGCAATTGTCAGTATTTGTATTATTCTGTATATATACAGTACACTGCAAAGTACCACTTCTCATGTCCTATATATACTGTGTGTAAGGCCACGGCCCCACTATCAGTATTTGGTCAGTATTTTTTCTTAGGAGTGGGAGCCAAAACCAGGTGAGGAACAATCAGAGAAAAGGTGTAATAGAAACAAGTCACCAATTCTGGATTTATCACCAACTCCTGGTTTTGTCTCCAACTCCTGAGAAAAAATACTGACGGAATACTGACCAAATACTGATAGTGGGGCCGTGGCCATAGGGAGAATTATACACAGCATACATAGCTCCAAAATATATGCTACAAACATCTAAATATATATATATACCCACACAAACACTGGGACCATTGTATATACATGTAGTAAATATTATAGTATATATATTATAGTATGAACTATGGAGCTGTGTATATAGTTATTTAGTGTGGTGCTGTGCCTGAGTACATAACTTTTAGTGGGAAGTCCACACCATATACAGAGCTCCACACTATATACTGGGTTATAAAACATGGTATGGAGCTGTGTGTATACTATATAGTGTAGAGATGTGCCTTTTATATAAAATGTGCAGCCCACACTATATGCTATACACACATATTATATTCACATCACATCTACACTATATATTACACACAGCACCTCACTACATGCTATATACACAGGTCCACACTAAATACAGCACTTAATTATGCTGTTTACATCAGATAGTATAATCTGGGGCCGATGCATATACATTACATAGGATACACTGGGGATGATATATATACATTACATAGGATACAATGGGGCCGATGTATATACTTCTGAGGGGATGTGCTGGGGGCGATCTATATACATCACATGGGATACGCTGGGGCCGATGTATATACATCACATGGGATATGCTGGGGAAGATGTATATACATCACATGGGATACACTGGGGCTGATGTATATACGGATTATAATGAGGGCAATTTGGGCTACCGCCCGGGGCCCGAGGCTTCAGGGGGACCCATGGCCAGATTGCCCTCATTATAATGTTTTGTGCGGAGGCAGGGGCAGGTTTGGCAGGGGGACCGCACTGTACCTTTTAGACGCCGGCCACATCACAGGGAGGCAGACACGCACCCTGCGCGCTGTGTGCTGCGTCTCCAGGACTGACATCACACAACAGCGCCTGGAGCTTCTTTATCCTGCGGGAGAGGAGCTGGTGGATCAGGTCAGTGAATGGCGGTAAATATGAGGTCTGGAGAGGATGTCTGGAGTGAGAAGGGGGCTGCAGGACGCTGCTCCCCTCCTGATGAGTTTGCAAAATATTCCATAGTGTCAGTTCAGCGGCCGCTCTGATAGGGCTCTGTATAAGTTATTGCAGGACTTTCATCGTTGCTGCAGATCAGGTCACTCTGGGTCATCGGCTCCAGCATCACCAGATCTGCAGGAAAATTCAGAGTCCTGTAATAAATCCCACTGAGCCCCAGCAGAGCGACCACAGACATTGCATAGAGGATCCTGCACTGACTGATCAACCCTGAACCTGCAGGACATCACATACTGTACTGATCCATATATGATATGTGAGGTCCTGTAGGCAGGTGTGATCAGTACAGTGTATATCCCTGTACAAAATGTCACATCCAGTAAACAGATTAGTGTATATTATACTGTGGTACAGACATGAGATGGGATATAACAATGTGTATAGTATAACATCTAATGTCTGTATCACAGTATATTATACTAGCTATTGAACCCGTTTTACACCCGGGTCACAAGCATTTTTAGTGGTACATTTCTGGCGCCATTTTTTTTAAGACACTGTGTCTGCGAGTTCTCATAAACAGTATCTTCAATAAAATGGCGCTGGATAGCGTGGTAAGCGCATGCACTGACTCCGGCACCATTTCATTGAAGTAATGTGCTACAAAATTAAAGGGTTCCTTTCATCGGAAATAATGCTATTAACCTGCGTTCAGGTAAACAGCGTTTTTATACTGCCCAGTAGCTGAATGCATTGGGGAGAAAATGATCTTTATTCTACTCGCCAGCATTCGGTTTCAGTCATGAGGGCAGTGCCGGTTCGGTCACCACTCTGAGTATACAGAGCGTCCTCTGCAACCGAGCCCCCGGCCCTGACTGACACTGACTCTACATTGAGACCGGCTGTCAGTCAGGGCCAGGATTACAGGGGTTGCTCTGTATACTCAAAGTAATGACTGAACCGGCGCCGGGCCAGACCCCATTACTAAAACCAAATGCTCCCTCATCCTGGTATATGCTCCCTCCCCATCCTGGTATATGCTCCCTCCCCATCCTTATCCTCCATCCTGGTATATGTTCCCCCATCTTGCCTGCTCTGATGTTCTTCTATCCATACAAAAAAAAAACAACACTCCTACTCGCCTTTTCCCCTCTCGCTTGCAGCGCATCCTCGAACACCGGCAAGGCTGAAGGAGTGTGGCGCCAGAGTTCGCACCTGCGCATGCATGAACCACAACGCCACACTCCTCCAACCTCGCCGGACATCAAGGTATGAGTCCTAATGGCGCCGAAGATGGCAGTATGAAATCAGTGTTTACGCACCCCGTGATCTCCGTCATTACAATCCTTTATCCTCGTCCTCCTCCCTGTCACCTGTAACATCTGATGTGTTCTTCTGTCTCCGGCCAGACTGTGCAGGCGCATTGCGTGCACAGTCTGTAGAGGCTTCGGACAGACGGACACATCCCTGATTATATTATAGATAGTCATGTATTCTCATATAGACTCTACAGAGCTGTACCTAGGGGAAGAGGAGGGGCATGTGACCTGGGTACAGCCGTCAGGGCGGTGCCTTCGGGCCACCTCATGCGGTGGTCAGAGGTGTCTCCCAGGCAGCTGCAATTTGCCGCCCCCAGAGTGGGAATCGACCATTCTCTGAGCTTGCTGTGGAACCGACAGTCGATCAGAGAAGGGAGCTATGTGCGGGCTCATACTGTATATAGGGAGCTATGTGCGGGCTCATACTGTATATAGGGAGCTATGTGCGGGCTCATACTGTATATAGGGAGCTATGTGCGGGCTCATATTGTATATAGGAAGCTATGTGCGGGCTCATACTGTATATAGGGGCTATGTGCAGACTCATATTGTATCTAAGTAACTATGTAGGGGCTCATACTGTAAGTAGGTGGCAGTGTGTGGGCTCATACTGTATGTACAGGGCTATGCGGTGGCTCATACTGTATGTAGGGGGGTGTATGGGGGCTCATACTATATGTACAGGGCTCAGCGGGGGCTCATACTGTATCTAGGCCGCTATGTGCGGGCTCATACTGTATATAGGGAGCTATGTGCGGGCTCATACTGTATATAAGGAGCTATGTGCGGGCTCATATTGTATATAAGGAGCTATGTGCGGGCTCACACTGTATATAGGGAGCTATGTGCAGGCTCACACTGTATATAGGGAGCTATGTGCAGGCTCATATTGTATATAAGGAGCTATGTGCGGGCTCATACTGTATATAGGGGCTATGTGCAGACTCATTTTGTATCTAAATAACTATGTAGGGGCTCATACTGTATGTAGGTGGCAGTGTGTGGGCTCATACTGTATGTACAGGGCTATGTGGGGGCTCATACTGTATGTAGGGGGCTGTGTGGGGGCTCATACTATATATACAGGGCTCTGCAGGGGCTCATACTGTATCTAGGGAGCTATGCGGGGCTCATACTGTATATAGGAGGCTATGTGGGGGCTCATACTGTATATAGAGGGGCTATGCGGGGGCTCATACTGTATCTAGGGAGCTATGCGGGCGCTCATACTGTATCTAGGGAGCTATGCGGGGGCTCATACTGTATATAGAGGGATGTCAGCATACTTAATTCTGCTCAATATTAAGTCATACAATTAATATAATTTTTTTTTATTATTTTGTTAATATTAATATGGAGCAGAATTAATTTCAGCCTATTGGATCGGCCTCCATAACAGTCACGATCTCTCATGTGGCCCCTCCGGAAAATTAATCTGCCACCCTGATCTACTATATATAGTGCTATGTTATGGAAATTTTTTCCCCTCATTCTCTGTCTATAGATGTGATCAGAACATCTGTGTGTTGATCACATGACCAATCACATGATCTATCAAAGGGGATCATGTGACATGTCACGTGATACATCCGGTACCTCGGGGGGGCACACCTTTTAAACTGCCCGGGGCCCTGGCTACTCTTAATTAGAGATGAACGTTGTTCTACTCGAACTGTTCGCCAATCTCAAATTCGAGCTGTTTTGGGCGGTGTTCGAGCCGTTCGGCGAGCACGAACGATTTGAGAAAAATTCGGCTGTTCGAGGTTATGTTCGATAACTGTTCGTGCACCAAAATCATAACTGGATTTTTTCTCAGTAATGATGAAAATTAATGTTAATACGCAGTTTGAGTGTACAGCGGGGTGGGGGGAGGGGCAGGGGATGGATCTCTGCAGGAATAATGAAGACCTCCATTTTTTTTTCTCTTTCCCGCATTTACAGTGGGGAGGTGCAATCTGTCAGCCTATCAGCAGCGCACACACGGAGCGAAGTGCTTTTTTTCACACAAGCAAGGGCATGTGTCATTGGCAGTGTATGTCACATGTCCTTGCCCTATAAGACCAAGCCATTTTCCCCGTCGCCACCATTTTCTCACTGCTGCAGCTGCGTGTTAGACGGCACCGCTGTTGCTGTGTGCGCTATACCTTGTTAATTTCAAGCCAATTTTCGCACAAATATACAGATAGCTTGGGAGTAGGGAATAGTTGTGATTGCAGTCCTTTTAAGGACTAGGTTACAGCATTTCCTACGACTTTTATCAGGCAGGTCTGTGCTCTTAAATAGATAGATTGTGGGAGTAAAGACTAATTGTAATTGCAGTCCTTTTCAGGACTAGGTTACATCAGTTCCTATCAGTTTTTGCCAGGCAGGTCTGTGCCAGTGCTGTGCAAGTTTTTTTTCACAGCATTTGGCTGAATCTAGCAAAGCTAATCCTTTTTGGCCTATTGCAGAGTGTGTTAGTCAGTGGAGTAGCCTATCTGTGTTGCAAGATATACCACCTGTGTATAGAATACCAATTTTTTTACTGCACCTAGTGAAGTAAAATCTTTTGGGCATAGCATCATTCTATTAGTCCATCTATACTGACCTCCATCAGGTTGCAAACTGAATATAATTTTTTTCTGCATCTAGCTCTGAAAAAATATTTGGCCTTCTAGCAGTGTGTCGGACTTTCTCTATTAGTCCATCTATACTGACCTCCATCAGGTTGCAAATTAAAAATAATTTTTATCTGCATCTACAGTACCTCTGAAAAAATATTTGGGCTTCTAGCTGTGTGTGGGACTTGTTGTATTAGTCCATCTATACTGACCTCCATCAGGCTGCAAACTGAATATATTTTTTTCTGCATCTACCTCTGAAAAAATATTGGGCTTCTAGCTGTTTGTGGGACTTGTTGTATTAGTCCATCTATACTGACCTCCATCAGGTTGCAAACTGAATATATTTTTTTCTGCATCTACCTCTGAAAAAATATTGGGCTTCTAGCTGTGTGTGGGACTTGTTGTATTAGTCCATCTATACTGACCTCCATCAGGTTGCAAACTGAATATATTTTTTTCTGCATCTACCTCTGAAAAAATATTGGGCTTCTAGCTGTGTGTGGGTCTTGTTCTATTAATCCATCTATACAGACCTCCATCAGGTTGCAAACTGAATATAATTTTTTTCTGCATCTAGCTCTGAAAAAATATTTGGCCTTCTAGCAGTGTGTCGGACTTTCTCTATTAGTCCATCTATACTGACCTCCATCAGGTTGCAAATTAAAAATAATTTTTATCTGCATCTACAGTACCTCTGAAAAAATATTTGGGCTTCTAGCTGTGTGTGGGACTTGTTGTATTAGTCCATCTATACTGACCTCCATCAGGTTGCAAACTGAATATATTTTTTTCTGCATCTACCTCTGAAAAAATATTGGGCTTCTAGCTGTGTGTGGGACTTGTTGTATTAGTCCATCTATACTGACCTCCATCAGGTTGCAAACTGAATATATTTTTTTCTGCATCTACCTCTGAAAAAATATTGGGCTTCTAGCTGTGTGTGGGACTTGTTGTATTAGTCCATCTATACTGACCTCCATCAGGTTGCAAACTGAATATATTTTTTTCTGCATCTACCTCTGAAAAAATATTGGGCTTCTAGCTGTGTGTGGGACTTGTTGTATTAGTCCATCTATACAGACCTCCATCAGGTTGCAAACTGAATATAATTTTTTTCTGCATCTAGCTCTGAAAAAATATTTGGCCTTCTAGCAGTGTGTGGGACTTTCTCTGTTAGTCCATCTATACTGACCTCCATCAGGTTGCAAACTGAATATAATTTTTTTCTGCATCTAGCTCTGAAAAAATATTTGGCCTTCTAGCAGTGTGTCGGACTTTCTCTATTAGTCCATCTATACTGACCTCCATCAGGTTGCAAATTAAAAATAATTATCTGCATCTACAGTACCTCTGAAAAAATATTTGGGCTTCTAGCTGTGTGTGGGACTTGTTGTATTAGTCCATCTATACTGACCTCCATCAGGTTGCAAACTGAATATATTTTTTTCTGCATCTACCTCTGAAAAAATATTGGGCTTCTAGCTGTGTGTGGGACTTGTTGTATTAGTCCATCTATACTGACCTCCATCAGGTTGCAAACTGAATATATTTTTTTCTGCATCTACCTCTGAAAAAATATTGGGCTTCTAGCTGTGTGTGGGACTTGTTGTATTAGTCCATCTATACTGACCTCCATCAGGTTGCAAACTGAATATATTTTTTTCTGCATCTACCTCTGAAAAAATATTGGGCTTCTAGCTGTGTGTGGGTCTTGTTCTATTAGTCCATCTATACTGACCTCCATCAGGTTGCAAACTGAATATATTTTTTTCTGCATCTACCTCTGAAAAAATATTGGGCTTCTAGCTGTGTGTGGGTCTTGTTCTATTAATCCATCTATACAGACCTCCATCAGGTTGCAAACTGAATATAATTTTTTTCTGCATCTAGCTCTGAAAAAATATTTGGCCTTCTAGCAGTGTGTCGGACTTTCTCTATTAGTCCATCTATACTGACCTCCATCAGGTTGCAAATTAAAAATAATTTTTATCTGCATCTACAGTACCTCTGAAAAAATATTTGGGCTTCTAGCTGTGTGTGGGACTTGTTGTATTAGTCCATCTATACTGACCTCCATCAGGTTGCAAACTGAATATATTTTTTTCTGCATCTACCTCTGAAAAAATATTGGGCTTCTAGCTGTGTGTGGGACTTGTTGTATTAGTCCATCTATACTGACCTCCATCAGGTTGCAAACTGAATATATTTTTTTCTGCATCTACCTCTGAAAAAATATTGGGCTTCTAGCTGTGTGTGGGACTTGTTGTATTAGTCCATCTATACTGACCTCCATCAGGTTGCAAACTGAATATATTTTTTTCTGCATCTACCTCTGAAAAAATATTGGGCTTCTAGCTGTGTGTGGGTCTTGTTCTATTAATCCATCTATACAGACCTCCATCAGGTTGCAAACTGAATATAATTTTTTTCTGCATCTAGCTCTGAAAAAATATTTGGCCTTCTAGCAGTGTGTGGGACTTTCTCTGTTAGTCCATCTATACTGACCTCCATCAGGTTGCAAACTGAATATAATTTTTTTCTGCATCTAGCTCTGAAAAAATATTTGGCCTTCTAGCAGTGTGTCGGACTTTCTCTATTAGTCCATCTATACTGACCTCCATCAGGTTGCAAATTAAAAATAATTATCTGCATCTACAGTACCTCTGAAAAAATATTTGGGCTTCTAGCTGTGTGTGGGACTTGTTGTATTAGTCCATCTATACTGACCTCCATCAGGTTGCAAACTGAATATATTTTTTTCTGCATCTACCTCTGAAACAATATTGGGCTTCTAGCTGTGTGTGGGACTTGTTGTATTAGTCCATCTATACTGACCTCCATCAGGTTGCAAACTGAATATATTTTTTTCTGCATCTACCTCTGAAAAAATATTGGGCTTCTAGCTGTGTGTGGGACTTGTTGTATTAGTCCATCTATACTGACCTCCATCAGGTTGCAAACTGAATATATTTTTTTCTGCATCTACCTCTGAAAAAATATTGGGCTTCTAGCTGTGTGTGGGTCTTGTTCTATTAATCCATCTATACAGACCTCCATCAGGTTGCAAACTGAATATATTTTTTTCTGCATCTACCTCTAAAAAAATATTGGGCTTCTAGCTGTGTGTGGGTCTTGTTCTATTAATCCATCTATACAGACCTCCATCAGGTTGCAAACTGAAAATAATTTTTTTCTGCATCTAGCTCTGAAAAAATATTTGGCCTTCTAGCAGTGTGTGGGACTTTCTCTGTTAGTCCATCTATACTGACCTCCATCAGGTTGCAAACTGAATATAATTTTTTTCTGCATCTACAGTACCTCTGAAAAAATATTTGGGCTTCTAGCTGTGTGTGGGACTTGTTGTATTAGTCCATCTATACTGACCTCCATCAGGTTGCAAACTGAATATATTTTTTTCTGCATCTACCTCTGAAAAAATATTGGGCTTCTAGCTGTGTGTGGGACTTGTTGTATTAGTCCATCTATACTGACCTCCATCAGGTTGCAAACTGAATATATTTTTTTTCTGCATCTAACCCAGCCAATAGTTTTGGCCTAATACCACAGTTTGGCCACTCAGCTCTGCTCGGTTACCATCCATTGTTTTTTTGTGCAAACAACTCCAGAGTTGTGAATTAGTTAACCACCAAAATGAGTGGAAAAAGGCCTGCTGCTGGTGGAAAGGGGAATAGGCGTGTTGGGAAGGGGAAAAAAGGTTGTGTCCGTGGGGTAGGTGTTAAAGCAACAGTAACATCTGCAGAAGAAAGACCATCTTCCAGCCAAACTAAAATGTCTACTTCTTTTAGCGGACAATGTGATAAGATCCCTTTCTTACGGCCACGCCAATCGCTACAAATTCCAGATGAGGCACAAAAACAGCAGGTGCT
Source organism: Phyllobates terribilis (assembly GCF_046119375.1). Taxonomy (NCBI): domain Eukaryota; kingdom Metazoa; phylum Chordata; class Amphibia; order Anura; family Dendrobatidae; genus Phyllobates; species Phyllobates terribilis. The sequence continues at coordinate 10,864,781 of NW_027362798.1, read as the reverse complement.
TCAACGGATTTCAAGTGCTCCTTTAAGTGGGCTCTCCTCCACATCAACTTCAACATCACAAATACTCCAGTCCTCAAAGGTGTCACCCCAATCGCACTTGCTTCCTCACAGCTCCCAAATCTCCAGCTGCCCGTCTGAGTATGAGGTAGAACAGATGGTTGAGTCTGCAGAGCTGTTTACTCATACTATAGCCTGGGAATCAGAGGTCGACTCCAGCGCTTCTGTGAATCCAGACGAGGAAATGATCTGCACTGATGCCCAGAATCTTTATGAGTCGGATCCAGGACCAGACGCAGAAGGTTCTGACCATAATGTAGACCCTCATTCCCAAACTGTAACTCCTGTTGGTGGAGACAATGAGGAAGACGATGATAAGACTCAAATACCTGATTGGAGCGACAACTTTAGTTTTTTGTCAGGGCAGGAACAGGTTGGCTCTGAGGACGACGGGTGTGATAACGCACAGGGTGATGATGATGAGGTTGGAGATCCCACTTACTGTCAACCCACAGTCAGCCAAGAGATGAGGTCAACAGAGGAGGTGGAGGAAGATGCTAGTGACGACGAGGTCAGGTTGCGCCTTCCTGGACAGAGACGTAGTACTGGAAGCACGTCAACAACTGCATCCTCAAACACAACTCTGCCTCTCACCACAAGTCGTGGTGGCTCTTCAGGTCGCATGGGTGCTAAGCCTTGCATAGCCTGGGCATTTTTTCAGATCGATAAAGATGACCCAACTCGTGTTATCTGTAACATTTGTCAGCAAAAGCTAAGTAGAGGCCAAAAAATACATAGTTTGAGTACTTCATGCATGAACCGGCACATGGACATGAAGCATAAGTTGCAGTGGGAAGCTCAGTGTGCTACAATGCGGCCTAGCCGGCCGGGCCAACCACCGTCTGCCATATCTTGTGCATCCGCGGCCTCTTCATCCTCTGTGACTGGGGGGACAGCAGTCACACCTGTTTTGGGGCGCAGACCTGCCACCTCTTTACCCGCAACAGCCAGCGTGATTGGCAGGTCATCATTTTCTTTGGAGGTGGGAACACCAGCTGGTGTTGAGCGCTGTCCGACATCGATAGCACCACCTTTGGATCAAGGCAACCTAACATGTCCGCCTGCATCTTCCTCACAGACCGGCAGTTTGCCGGGGACACCCTTATCAACCCCGTCTAAGCACAATAGCCAGCCCTCGGTCCCTCAGATGTGGACAAGTAAAAGACCATTTCCTCCTAGCCATGAGAAAGCTAAGAGGTTGAATTTCACCATCTGCAAGCTCTTGGCTACAGAAATGCTGCCTTTCCGCCTGGTGGACACAGAGGATTTTCGAGACCTTATGTCTGTCGCAGTGCCCCAGTACCAGATGCCCAGTCGGCACTACTTCTCAAAGAAAGGTGTGCCTGCGCTCCACCAGCATGTCGCACACAACATCACCGCTTCTTTGAGAAACTCTGTGCGTGACAGGGTGCATTTCACCACAGACACTTGGACGAGTAGGCATGGACAGGGGCGTTACATGTCGCTGACTGGGCACTGGGTAACTATGGTGACAGCAGGACAAGGGGCTGCTGTCCAAGTCTTGCCGTCCCCACGAGTTGTGCGTCAATCCTCTTTATGTCAAAGTTCCTCCACTGCTTCTGCCTCCTCAACCTCCTCTCGGTCTTCCACCTGCACCAAAAGCCTGTCTGGTCATGCCACAAGCTTTCTAACTGCGCAGAAGGGATCCTGCACACCTCCTTACTATGCTGGCAGTAGGGCTCAACGTCATCAGGCGGTTTTTACATTGAAATGTCTGGGAAATGTGAGTCACACAGCTGAGGAGTTGTGGTCAGCTCTGGAGAACCAATTTCATGAATGGTTGTCTCCACTGGACCTGAAACCAGGGAAGGCCGTGTGCGACAATGCTGCAAACCTGGGTGCGGCCCTTCGCCGGGGCAATGTCACACACGTGCCTTGTATGGCTCACGTGTTGAACCTGGTTGTCCAGCAATTTTTAGCCCACTATCCCAGACTAGATGGCCTTCTGCAGAGGGCACGGTCGCTGTGTGCTCACTTCCGCCGTTCGCATCCCGCAGCTCAGCGACTTACATCTCTACAGAAGTCGTTGGGCCTGCCACTTCACCGGCTAAAATGCGATGTGCCTACCCGGTGGAATTCAACTCTGCACATGTTGCAGCGACTGTGGCAGCACCGACAAGCCCTGGTGCAATACGTTCTGACGTATAGCCTGGGCCAACGAGATTCAGAGGTGGGGCAAATCACGCTGGAGGAGTGGTCTCAGATCAGGGACCTATGCACCCTTCTGCACAGTTTTGAAATGGCGACGAAGATGTTTAGTGCTGACGATGCCATTATCAGCATGACTATTCCGGTGATTTACATGCTGGAGCACATGTTAAACAGAATTCGGAGTCAGGTGGTGGCACAAGAGGAGGTGGAGGAAGTAGAGGAGGAGGAGTTGTATGCGGAAGGGCTAACATCTGCAAGGTCCAGACGGTCGGCAGCACCAAGGCGGCAGGCATGTGAGGGTGGGGGAGATGGTTTTACCAGGGCGCATGGTAGCAGCCAAACTAGTGAGGAAGGTGCAGGAGCCCAGGAAGAAGTGGAGGACGAACTGATGGAAGACTCATCAGATGAGGGAGACCTTGATCACATTTCTGTTGTGCGAGGTTGGGGGGAGAGGACAGAGGAAGGAAGCATGAATGTTACCTCGCCACCAACACAACAGGGACTTGGTGCTCCTGGATGCACATGAGTGCCTTCTTGCTGCACTACCTGCAACATGACCCTCGAATTGTGAGAATTAGAAATAATCCTGACTACTGGGTTGCCACACTGTCAGATCCCCGGTACAAAAGTAAATTTGCAGAAATTATTCCTGCCATAGAAAGGGATGCACGCATGCAGGAGTATCAGCAGAGACTGTTGCAGAATCTTACATGTGCTTTTCCACAAAATACCAGTGGTGCACGTAGTGAATCTCACAGTTCCAACTTGCCAACCGTGGGACCGTCAAGTGTTCAGCACTCAAACCGTAACAGAACCACAGTATCTGCTGGTAACATCAATTTTGCGGAATCATTTCACCACTTTTTTAGCCCATCCTTTGCAAGGCCACAGGAGACAAGAAGTCTGACACATAGTCAACGCCTAGAGACGATGGTACAGGAGTATCTCCAAGTAAACATTGAAGCCACGACTGTGTCACTGGACCCTTGCTCTTTTTGGGCTTCCAATCTGGATAAATGGCCGGAGCTAGCCACTTACGCCTTGGAGATCTTGTCATGCCCCGCAGCCAGCGTTCTGCCTGAACGTGTGTTCAGCGCTGCTGGTGGTGTGCTGACAGATAAGCGCACGCGGCTCTCCACTGATAATGTAGACAGACTCACGTTCATAAAGATGAACAAATCATGGATCCGAAACGAATTTTCTACCCCTGTGTCATCCTGGGGAGAGTAAAAGCTTGATGATTGGTTAAAATCACCCTACCAACCGTTTTAAGCTTTCAAATTACTAATCATGTTTATCTGTATCTTGACTGGAAAATAATTTGGGCTTTGTAGCAGTGTGCAGCACTGATCCTATTAGGCCATCTATACTAAAGCTTCACCAGATTTAAAATTAAAAATAATTTTTAGCTGCATCTAGCCCGGAAAATAATTTTGGGGCTCCGAGATGCGCAAGACACATAAGTGCCTTCTTGCTGCACTACCTGCAGCATGACCCTCATATTGTCAGAATTCGAAGTAATCATGACTACTGGGTTGCCACACTCTTAGATCCCCCAAACTTTTCGATCAACCTTTTCATTTTAATAAAGACCAAAAAAATGGTCATTTTTGAAATTATAAGCATTAGCAGGTTGTTAGAAACTGAAATCAAACAGTTTTCAACTCAAAACTTTATTCTAGGTGATGTTACATTTTCACATAGGACCCCTTGTTCGAAAGGAGCTTCTGAACTCTCTCGTCCATTGAATTTGTCAGGTTTTGGATGGTTTCTGCTTCAATTGTTTTGCATGAGGACAGAATACCCTCCCAGAGCTGTTGCTTAGATGTGAACTGCCTCCCGCCATCATAGACACTCCTTTTAATGATGCTCCAAAGGTTCTGAATGGGGTAGAGGTCAGGGGAGCATGGGGGTCACACCATAAGTTTGTCCCCTTTTATGCCCATATCAGCCAGAGATGCAGATGTTTTATGTGCAGCATGAGATGGTGCATTATCATGCAGAAAAATGATCTTGCTGTGAAATACACGGTTCTTCTTCTTGAACCATGGCAGGAAGTGCTGTTTGAGAAAATCCACATACATTATGGAGTTCATCTTTAGCGCCTTCAGGGATCCTAAAGGGGCCGACAATCTCTCTCCCCATGATTCCAGCCCAAAACATTACTCCACCTCCTCCTTGTTGGCACTGTAGCCGTGTTTGCGTGGGGTGTCCATCAACCAGCCATCCTCCACTCCATCCATCTGGACCATCGAGCGCTGCACGGCACTCATCCGTGAACAAAACTGTTTTGAAATCAGTCTTCATGTAATGTTTGGCCCACTGGAGCCGTTTCTGCTTGTGTGAAGTGGATAGAGGAGGTCGACAGGATGGCGTATGCACAGCTGCAAACCTCTGAAGGACCCTGCATCTTGTTGTTCGGGGGACGTTGGAGGCACAAGCAGCTTCAAAAACTTGTCTGCTGCTATGACAAGGCTTTTTTGCCGCTGCTCTTTCAACCTGACGTAATTGCCTGTAGGAAAGCGTCCTCAATTTGCCCTTATCAGCACGCACACGTGTGTACTGTGAATCAGCTACATACTTCTTGATTGCCAAGACACTTCATCCTGATCATCGCACAATGTTGATTGTAGTCATGCCTTGACCTAAACACTCCACAATTTGTTGCTTCTCAGCAGCCGACACATCCTTTTTCTTTCCCATTTTGGCAGAAAATGTAGGCTGCTTAATAATGTGAGAGAGCCTTCTTAAGTAGTCTTGCCTTTCATTGGACACACCTGCCAAACTAATTAGCACAGGTGTCTGCAATTGCTTACAGTGATATAAAGAGCCCTGACACACATCACCATCAATGAGTTTAACTGACAAACAAACAAATTCTTCCCTTATCACTCCTAAACACTTTTTGCATAATAATTTGGAACACAGTGTACATGTGCTTTTCCACAAAACACCAGCGGTTCACGTAGTGAATCTTACAGTTCTAACTTGCCAACCGTGGTCTGTATGGAGTTGTTCAATAAAGGGCCCAAAATTAAGATAACATAGATGGGAGAGGTATCTATGAATAGGAATTCCTAAGTATTTGATACCCTGTGAGGGCCAGGCAAAGGGAAAGTTGGACTGGATGGAATCCTATATGGATTTGGGGAGGGAGACATTGAGGGCCTCAGACTTCGCTGCATTGATTTTAAAATTTGACCATGTAACAAAGTGATCTATTTCAGCCATAACAGCATGGATGGATATATGTGATTGAGTGATATATACTAGGACATCATCAGCAAATAGAGAGCACTTGTACTCGGTGCCTCCCACCTCAATCCACCTAATATTGGGGTTATGGCGAATTGATGAGAGCAGGTGCTCCGTCACTAGGATGTATAAGAGAGGGGACAGAGGACATCCCTGCCTTGTCCCATTGGTGATTGTGAAAGGTGATGAAAATGTTCTGATGCACCCCCTGGGCCTTGGGACACCCGGAGCCGGACCCTTTTTGGTGGATGCTGGTGGTTGTAGTCTTCGTGGCGGCGACCCGGTTCCGTGGCTCAGGGCGGTCAAACCAGTGGCGGAACTATTTATGTGGTTTTGATGTTTAAATGTACGACTACGCCACCCGTGGATTGCGGTCAGAGTGAACCGCCGCTACAGGGCAGACCGCTGAGGCTGGTGTTGTGGGTGCAGCAGAGCGTAGCATAACTCCCCACGGGAGGAGTATAGCCTCAGGGCAGTGTATGCGGAGGATGGGGGTGATGGTGCAGGGCAGCAGCAGTAACGACACGGAGTCAGTGATGCAGTTCAGGGCCTTTACTCACAGTTCTTATTATCCAGCCCACGTCTGCAGGTAACGGCTGCCCACGTCGTACTGTGAGGGGCTCAGATAACTCCCAGATAACTTTGGAGCACTTCACAGGACCCCCTTTGTGTGTCCTTTGTCTGGCCTTTCTTACCAACACTTCTGTCCGGCTGCCTCGGGCCTCCTCTTGGTAAACTTGGCGCCAGTTTCCCTGACCCTATGTGGTGCCTTCCTAGCGGGTGTAGCGAGGGGCTGCGCCACATAAAATGTCAGAGCCTCCGGTTTCTAGCTGAGGGTCGTTTCCTGCCTCCACTAGTTCGGGGACCGGTCTCCCCCTTTGGCCTGACCCCTCCACGCAGGTGGATTCGGGCGTGCGGTGGCGACTCGCCCGTCCACACCCCTGGGATCCCTTCATTCCTCGTTCCTGGAGCCTTCTCCGCTCCTCTTCCTTCCTTCTCCCTCTTCCAGGCCTGGGCCTCTGTTACTAGGCCCGCCTCCGGAGCAGAGCTCATGCAGAGCCCCTGCTCCCTGCCACTTCTGCTCAGACTTCTCTGCACTGAACTAAGATGGTGCCCACCTTTTATACTCCCTTCTCAATGCACCCAGGAACTGCTTCCTCCCTGCTCCTGCACTACAGGGTTCCCCTTCCTCAGTGTTCCCTCCCCCCACTCCAGCCAGGGACAGGGACTGTCGTGCCCATCTCAGGGGCATATTGGTCGCCCTGCCCCACGGCAATGTGGTGTAATGCATGCAGGTGTCGGGTCCTGATCCACACTCCATCCTTACCTGAGAGTGAGATATCACACCTCTGGGTGAGGTGCAATACGTCTGTAGCAACCGAGCCCTCAGGATGCTACAGTTCCATTTATCTTCAGCCTAGGTGACGTATTGTGATACAGGGCTGTGATTTTGGCTATAAAAGGGTCCCCTAGACCCCTACCCCAAGCTTTTTAAGAGAATCATATATGGCGTGCCAGGAGACTCTATGGAATGCTTTCTCAGCATCCAACGAGAGTATCTAATTACAAATTTTTAACTGCATCTAGCCCAGGAAATACTTTGTGCCTAGTAGCAGTGTCTGCTAGTCAGCGGATTATCCCGGCTGTTAAGCAAGCTACACCACCTGTAGTTTAGACACTTAATTTTTTCAAAGGAAATGCTTTGGGACCACGGGATACTCAGTGAAGAGCATCAGGAGGCACCCCAAGGCATAGGGGCTGGGACTGGCAGTAGGATGCCTTGCGGTGGACAGCCGAGCTCGATCCTTATAAAAGCTTTTTAACTGCAGCAGCTTTAGTGGACGCTACTGGAGCTGGAATTACGCGGCTGCTGGCATGAGACTTGCCCTCCAATAGATCCTTGTAAATGGATTTAAAGTGTATTCATTCAAATTAGAGAGACAATTTAAATTAAAAAGCTTAGAGCTGCCTCCACCACAGGGGGGCTCGCTCGACCCACCAGCGGACAGGCACCAGTATTGGGAGAGGGGGGCTGGCCATCAGGGTTCACCGCGGCTCTGGCACAAACCCGGCGACACGGAGGTGGCACGGGCAGGAGCGGACTGGCCGTGTCGGCTTCTCACTTTTTGGATTTTAGAAGGGCATGACATGCCTATATCTGTGTCTCCCCCTCCTTTTACTCCTCCACCTCTTTTATTTTCGCATGACTATATGTACTTGTCACTTTTCCATGTGTTAGTTATGTCTTCTGAGCAGTTTGTCAGCTTTTGGACACCTTTGAAGGTGTTTTCTATGTGTTTCTATGTGTTTTTGTTTGCCTGCCATTGGTTTTAACGGTGTTCGAAGGTGTTCGACGAACAGTTCGACGAACAGTTCGGCGAACACACGGGTGTTCGACGAACCGAACCGAACTCGAACACTACGGGGGTGGCTCAACACTACTTTTAATCCACCCCTGTGTATATACATCATATAGGATACGTTGGGGACGATGTATATATGACGCGCCCCCTGGGCCATGTTCAAGGGACACCCGGAGCCGGATCTGGATAGGGGTAGTAGTCCTTGTGGCGGTGACCCGGTCCGTGCCCAGGGTGGTCAAACTAAGTGTGTGGCAGTCTTTTGTAGATGTTGTTTAAGTGTCGACTACGCCACCCGTTGATTGCGGCTAGGAGGCCGCCGCTGCAGAGCAGTCCGCTGAGGCCGGTGGTAGGATTGTGCAGCAAGGATGGTATAACCCCCAACGGGAGGGGTATGGCCTCAGGGCAGCAGATGTGGAAGATGGTGGTTGTGATGGTGCAGCAAGGAAGCTCAGAGACATGCGATGCAGTTTCAGGGTTTTTACTCACAGGTGTTGTTCCGGTCACTCCGGCCTTGAGTGACCACCCGAGCCGTGCTGCGTCCACCAGGTGTGGGACTCGGCCAACTCCCAGGCAGTCCAGAGCGTGGTCCTGAGCTCCCCTCTCTTCCTTCCTACTGGCCGTTCCCACCAGGGATCCACCTTTGTCCGGCTCCCTCGGGCCTCTTGGTGGTAAAACCTTCTCTGGCTTTCCTGACCCTATTCGTGGTGTGCCTTCCTGGTGGATGTGGTGAGGGTCGCGCCAAAACTTGACCACGACCTCCGGTTCCTGGCTGAGGATCATTAGCCTCCACCAGTTTGGGTTCCGGTACCCTTTTCTGCCAACCCTTCACCCCTTTTGGTTTACTTCTGGGATCTCAGGGTTCCCTCTTGTCTTGCGTCTCTGGGCCTCTCTTCCTCCTCCTTTCCACTGCAGGCCTGGCCCTGGAGCTGGGCCCAGCCGGAGCCACAGCTCCCTGTCAGCCCTCCTGGCTGAACTCTCCCTCTGACTCCCTCAGCTCTGCTCTCCCTGTCTCTAGATGGTGCCCACCATATATACTCCCTCTATGTGTGAGCCCAGGTGACTAGCACCCAATGGGCTCCTACCTCTATGCCCAGAGTCCCTCCCCTATCTGCCCCTACACTACTGGGATGTTCCTCCCCCCCTCCCACTCCAGCCAGGGACAGACGCTGTCGTACCTGCACATCTATCTGGTGGGAGTACCGTTGTTCTGTCCCCCGGAAATGGGATGAGTGTAGTGCATGCAGCTAGCTGAGCTCAGTCCCACACTCCATCCTTACCCGGGAGTGGAATACCACACCTCTGGATCGAGGTGCAATACCCCTGTAGCAGCCGAGTCCTCGGGGTGCTACATATACATCACATGGGATACACTGGGGCCGATGTATATATAGGTGCATCTCACTAAATTATAATATCATCAAGAAGTTAATTTATTTCAGTTCTTCAATACAAAAAGTGAAACTCATATATTATATAGAGTCATTAATATAATTGTCTTATCCCGTCTGTCTGTCTGTCCTTCTGTCCAGGAAATCCTGCGTCGTTGATTGGTCCGGCGCTGTCAATCAGCGAGGCGGCATTTCAGAAAAAGATGGCGGATGTTAGCGGCTCATCTGCCACACGGAGGTCAGCGGCGATGCAGCCGGGAGATGCAGCCGGCTGCTCGCAGCATAAGTCCCCCACCGGAGGCGCTGCTGACCTCCATGCGGCTACCGTCGGGAGATCAGCGGCTACGGCCGCTTATCTCCCGACGGCAAGTGTGACGCCCCCCCTCCCCTCTCCTCTCCCCCCCTCTCCCCTCCTCTCCCCTCTCCCCCCTCCCCTCTCCCCGCTTGCTCAGGGCCCCGGCACCCGGCGCCATACTTACCCCTCCCTGTGCCTCCGCAGCAGCTCCTGTGTCTGCCGCTGCTGCTCTGTGACGTCTCAGGTCAGAGGGCTCGGTGACGTCTTTACACTGCGCTCTCTCCTGAGCGGTCACAGCGTGCAGCGGGAAGATGCCGGCTACGCTGGAGTCCGGAGCAGCAGCTGAGAAGTGAGGTGAGTATTGGATTTTTTTTTTTTATTGTATGGGGGCATAGGGCATTAAATGGTGGGGTGGGGGTGTGTGACATTGTGGAGGGGCCATTATAAGCGAGGGGGGGGTGTGACATCCTGCATGGGCCACTATGGGGGGATGTGACATCCTGCATGGGGTATTATATAAGGGGGATGTGACTTTCTGCATGGGGCATTATCAGGGAGGGGGGGATGTGACATGCTGCATAGGGCACTATGGGGGGGATGTGAGTTCCTCCATGGGGTATTATATAGGGGGGATGTCACTTCCTGCATGGGGCATTATAAGGGAGGGGGCGATGTGACTTCCTCCATGGGGCATTATAAGGGGGGTGGTGACATCCTGCATGGGGCATTTATATGGTGGGGGGGAGTGACATCCTGCATGGGGCATTATAAGGGAGGCGGGGATGTGACATCCTGCATGGGGCACTATGGAGGGGATGTGACTTCCTCTATGGGGCATTATATAGGGGGGATGTCACTTTCTGCATGGGGTATTATATAGGGGGGATGTGACTTCCTGCATGGGGCATTCTATAGGAGGGATGTGACATCCTGCATGGGGCATTATAAGGAAGGGGGGGGATGTGACATCCTGCATGGGGCATTATACAGGGGGGGGATGTGACATCCTGCATGGGGCATTATCCTGCATGGGCCATTATATGGGGGGGATGTGACATCCTTTTTGGGGCATTATAAGGGAGGGGGGATGTGACTTCCTGCATGGGGCATTATAAAGGAGGGGGATGTGACATCCTGCATGGGGCATTATATGGGGGGGGAGTGACATCCTGCATGGGGCATTATAAGGGAGGGGGGGTGACATCCTGCATGGGGCATTATAAGGGATGGGGGGATGTGACATCCTGCATGGGGCATTATATGGGGGGGGGAAGTGACAACCTGCATGGGGCATTATAAGGCAGGTGGCTACTCCCCGGTCCTCACTAACACGGTTCGCTGATTGGTCGCAGCCGCGACCAATCAGCGATTTCGGCGCCAAATTTAAACACCGCTCTGCTGATTGCTCGCGGCCGCCCGCGGCGACCAATCTGCGATTGTGGCGCCAAATTTATACACGGTCTCCGGCCAATTGGCGGCAGATTTAAAATAAGTATGCCACCGTCGGGAGACATTCTAGAATACCCGATGCGTTAGAATCGGGCCACCATCTAGTATATTATATAGAGTCATTACAAACAGAGTGATCTATTTCACGTGTTTATTTCTGTTAATGTTGATGATTATGGCTTACAGCCAATGAAAACACAAAAGCCATTATCTCAGTGAATTAAAATAATTAACAAAAAAACACATGCAAAGGCTTCCTAAGCATTTAAAAGGTCCCTTAGTCTGTTTCAGAAGGCTCCACAATCATAGGAAAGACTGCTGACATGACAGATGTCCAGAAGGCAGTCATTGACACACTCCACAAGGTCCCAGAGTTCCAATTTTCATTTGGAAATCAAGGTCCCAGAGTCTCGAGGAAGAGTGGAGAGGCCACAATCCAAGCTGCTTGCGGTCTAGTGTGAAGTCTCCACAATCGGTGATAGTTTGGGGAGCCATGTCATCTGCTGGGACTTGACACTAGAGTTGAGCGAGTATGTTCTATTAACCCTTTCGCCGACTATGCTCGGGCCGAGCTCCGAGTATTTCCAGCTGCTCGGTGATAAGGTTAAATTGCTTCTGTGTGCATGATTTGCAACTGTTTGACAGCTTTATTACATGTGAGGAATGTCTATTTCTTACACATTCCTCACATGTAATAAAGCAGTCAAAAAGTTGCAAATCATGCACACGGGAGCAATTTAACCTCATCACCGAGCAGCTGGAAATACTCGGAGCTCGGCCCGAGCATACTCGGTCAGAACATACTCGCTCAACCCTACTTGGCACCTGTCCACACTGCCAAAAATACCAATACCTGGTTTAAAAACAACAGTATCACTGTGCTTGATTGGCCAGCAAACTCGCCTGACCTAATCCCCATAGAGAATCTATTATAGAGAATCTATGGGGTATTGTCAAGAGGAAGATGAGAGACACCAGACCCAACAATGCAGACGAGCTGATGGCTGCTATCAAAGCAACCTGGGCTTCCATAACACCTCAGCAGGGCCACAGGCTGATCACCTCCATGCCACATTGCCGCATTGATGCAGTAATTGATGCAAAAGGAGCCCCGACCAAGTATTGAGTGCATTTACAGAACATACATTTCAGTCGGACAACATTTCGGATGTTAAAAACATTTTTCAAGCTGTTGTTATAAAGTATTCTAATTTACTGAGATAATGACTTTTGTTCATTGGCTGTAAGCCATAATCATCAACATTAACAGAAATAAACACGTGAAATAGATCACTCTGTCTGTAATGACTCTATATAATATATGAATTTCACTTTTTGCATTGAAGAACTGAAATAAATTAACTTTTTGATGACATTCTAATTTAGTGAGATGCACCTGTACATCATATAGGATGCTGGGGCTGATCAGTATACATAATGTAAGATACACTGGGGCTGATGTATATACGTCATGTAGGATACACTGGTGATGATGTACATACATTACATAGGATATGCTGGAGACTATGTATATACATCATATAGGATACGCTTGTGCCAGTGTATATGCATCTCTATAGGATACCTTGGGAGCGATGTACATAGATCATATAGGATATGCTGGGGCCGATATATATACATCATATAGAATACACTGGGGCTGTGTCATGGTGTGACTGTGGGATAGCAAGTGTGCTCCTATTCTGACCCTCAGGCTAGGGGTCCCTAGCTATTTCTGTTCCCAGGATTACTCCTGAATGTGGAGATGCCCGAGCCTCGTTCCTTACTATGCTCCTAAGCAGCACTAGTTTGTACAGTGTATGGGGGGAATACAAAACAAGATAGGACAGAACTGAAGCACAGTCACACAACACGCTCTCAGGGAAATACACAAAGGAATATAAAGTCTAAAGCCCGAGAGGCAACAAAGTAATATAAAGACACCTAGGGAAAAAGGAAAGGGTTACCAAACAACGCTTGCAACAACTTTAGCAATAACCACTAAACCAGTATGTGTTCACCTTTCCAGAACAGGATAGAGAAAAACGATACTGGCATTGCCAGCAAAGCACAGCCGGCTTAAATGGAGAAACAGCAGACACGACTGGTTCTCCTCTAGCATGTGATCAAAGGCAGTCAACAACCTCAGCCCAGCAAAGACTAACTTTTGCTCACCTGCCAAGGAGCTGCAGCTCTAAGAGTCGATGCCCTAGTCACCCTGCACTGACCATAGCTATCAATGGAGTTACAAGGAGCAGTATATGAATCTGTGGAATCCACAGACTTGGACGCCGCCATCACAGTTTGTGATGTTAGAGAAAACCTCCTTGTGACATGCTGATGTACAAACATCATATAGGATACACTAGGGCTGATGTATATATATCATATAGGATACACTAGGGCTGATGTATATATAGTACATCTTAAAGGATATACGGGTGCTAATGTAGAGTATATACATCATATAGGATACACTGGGGCTGATGTACAAACATCATATAGGATACACTAGGGCTGATGTATATATAGTACATCTTAAAGGATATACGGGTGCTAATGTAGAGTATATACATCATATAGGATACACTGGGGCTGATGTATATACATCGTATAGGATACACTAGGGCTGATGTATATATATCATATAGGATACACTAGGGCTGATGTATATACATCACATAGGATACACTGGGGCTGATGTATATACATCGTATAGGATACACTAGGGCTGATGTATATATATCATATAAGAGATACTGGAGCTAATGTACAGTATATACATCGTATAGGATACACTGGGGCTGATGTATATACATCATATAGGATACACTAGGGCTGATGTATATATAGTACATCTTAAAGGATATACTGGTGCTAATGTACAGTATATACATCGTATAGGATACACTGGGGCTGATGTATATACATCGTATAGGATACACTAGGGCTGATGTATATATAGTACATCTTAAAGGATATACGGGTGCTAATGTAGAGTATATACATCATATAGGATACACTGGGGCTGATGTATATACATCGTATAGGATACACTAGGGCTGATGTATATATATATCATATAAGAGATACTGGAGCTAATGTACAGTATATACATCGTATAGGATACACTGGGGCTGATGTATATACATCATATAGGATATACAGGTGCTGATGTACAGTATGTACATCACATAGGATACACTGGGGCTGATGTATATATATCATATAAGAGATACTGGAGCTAATGTACAGTATATACATCATATAGGATACACTGGGGCTGATGTATATACATCATATAGGATATACAGGTGCTGATGTACAGTATGTACATCACATAGGATACACTGGGGCTGATGTATATATATCATATAAGAGATACTGGAGCTAATGTACAGTATATACATCGTATAGGATACACTGGGGCTGATGTATATACATCGTATAGGATTGACTGGGGCTGATGCATATACATCATATAGGATATACAGGTGCTGATGTACAGTATGTACATCACATAGGATACACTGGGGCTGATGTATATATATCATATAGGATATACAGGTGCTGATGTACAGTATATACATCACATAGGATACACTGGGGCTGATGTATACACATCATATACTGTAGGATACACTAGGGCTGATGTACATACATTACATGGCCTCTGCTTGTTAACTCATCCATAGCCTGGAGATGAATCAGTGTAGCATGCAGCCCTCCCAGAGCTTGAAGATGAGTCTGCAGGAAAGTAAGGAGCCGGCGCGCAGAGAGCGGTAGCCCCTCCTACGAAGAACATCCTGATAACACTATCTGGCACTAGGCCTGGCAAAGAGTACGCCACTGCGGTGTACTGAACGCTGTGCGTGTGCGTCGTGCATGGGCGCGCATGGGCGGGTACACACGACATGGACATGAAAAAATATTAAAAGGCCAGCAGCTGCAAAACCACGGCCGATGGCCCACAATGTAGGTGAGGGCTGCAGCCCAGTGAGCATGTGCCTGTTGGGCTTGTAGTAGTGGCATGGTTCTAGAGGTCAATATATCTTTGAACATAAGTATGAGATATACAACCAATACCATTTTAATGGCAACTCTCGTATATATATATATAGACAGTGTCGGACTGGGGTGTCTGGGGCCCACAGGAGGAATTTATCCTCAGGGCCCACCCTACAACTATATGTAAATACCTGATAGCCGATATCCCCGTTATAGTGGAGCGTCTGCTGTAAATCACAGGCGGCTCCTGCACATCTACTGTGCACATGCTATAACTAGGATGTACAATTACGGTAGTTTGCAGTAAAGGGGTTCTTTGGTTAAAACAAGTTATCACCGATCCAAGGGCTCCATGGGATAGGTGATAACTGACTGATCGTTTGGGTCCGAACATTGGAAACCGCACCGATCAGAAGAATGGGGAAGTTTTATCCCTGTCAGGACACTTATCCCCATTTTAAAATGCAGCGGCAGGTGGGACGTTTGACTGCAGCTCCCTTCATTCTCTTTGGGGTTTCCAGAAAAAAAACAAGAACAGCCACTGAGGGAATGAATGGATCAGTGGTCAAGTCGCACATGAGCTCCAGTCTAATGGGGATAAAAGCTCCACATTCTACCAATCGGTGCAGGTCCCAGCATTCAGACCCCCACTAATCAGTAACTTATCACTTATCCTGTGGAGAGGTGATTACTTGTTTTCATCGGAGAACCCCTGTAAGTGCATCTTGTTCCAAGTATTTAATTAATCACTAATGGAAATAAAGAATCTTCTCCTAATTAATATCAGAGAGAACAAATGACTGCCATACACAACACAATCCACTGTACCAACACAAACAGTACTACATACAAGGGAGAAATACTGCCACACCATGACTGGACTACATATTACTACCACATAGTGACCGAATAATACTACGTATAAGGGAGAAATACCACCACACGATGACCAGACCACATATTACCACCTCATAGTGACTGAATAATACCACATACAAGGGAGAAATACCACTAAACCATGACCAGACCACATATTACCACCACATAGTGATCGAATAATACTACATATAAGGTAGAAATACCACCACACCTTGACCAGGCCAGATATTACCACCCCATAGTGACCGAATATTACTACATACAAGGGAGAAATACCACCATGCCATGACCAGACCAGATATTAACAGCAAATAGCGTCCAAATAATTCCCCATCATTTCTCTCTACTACCTCCATAATTGCTCTTCTCCATCCCAATCATTGCTCTCCCCCACCTTCTCCAACATTGTCATATCTCCCCCACCTTCTCCATCATTGCCATATCTCCCCCCACCACCTCCATCATCATTGCCATATCTCCCCCCACCACCTCCATCATTGCCATATCTCCCCCCACCTGCTCCATCATCATTGCCATATCTCCCCCACCTGCTCTGTCATCATTGCCATATCTCCCCCAAACTGCTCCGTCATCATTGCCATATCTCCCCCCACCTACTCCATCATCATTGCCATTTCTCCCCCCACCTGCTCCACCATCATTGCCATATCTCCCCCACCTCCTCTATCACTAATGCCATGTCATATCTCCACCTACCTCCTCCATCACCATGCCATGCATATCTCCCCCCACCTCCCCCATTGCCATGCCATATATCCCCCACCATGTCATATCTCGCCGCACCTGCTCAATCACCATTGTTCTCCCTCAAAAAAACCCAAAACTTGTCTCTCAGCGCGCTCCCCCGCAGCACTGTCCTCTGCTTCCTGCCCGGCATCTTTCTCCCTGACACAGGCCCATGCTGCATGATGACATCATCAAGCAGCGCGAGCCTGTGTGAGGGAGGAAACGCCGGGCAGAAAGCAGAGGTGAGGACGGATCCCTGCAGCTATGCTGCCATTTTCCTCCTGTCGGCAGTGGAGCTGGAGGGATCGCTCCTTGCCTGCCGCACAGGATGAGGGCAATCTGCCCATGGGACCGAGAAGCAGGCCAGATTGCCTTCATCAGCCGCACTGCAAGGGCCCCTCTGACCCTCCAGGCCCTTGCAGTGCGGAGCACCGGCGGCCATGTTAACCAGGGGCACCCGTGTGTCCTGCTCGGGGGCCCGCTGAGGACCCGGGCCCACCGGAGAATTCTCCGGTGTCTCGGTGCCCCAGTCCGACCCTGTTTATAGACACACTTACACATTGGTGTGTACATACAGTACATGTGCATGTGTGTGAGTATATACTGTATGTGTATATGTGTATAGTGGCGTTGCTCGCAGTTTATAGACCCTGTAAGGCAGCGCTAGTCATCATGCTGGGGGACACTCGCTGCATCGGGTCAATTAAAGCACACCAGCCACGTTTTCCAGTATTTCACAATCCAGCAGTTTATTACACTTCACTACTGCTTATCACCGAGTCCAACTCAGTGGCTCACCGACATACACATATAATGTCCAGGAGCCTTTCAAGTGGCAGACAGGCCCACTTGGCTCCAGTTACAGCCATCAGCAAAGTCACTTATATCAACGTCCATATAATGCAGTGCTTTACCTTTGCCCGGTTTTAGCTGCTTCAGTCAGATTTGTTCTGCCACCACTGTGGCTTTACGGCTTCCCAGATGGGGGTCTCCAGCCCTCGTTCCTTCAAAGGCTACTGGTATGTTTTCTCACCTAACATCCAGCCTATGCCTTCCAGGGCTCTTGCCTTTCAAGCCTCTGGCCCTCCAAGGCTACTGGTATCGCTTACACGTAAGGATCCAGCCTCTGCCTTTCAGGCTTCACTAGGCCTCACTAAGCCTCTCCAGGCTAACAGTGTCCCACACACGGGAACAGGCCTCACGCCTTTCACACCTGTCTCAAATCTACCAGGGTTTATATATCCTCTAGTGCACACACAGGACCTGTGCTGATGTCACAGTCATGTGATCAGACCTTCTGTATGCACAGGACCTGTGCGATGTCACAGTCATGTGATCAGTAACCTCGGGAGGTACATGGCCGGCCAAAACACACCCTGGACCATTACAGTAATGCCGCAAGCCGCTGCCCCCAACCATTACAGATCTTTAATAGTACTGGTGTTCTCTTATGGGCCAAAAGGATATTTTGGCCCCATAGGCTCCAGGGCTAAGTGCGACTGCAACACATGTACCTACTATAGTTATGTCTCTATGTTTGTATCTGGACAATCAGACAGGCATTTACCATGTAGCCTATAGTTATTCTGTCCTATTCTGTAGTAGATGTGTAGGTACTGTAATAATCTGGCAATTCACCTATATCTCTGCTCTGTACAACAGCTGCATTTGCTCCTTGGTCTGAAATACGTGAGCTGCGGGGACTTTTACAGCTACTTACTGATGAAGGGGCAGCTTGACATCCCCAGTGCAAGGTAAAGTTTTATTTTTATGTAATTATACACGAATAGAAATATACAGTATATATAAACAGCAGTTCCGTCATCAGTATTGATTGCTCTTTGATGCCAATATGGATTAGACTAAAGCAATATATTAGTCATCAGAACCTGGACAGAATCCTGACCGGCCACTTTATTACACTATGGATATGTAGCACCCCGAGGACTCGGCTGCTACAGGGGTATTGCACCTCAGACCAGAGGTGTGG
Organism: Phyllobates terribilis; assembly: GCF_046119375.1. NCBI lineage: Eukaryota > Metazoa > Chordata > Amphibia > Anura > Dendrobatidae > Phyllobates > Phyllobates terribilis. The sequence continues at coordinate 10,846,178 of NW_027362798.1, read as the reverse complement.
TATTCCACTCCCGGGTAAGGATGGAGTGTGGAACTGGGCTCAGTTAGCTGCATGCACTACACTCACCCCATTTCCGGGGGACAGATCAACGGTACTCCCACCAGATAGATGTGCAGGTACGACAGCTTCTGTCCCTGGCTGGAGTGGGGAGGGGGGAGGAACATCCCAGTGGTGTAGGAGCAGATAGGGGAGGGACTCTGGGCAGAGGTAGGAGCCCATTGGTTGCTCGTCACCTGGGCTCGGGTGTCAGAGGGAGTATATAAGGTGGGCACCATCTTAGGACAGGGTCTTTTTGGTCTGCTCTGTGCAGAGAGGAGCTCAGCCAGAGAGGGCTGACAGGGAGCTGTGGCTCCGTCTGGGCCCAGCTCCAGAGCCAGGCCTGAAGCAGAGAGAGAGAGAAGTCAGAGGAAGAAGGAACAGAAACACCAGGAAAGGCCCAGAGACGCAAGAGAAGAGGGAACCCTGAGATCCCTAGAGTTAACGGGTGAAGGGTTGGCAGAACAGGGTACCGGATCCCAAACTGGTGGAGGCCAATTATCCTCAGCCAGGAACCGGAGGTCGTGAACAAGTTTTGGCGCGACCCCTCGCCATATCCACCAGGAAGGCATACCACGTATAGGGTCAGGGAAGCCGGGAGAGGTTTCACCACCAGAAGGCCCGAGGGAGCTGGACAAAGGTGGATCCCTGGTGGGGACGGCCAGTAGGAAGGAAGAGAGGGGAGCTCAGGACCACGCTCTGGAACTGCCTGGGAGTTGGCTGAGTCCCGCACCTGGTGGACGCAGCACGGCTCGGGTGGTCACTCTTGGCCGAAGTGATCTGAACACCAACTGTGAGTAAAGCTGTGAAAACTGCAATGCACGTCTCTGAGCTTCCTTGTCACACCACTACCACTATCATCTTTTCCTGCTTCATCAGCTGCCCTGAGGCTATACCCCTCCCGTTGGGGGTTATACCATCCACGCTGCACATCCGTACCACCGGCCTCAGCGGACTGCCCTGCAGCGGCGGCTTCATAGCCGCATTCAACGGGTGGCGTAGTCGGACACTAATACCATCATATCAATAACGCCACTTAGTTTGACACCCTGGGCACGGACTGGGTCACCGCCACGAGGACTACTACCCCTATCTGATCCGGCTCCGGGTATTCCCCGCGTGCGCAACGCTACACAAACATGGCCCAGGGGGCGCGTCACCTTTGGCGTAGTCGGCAGGATTACGTGCCCGCAACCACCGGGTACTGCGTGCCTGAAGAAAAGTTCACATTTACCTCAAAAAGGAGTCTCCCGCCAATTCCAGAGGGTTCCCGCCATCAGACGCCGTCCGGAGTCGTTTCCCGCCGTTTGCCCGCCATCTGCAGCCTTTGCCCGCCATCCACGAAGTTTCCCGCCATCAGTGGACGATTCCCGCCATCTTGGGCAGTTTCCCGCCCTGGCAGAGCGGACGCCATTGTGGGCGTGCCAGAGAGTGGCAAGAGACCACCTCCCATCGTGGGCGCGGTCCCAGAAGGGCGCCAAAAGCGGAGACCGCCCCCACCAGCCGAGACTACCACCATGGAAATGTCCATCAAGGTCGGGGGTCTGCCCCTGAAACTGACTGTCACTAAGTTGCCCCGGGACCACTCCCAAGGGGGGCGGATAGAGAACAAAACGGAGAAGATGGGTGCAGCCTGGAGGAGTCTGGACAGATCGCACCCGGGGATGGAGGAAGAGACAAGCGGTACCGACCCCGTGGTCCGGGGCCTGCTGCAGGCCGCCACCCCAGAAGGCCTGGTGGAGATCCTGGCACAGCTCCCCAGAGATCGGGAGCGTGCACAGACCGCGCTGGAGGCCTTGGCCCGGAAGATGGCCCGAGTACAGCAGGAAGCACTGGCCGAATGGGGGAGGGAGATGGCCCAGCAGGCTGGAACCCGCCAGCAGAGGACGCCACCCGCAACGTGGAGCATGTCTGCCCCTGAGGATGGTGCAGGAGGGACGAAGGCCGGAGACGACGCCGCGGAGGGAGCCGCAGGGATGGAAGCAGGTAATGGGGACGTCACCACCCTGAGCCCAGTAGCCGAAAACCTGCCCCAGCTCCCCGTCGCAGAGCCCGAAGTCCCACTCACCGCGCCCGTTGCCGCACCGCCACTGCTCCCAACTAGGCCTCAAGCGGCCGGAGCCGCGGTCACGCCCCCTTCCGCGCGCCACGCCCCTTGACCCTGAGCGCGGCAAAAGAGGAAGTGCCCCCGGCCTGGTCGCAAGGCCGAGTACCCCCGGGCGCCGCGGTCTCAACAGCGCCCTCCTCCCGGAAGGCGCCATATTTGAATCCAGACAGGATGCCTACGGCCTGGACACAAGGCCGAGCACCCCCGGGCGCCACTGCCCCTACAGCGCCCTCTACCTCCACCGTGCCACCCCTGGGTGAAGATCTGTTTGCACAGCATACTAGCCCGGATGGGCTGCCCTTCGTTTGGCCACCGGAGTACATCAATTCCCGACTCCGGAGGGAACGGCCCCTGTGTGAGCCTCTAATCCCGGCTCCGGCGCCCGCCAAAATTGTCCCACTCCCGTTGGAGGAAGCCCAGTTTGCATGGGACCCCACCGGTGAGAACCTAATGGGGTTTACCCAGGAGACCCGGGCGGACGCAGCCCGGCGTGAGGAGTGCTGCCGTCAACAGCTAGAGGTCTTCGGGAGAGAACGACGAGAGAGGCGGATCCGCGAAGAACAGCTGCAGGTCCGGAGCGCGGAGCAGAAACGCCGAGCCCGGCGAAACCCCGGTGCGGCCCACGGTCCCCGCGCCACCGGGACCGTAATAAAGTTCCAGCTGGAGCATGGCTGGGGCTTTATCCGGGATCACCGAACCCCCGGCGACGTCTTTGTCAACCGCAGGGATGTCGAGAGTCACCTTCCAGAAGGACACCGAGGATGCGACCTCTACTCAGGTGATGAGGTCACCTTCACCCGGCATCAGTGTGCCAAAGGACCGTACGCCCTTCACGTACACCGGCTGACTGAGGAGGAGATACAATATGAGGAAAGCCAAGAGGACCCGGACGGGTCTGAAGACTACCCTCAGGAGGAGGCAAGGAGAGGATACCGCTACTGAAGGAAGTAGCCTAAACAAAGTACTGTATATAGTTACCCGTCAGGGAATGAGAACTGTTGCTGAAGTTGTTGCTGAGTGAAGTGTGGTCCCCGTTGGGACTAGTGTGGGACTGTTAAAGAACTGTTTCCTGTGTGCCCCTATCCATTACCAGGCTGAGGACTGTGAGCAGCCATTCCCCTATTCCCACTGGCCGAGGACTGAGAGCGGCCATACCCTGTAAATAGTTGCGCTTCTTAAGGCGCCCCCTACTGGTTTTAGAGAAGAACTGCTTTTCTACTTTGGAACTAGTGACTGTTGCACTTTACCTGGTCACAAGTTGCACCGTGGCCAGAAGATCAAGAATATGTTTGAAAATGTTTTATTTGAGAATGTCTTATAATGGAAAGTTAAATATGCTGCTAAAATAATAATGCCAAAAGTTTTAAATGGTGTTTTTCAAAAAGAGTTCCGGTGGCATTAGGAAAATGTTTTATACCTGTAACGTTTAAAAAGAGTAGAGTACCTCCCATAAAGGGATGAGTTCATAAGTTAATATCTTATATATGAGTGCACTTTAAAAATTTTGTATGTTGTAATTTGCTTTTGCTCTATTCCAGCCCGAGGACGTGCTGTGGTTTACCAGGGGGGAATGTAGCACCCCGAGGACTCGGCTGCTACAGGGGTATTGCACCTCAGACCAGAGGTGTGGTATTCCACTCCCGGGTAAGGATGGAGTGTGGAACTGGGCTCAGTTAGCTGCATGCACTACACTCACCCCATTTCCGGGGGAAAGATCAACGGTACTCCCACCAGATAGATGTGCAGGTACGACAGCTTCTGTCCCTGGCTGGAGTGGGGAGGGGGGAGGAACATCCCAGTGGTGTAGGAGCAGATAGGGGAGGGACTCTGGGCAGAGGTAGGAGCCCATTGGTTGCTCGTCACCTGGGCTCGGGTGTCAGAGGGAGTATATAAGGTGGGCACCATCTTAGGACAGGGTCTTTTTTGGTCTGTCTGTGCAGAGAGGAGCTCAGCCAGAGAGGGCTGACAGGGAGCTGTGGCTCAGTCTGGGCCCAGCTCCAGAGCCAGGCCTGGAGAGGAGGCCTGAAGCAGAGAGAGAGAGAAAGGAGAAGAAGGAGGAACAGAAACACCAGGAGGGGCCCAGAGACGCAAGAGAAGAGGGAACCCTGAGATCCCACGAGTTAACGGGTGAAGGGTTGGCAGAACAGGGTACCGGATCCCAAACTGGTGGAGGCCAATTATCCTCAGCCAGGAACCGGAGGTCGTGGACAAGTTTTGGCGCGACCCCTCGCCATATCCACCAGGAAGGCATACCACGTATAGGGTCAGGGAAGCCGGGAGAGGTTTCACCACCAGAAGGCCCGAGGGAGCTGGACAAAGGTGGATCCCTGGTGGGGACGGCCAGTAGAAAGGAAGAGAGGGGAGCTCAGGACCACGCTCTGGAACTGCCTGGGAGTTGGCCGAGTCCCGCACCTGGTGGACGCAGCACGGCTCGGGTGGTAACTCTTGGCCGAAGTGATCTGAACACCAACTGTGAGTAAAGCTGTGAAAACTGCAATGCACGTCTCTGAGCTTCCTTGTCACACCACTACCACTATCATCTTTTCCTGCTTCATCAGCTGCCCTGAGGCTATACCCCTCCCGTTGGGGGTTATACCATCCACGCTGCACATCCGTACCACCGGCCTCAGCGGACTGCCCTGCAGCGGCGGCTTCATAGCCGCATTCAACGGGTGGCGTAGTCGGACACTAATACCATCATATCAATAACGCCACTTAGTTTGACACCCTGGGCACGGACCGGGTCACCGTCACAAGGACTACTACCCCTATCGGATCCGGCTCTGGGTATTCCCCGCGCGCACGCGCGCCGCACCCCAGACATGGCCCAGGGGGCGAGTCAGATAGGGCAGGATTTCTTGTATTTCTGTAGACCGTCACTAATTTCTTGTCTCTCTGTCAGATTCTATGCCGCTGAACTCGTCTGTGGAATCCAACATCTCCACTCAAAGGGCGTCATCCACAGAGACCTCAAGCCCGAGAACATCTTGGTGGCTGAAACGGGCCATATTAAGATCACAGATTTCGGTCTCTCAATTGACAACATGTATGGAGACCGAACAGCCACTGGATACGCTGGAACTGCAGGCTACATGGCTCCTGAGGTGAGAAGAACAAGGATTTTCTCTTTTCTTCATACTATAATTGTATGTCTGCCTGGATCACACACATAATCCAACAAATGTCCATTACAGTAAATGGGACATTCTGACATTGACATCTGGCATGCCATACACATTAGATAGGCAGCTTGCCTCAGCTGAGTGTACATGCGTTCTGAATGGGAGGGGGGAGTATGACCATGCCAGACACAAAGGATCGGGCACTGAAATTCAGCATCCAGTGTTTGAGCTGAATTGGGATGTCTCCATACACATTAGATGATCTCTCCGGAATCTGTGAGTCCGGCCACAATACATGATCATGCTATATGTTTTGCCAGCATTAGAGACCCAAAGAGTTACAAGTCAGCCAGCAAAGGTTCTGGAGCTCAGAAGAGCAGCATGGCTCCTTTCAGTCATTAGTGTGGTAATCATAATATTCAAGTGATGCCACAACCAGAGGAATCATCCACTCTCACTATATTACATAGTCTTACAATTATTATACTGAGAACTTTGTTACACTGAAGATATGGAACTTTTTGACCAACTCTTTATCTATTTTCTTCTTCTTTATGTAGATTTTGGCTGGGAAGGAGTATAACGCCGGAGTAGACTGGTATTCTTTTGGTGTCATCTTAAAAGAAATGGTTACCGATGAGTGCGCCTACCATCAGACACTCAACGATAAATCCTCCGGCATCAGGAACATCATTAAACAGGTCAGTTGTCTTAACAGTCATTAGTACTATGATGTATACAATGTTATAGTTGTAGAGATGAGCAAACCTTTTGAAATTCAAATTAACCAGCTTGTTCCAATTTTTTCCCAAAAATGTTAAAATCGCAAGTACTCAACATAAATGGGTAAACTTGTGGTAACCGTTCTTTACTGCTGTGCTGTCACATACTATCTGTGCAGTCTTTTACTGTTTTATGTCTTTCTCTCTCAATCTCTACTGCTAAGCTGTGATGTGCTCTCCCTATCCAGATTCACCACAAAATGACTCCTACATTCATTGCTTTGGCTTTCATACAGGCTATGATAGTCCCTCCTGATTGTGCTATAACATGTGATGTGACACCTTAAAGCATTATGGTGAAGCCTGGACGGCTTACATCAGAGGTCCCATAAGTCTTCTCTGACTGATGTAATTTTTAGTAATACTGTATGAAAATTGGCTGCAATCATTTTAGGTGATTCCCAAGAAGCAAATCACAAATTGTTGAAATTCACCGGGTTCAGCAGATTCACAAAAATTCAACACAAATTCAGTTCGCATCAAGTGGATTTGCTCATCTCTGCATAGTAGTCATCATTTTCTCTCCAGTTTACATTCATGGATTTTGGTTTTATCTTAATGTTATAATTCCTTTTTTCCTTTATAGCCATCTGAGCCTCCCCGTCGTCATAAACCATTCCATCTGGAGAAACTAGAAGCAGCAGAGGCCACAGCACCTATATCAACAAAGGACCAGGCATTGTTTGAGGGATTTTCATTTGTCAACTTGGAAACCCTTGAGCAGACCCCAGCTCTATAGTCATCAGAGCGAGCGGCCCACCTGAGCCTCCGGAAGACTGAAAATCAGAAGACTGGACATCACTGGAACAAACGCTGCAAGAATGAAGGTGACCATGGAGACGTCGAGGGACCCCGAATGAAGACACAGAGAATGACGGAGCCAGCAGATCCACCTATGGGCTGGCGGTAAGAATAAGCGCCATAATATCTGCGCTTTATTCCAATCATAGGCATGTGCCAAACATTTTTCACTGACCGGTAATAGGATTTCCTCCTGCTCATTTTAGCTCCAATTTTTGGTGCTGTCTTGGGCAGCGATGAAATACTGAGGTGCGTGATGGCCGGCTATTAAGGGGTGGCAGGAGGCCGGATTTTTTTTTTTTAACAACATCTTGCACTTGCCTATGATAAATCTACCATTACCGGCAGTTGGATTTCCTCATACTTATGACAGTGTTGTCATAGGAGTGGGGAAAAAGGTGAGAGATGGCCGGCTATTAAGGGGTGGCAGGAGGCCGGATTTTTTTTTTTTTTTTTTTAAAATAGGGAAAATTTGACCTATGGAGAACACAAGAGCTTACAGCTAGTGGGCTTGCACATCCTCCAGATGTAAGTGTAAAATGAGAGCCGCAGTCTTAAAAAGTACATTTTGTTAAGACCCTGAGGATGGCAGAGCCGGCAGATCCACCTATGAGCTGGGGGTAAGAATGGAGGACTATTTCATCAAAGTCCTGTGAAGACACCCATGCCAATGTCATTCCAGTCCATGCCAGGGGTACCTATTCCAGAAGCCATTGAGCCTTCTCATGGAACATCTATATAGTTAAACAAAACAAAAAAACCTGCAAAGCTTTTTAATGCAACTAAAACCTCTTACATTTTTCTTACATCTGTAAATAACAACAGAATGAAGTGGGTTAAAAGTGTATTTTGAATATTCCCATTTTTTAAGGCACCTAAACAGGAAAGGGTTCTTTACAGTCAGAGCAGTGGGACTGTGGAATTCCCTACCACAAGAGGTAGTGATGGCAGACACTATAACAGCTTTCAAAAAAGGGTCTGGATGATTTCCTCGAAACACATAACATTGAGGGTTACAGTTAAATTAGACAAAATGTTACAACTATAGAAGTACATTTAATACCATAATAGTAATTACATAATTAGTATCATAATTAGGTTTGATCCAGGGTTCCTGGACTGATCGCCTATTTTCGGGGTCAAGAAGGAATTTTTCCCCTGTGACACAAATTGGCTGAAGGTGTCCTGGGGTTTTTGCCTTCTTCTGGATCAACAATGTAGGCATAGGGCAGTATTATTAGTGATAGGAAAGTTAGAATAATACTGTAATAAGATAGCAGGATGTTAATAATAGTAACGATATCAAATAGTCACATTTATAAAAATAAAAACAAATTAATTAATAACTGCAGTAGTACAATAAGTAGTGTAATATTAAATATATAACTAGTAATAACATAATTAGGTTTGATCCAGGGTTCTAGGACTGATCGCCTTTTCTCGGGGTCAAGAAGGAATTTTTCCCTGTGATGAAAATTGGCTGAATGTGTCCTGGGGTTTTTGCCTTCTTCAGGATCAACAGATTTAGGCATAGGGAGTCTAGTAATACCATTATTAGAATCACAAGAGTAATACAAAATATAAAACTAATTAAAAAATTAAATTATAAACGGGTACATTCTTAATTGTTATAGTGCAGCAATAATAAAAAAGGTAATAATAATAATAATAATAATAATAATACATTTGTGAGGCCTAGTGCCAGTTAGTTAGTAAGTTAGTGTAGTGTTAGTGTACGGAGTACAATTGGGGGAGGAAAGTTGAACTTGATGGACCGAGGTCTTTCTTCAACCTACGTTACAATGTTACTAATATCTGCGCTTTATTCCAATCATAGGCATGTGCCAAATATTTTTCACTGACCGGTAATAGGATTTCCTCCTGCTCATTTTAGCTGCATTTTTTGGTGCTGTCTTGGGCAATGATGAAATACTGAGGTGCGTGATGGCCGGATATTAAGGGATGGAGGAGGTTGGATTTTTTTTTTTTAAATAGAGAAAGTGTTTGACAAGTCAATGTATTGTTCAACCCGGCCACACAAGGCTTCAATACTTTATAACCCTAGAGACATTGCTTCATCTTCCGGCTCAGCTGTAAATGGAGAAAATCATAATCTTTGAATGGGCGTTAATATACTTTTTATTTTTTTAAATCAAAGCAGCAAAAGCATATATAAATATAAGAGCTATAAAATACATACACATTTTGCCAAGATGTTCTTTCTGTAGGCTTTAATTCTGAAAAAGAAGAGGTATAATATAGCAGCACAGGCAGAAATAAGCATGCTGTTACAGTGTAACCCAATGAATGAGGTTATGACCCGGAAATATGAGCCCCGAGTCGCCGTCTGCTGTAAATACTTAATATTCTATTCTGTATTGAATGATCTTAAGGGCAATAAGCACAAGAAGAACAGTTACTCGCTCCAACACTTTTAATGCTCTCACTATTGTAAGGCTACAATATGTTTACATGGGGCGTAATTACTGAGGATTCACCATCCAAATCTGCAATAAAGTTCAGTACAGAATTTGTGTTTATAAAGGAAAAATATCTCAGCAGATTTGAGAATTTCTTGTAAGGCATGGATGCTCCTAAAAAATATATATTTAAAAAATAAATCCAACGCAGTTCGCTCTGAGGTCGGTGCTGCCTGCTCCGTTTGGAGGACCCAAGACTGCTAAAGCCTGTGATTGGCAGCAGCGCTCAGGTGACTAGAATTGGATGTTTCTTTATTGTCCCCATCACAGCCTCGGTGCAGGAGATTTTGGGAAGCGAGTGACGTCTTACACTAAAACTATGACAGGGACATTGAACTCTTCTTCAGTCACAAAGAGGGGGCATGATTATAGCACATGAGGCCGGGCTAGTCCCGGCCAATAGATGCTCACCCCCCTCTGGACTAGTATTGGCGGCCAATAGATTGCGCATCCCCACTTCCCCCTCTGGACTAGTCGCAGACAATAGATGCCGCTGCCCCCCCCCTCCAGACTAGTCCCAGCCAATAGACCCCCCCCTCTGGACTAGTTCCAGCCAATTTGCATATTGCTAGCAGCGATGTAAGAAATGTTTTTACTGCACGTAGCAATCAACTTTTGGTTCCTGCATCATAATGAAGGATAATAACAGTTTGGGAGACTTGGAAGACATCACAGGTTTCCTTTGATAGGAATATCCCATAAAGTGTCATACATGACAAATCTATAGCCTGCGTCTCTTGTTGGGATACCCCTTTCACTTTCCAGTAGAATAGGATTTTATAGCATAAGTATAAAAAAAAGTGCTAGGGGCCACACATGCTCAGTCTCCACAGCCAGATCTCTGTGTCCGTGCACAGGAAACTATTCCCATTGGTCCTTTACAGTGAACAGAGGATAACTGTGCAGAGGACAGGATGGGGGGACATAGGTCCATTAGCATTAAGCTTATTAGATGGACATGCAATTTGATACACACTTTGAACACTGTTAAATGGTTAATTATGGAAATTCATTTGGAATGTTAATTAATAATGGATATTCATTTTATCCTTAATTTTGAGTTCTATACAAGGATTGCCTCAGCCATTGTGTCTAGTTGACATGCGCTATTTGTGTGTGCATTTTTGGTTCACTACCATATGTAGAACAGGTGTGCCATACGACTGGCTATAAAAGCCCATGGTACAGAAAGGGGGGGGCTCTCTTGCTCTTCCCACCCCACAAGAAGAATCTTCATGCTGAGAAGTATCTGACATGTAGGCCTGGACACGTGCTGGATAAAGACATGATTTACCAGCCAGGATCCAAGGAAAGATGGGTGAATCTCAACAATTAAGCTAATTATGGACAAATGGACAATTACTTTATAACTAATTATTGTATGTACCTGCTGCAATTTGATTCTTTTTAATGGACAATCCAAGAATAAATAGATACATTTTTTTATAAGAATATCGTGATATTGATACTTTGCGAAGTCCTCAGTAGGAAAAAATAATACAGGAAGAGTATTATTTTACAATGGTGAGCCAGCCAGTCCTGTTTTTTCGTTTTTTTAAATTAAGTAAGTGAATTTCTTCCGTGAACAAGGGGGGAAGTCCTGACGAGCTGAACAGCTGTTGTTCACGTGTCAGTAAATTCACTAGTTTGTCACGAGAAGCAGAAAGGAACCTATAGACTGAGGACTAACAGGAAGCAGAGGTACTAACAAGGAACAGAATCACACAGGAAAAGAATCAGACGAACTGAAGACAGGACGTGCTGATAAAGGGAAGCCAAGGAATCTTAAGGTAAGCAAAATATGGATATAATTTCTTCTTTTGCTAAACAAAGTAATATTAATTTCAAAGTTAATGTAGGAGATGACATAGAAGTTTTGTGGCTCAGTTTATACAAAGAATGTGAATTGCAGAATTTACAGTTAACTTTTAAATTGGTAAATAGAGACAAACAGAAATTGAGAAATATTCTACATTTGGTAGATTTTTTTCATAGTCTTGTGTTAGAGATTTCTAAGCAGGAAAATAGTGTAGAAGTGTCAAATGGTGATACTGATTCTGACTGTAATGTGGAAAATGAACAAGAAGTAAGACACGTGTCTGTAACTGAAGGTGACCTTGGGTCTGACCAAGAGACGGACATACAGAAACCTGACATGGGAGGAGACATGACTGACATACGAGAAACCGACATACTAGGTGATGTGGGAGGAGACGTGAGTGACGTAGGAGGAGCGGACGTACAAGAGCCACTAAAAATATCAGAGAATTCAGGAATTACCCAGGCTCAACTGCAAATTAAAATGAGGAAAAATTTGCTGAAATTATACAAAATCATGCCAAAATATGATGTCAAAATCCATGCCTGTAGAAATTCAGAGACATTTGAGAGCTTTTCTGATAAGTTTGATCTAACCAATGAGGAGAGGAATCAATTATTTAAAATATGGATTCCTGTGACATTGTCCAGACGTTTACATTTAATGCCCTGTGAAAATGACTCTCCTAATGGATGGGAAAATGATTTGGACAGGTTAAGATATTTGATTTATTGTGTCACAAAGGATTTTCCCAACATAGAAGATCTGCAGAAACTAAGGATTGGTAGGAAGGAATGTACATATACATTCATGTCCATATTTGAACGGTTGTACAAAGCTCTCATCAAAAATGGAAAAGTACAACAAATGGTAACAACTTTTGTACAAAAATTCAAATTTCTAGATCCAGTATCTAGAGTTATAGCGTCACAAAAAGAATCCCTATTCAAATGTGCGCAGTTGCTGGATTCTGTTAGAAAACATGAGAATCGTGAAAAGAAAATAAATCAAGTTAAATTTATAAAACCAGGAAAGGTAAAATCTTACCAAAAGCCAATATCAAACTCTCCTAGACTGAGTCATCCCCATAGTGAACTCTATCAAATACGCAGGAGATTTCATATCTGTTATAAGCCATATCAGATGATTCAAAACTCCATATCTCCACAGAAAGAGTTAAAAATGCAAAGCTGTGACTTTTCCCTAGAAAAGAAAATGGCCGAAATAGACGGACAGAGACAGGTGAGACGACCAGGTGAGAGTGACGTCAGGGAATGTGGACAGAAGGACAGGCAGTTCTCTGAGGTTTTGAAGGATAGAAAAATGTCTTTCCTAAATAGGACGTTCCTGGAGATATTTGAGAGAGACAGAAGATTTGGTTTAGGGAGTGGCTAAGGAAAAACTGTAATTATAATGTAGCATAGAAGTGTTATAATGTCTCAATATTTATTTATAATCTTATACAGTAAAATTGTAGTTACATAGTTTCTAATAGTTCATATATATATATATATATATATATACACTTGTCTAAGTAGAGATTGTGTATAATTGTATTTATATATATATTTATAAAAAATATATATATATTAATTAATAAATTAGAACTTCATATATAAATTTAAGTAGCAATATTTTGAATTACATTAGAACCAACCAATATATGTATAAGATATTTAAATAATTCTTTTTCTGTATGAATTTGATATTTAATTTTATCTTCTTATATTTCCTTAGAGGTTTCATTCCAAAGCAGGATTTGATCAAACAACTCTAAAATGGATTTATTTCTTTATTCACACAGGAAGTTGAAAAATTGCATGATTTTATGTGTATAACATTTTAAAATAATAACAATATAACTAGTTGGATCATTATGTGTAGCACTTATGAATTAATATTTTCTGTGCATGAAGTGTTCGTTATAACAAGTAGCTTTACAGCATGACGTGTGACAGCTGCGGCCTTTGAACTTTGAGCTAATAGTATAGATCCCATTCATTCTATTTTCAGCTGATGTAACTTAAAACCTGGCAGCCAGTGAAAAAAGAATCTAAGTCAAGAGTTTTTTCAAGTGTCTGAAATTCCAGTGACTTACTCTCATATTATATAATATGTACTTGGGGAATATTCAAAGAAATATTAAGATATGACAATGCGCATTAATAAATTGGGATACAACAATTTTGGGTTAAATATATATATATATATATATAAAACTTCATATGTGGAATGTTTGAGTTGAACAGATCTGTGAATGTCAGAGTGAAGGTGACAGATGAGTAAATCAGCAGCTGCTAAGTGTGATTGATGTGACAGAGGCCTCGTATGTTTGTATGTTTGGAAAGAAAAAAAAATGTTTCTTTATGTGAAGGTACAAAAATATATTTAATTCTGAGGAAATTATAATACATAATTAGGTATTATCTACATATATATATTTCTATATTTCTTTAATAATTATTATTTCTTGATTTAACTAATAGTGGATAAGAGCAACCACACATCAAATGGTTTACAAAGCAAATTTACATTTAGAATAATTTTCCACATGATAATATTCTTGAATAACTATGATATTATTTTTAATGGTTACCTAAATAGGTACACACCTCTCTTTAGACAAATCTATGCTACTCATCGATATGAAATTTATGCAAAATATTTCTAGAAGAATAATTATTTTAATTTGGTTCTGATATATACATAAATTTTATAAAATAATATTTTTTGGTATTAAGGGGGAAAATGTGTTTTTGATCCTGATTACATAATCACTTTTGATCAATACTTATTTTCCACACATTTTAATAAAGAAGAAATAATAATAAGGTACTATGGTATAATTAAGAAGGGTATTACATGCAAAGTTGCATAGTTTAATAATTTTTTGGTGATACAAGGTTATGACAAATATGAAATCATCCAGATAATGGAGATATAAGGGTATTTTTTATGGAGAATATAATTACTCTGCATTTGTCATTACAATTTAAAGGCCTTATTTTTATTTTTATTCTTATTTTTACTCTTAATTTTATTTTTCATTTTTAAAATTGTATTCTTACTTATTTTCTTATTTTTCCATTTTTCATTTTTAATTCTCAATTTTTGATTTTAATTCAGTTCAAGATTTCAATTGAGAAAACACATTAATATTTAATGGGGTAATGTCAAGTACAAGAATATTGCTTCATCAAATATAATGATGATTTGAATTAATATAAGAAAAATGTTTACATTTTCTGAGTAAACACAACAATTCATTCATTCATTCATTCCTTCATACATTCATATATTTATTCATTTTAGTTCAGCAGTATACATTCTTTGGTATTATTGGTTTAATAAAGATATAAACACTTGTTTCAAAACACACTGACACCTACGGGTTGGAAAAGGTAATTACCCCTATGACATAAAAATGTTCTATCATATGGAGAACTTGATTAATAATGAATTATTATCTATTATTGTTTATTATTCCAAACATAATTTATTTTAATATTTTGATAATAATTAGATGGATATTATTGATTGCTATGGTACGCTGTGATATTATAGGTTAGGAAAAACTGCCAGATTTGGTACCAGATTAGGGAATGAAGACATCAATCAAGACATCGCAATTATGAATTCTATCTTAATAAAGACTTTTCATATTTATAAATCAAAGAGACTCTCAAAAGTTACAAGAAGAAGCAACTGATATCCGGAAGTCTCAGAAGGTAACAGGTGTGAATGCTGAGTGTTATAATAGACTGTGTCCATTACATACAATACAATTGTAATGCACACGCCCGGGATGAGCGGCGTGTGCGTGTGATTGTAGTGATTCCACTGGACCGTGCCGGAGAGTGAATGCCTGGAGGGGCGTAACTAGGTATTCACCCGATCCGACCAGGGTCGCACGACGGCATACGACGCCAGTGCACCAAGGAGGAACCGAGCAGAGGGACCAGGTGCTACTCCAGGACAGACCCCGGACACGGCTGTTGACCCACACAGGGGAATACAGGAACAGACTGGTAGGCTGGCACACAGACTGGTGGGTATAGGCAGGCACGACTGGTATGCAGGCAGGCGGGTATGCAGGCAGGGGGGTACAGGCAAGCACAGCTAGAGTGCAGACAGGGAGGCACTAGCAGGTAGGAACACAGGCGGGATAGGACCCAGTACACACTGGGACTCAGGAACAGAACCACAGATGTGGCGGACAAACACAGCAGAGTGAGACCTCCCAGAGAGGTGAGCGAGAACAGGGCAGGACAAGGCCGCCTGGAGCGGTGAGCAAGAGTAGAGCAGGACAAGGCCGCCAGGAGCGGTGAACAAAGGGTCAGAGCTGAGCGAGACTGCCGGAGCATTGAGCAAGAGTAAAGCAGGACGAGGCCGTCTGGAGCGGTGAGCAAGAGTGGAGCAAGACTGCCGGAGCAGTGAGCAAAAGGATAAGAGCGGAGCGAGACTGCCGAAGCAGCGAGCAAAAGGGTCAGAGCGGAGCAAGGCTGCCGGAGCAGCGAGAAAAGGAGTCAGAGCAGGCTAGAACCGCCGGAGCGGTGAGCAAAGGAGTCAGAGCAGGCTAGAACCGCCGGAGCGGTGAGCAAAGGAGTCAGAGCAGGCTAGAACCGCCGGAGCGGTGAGCAAAGGAGTCAGAGCAGGCTAGAACCGCCGGAGCGGTGAACAAAGGAGTAGGAGCAGGCAAGAACCGCCGGAGCGGTAAGCAAGGCAGAGCAGAGGGGACAGGGCTCTGTTCACACGGAACAGACAGGAAGAGAAAGGCAGAGCCAGATACCCACAGGATACTTGCAGTGAAGTAGCGAGTGGACCAAAAACTCACAAACGGGAGTACAGAGACAACAAGCAGGAGTTAGGTACGAGTTCAGACTCTGCAGAAAAAGGAAGGGAACGGACATAGAGGCAAAACAGGTAAAGGATAGGAAAGAGTACAGACTGGAACTGAGTGTACAGAGGAGACCGACACTGCAGCGGGATACAGGAGCGGGTCTGGGAATACGGCCCCCAGAGAGGCGGGACGAACAGGCAAGGAGCGTGTTCAGACAGGACAGACAAGATACAGGAACAGGTCTAGGTAATCGGCCCCTAGAAGGCGGGAGGAACAGGCTAGGAGCGTGTTCAGACAGGACAGACAAGATACAGGAACGGGTCTAGGTAATCGGCCCCTAGAAGGCGGGAGGAACAGGCTAGGAGCGTGTTCAGACAGGCCTGGAAATACAGCCTCCAGGATAGGCAGACAAGAGAACACAGACAGGACTCAGTTCAGACACGGGAACTGATACCGCAAGGCAGGAGACATAGACAGGACTCAGTTCAGACACGGGAACTGATACCGCAAGGCAGGAGACATAGACAGGACTCAGTTCAGACACGGGAACTGATACCGCAAGGCAGGAGACAAAGAACGGGACCTGGCACCTACAGAGTGCAAGCACACACTGAATGAAACACTATGCTCAGGCAGGGATTGATTGCCGCAGCTGGGTTATATACCAGGTGACAGACAGCAATAGGCTGAGGACGCACAAGGGGTGTGACCCACAGCAGGTACAAAAAGCAGGAAGTGATCGGGTGCCGCCCTTAAGCAGCAGAAACAGACACAAACAGACAGCATGGAGGGAAGCCAGAGAGACATTCTGGACAGGAGATCAAGTGCGCGCTCTTGCACAGTGGGAGATGGACCACTATGCAAGGACGCCGCCAGGTATGTTACAGTACCCCCCCCCTTACGCCCCCTCTTCTTCAGGCCTGCCAGAATCTTCCGCAGGGAATTCGAGGGCCAATTCTTCACTTCGAAGAGATCACTTCCACTGTCCACCGGAAAAACTGGTCTCCTCTGGGTAGCTAGGATGCTACCTCCCATCCAGCCACCCTTAGCAACAGACGAAACGGGTGGAGTACCAGGAACAGCACACAAGGAAGTCTCTCTCCACATATTTTCAGGTGGCACCCCAGAGAGTACAGGAGACAACTGGAAGTCCTCCACCGGGTTGGAGGGGGACAGAGACTTGGGGGTAATCTCTGCTTCAAGGTACATCTTGTCAAGCTCACAGGAAGAAATAGACGGGTTATCAGGTACATAATGAGGAAAAGTCACTGTCTCTTTGTTATCTGGTGGTACCCCGGAGGATTCAGGAAACAACTGGAGGTCCTCCGCCGGGTCAGAAGAGTGCAGAGGCTCAGAGAAAACATCTGCTTCAGAGAACACTAGGTCGGACTCACTGGACGAAGCAGGCGAGGTATCGGGTACCGAGTATAGGAAAGTCTCTGTCCATTCACCACCAGGTGGCACCCCGAAGGGTTCTGGAGACAACTGGCGGTCCTCCGCCTGGTCAGAGGGGTGTAGAGACTCACCGGTAACCTCTGCTTCAGAGTACACTAGGTCGGACTCACTGGACGAAGCAAGCGAGGTATCAGATCCAGGATATAGGAAAGTCTCTGTCCATTCACCACCAGGTGGCACCCCGAAGGGTTCTGGAGACAACTGGAGGTCCTCCGCCTGGTCAGAGGGGTGTAGAGACTCATGGTTAACCACTGCTTCGGAGTACACTAGGTTGGACTCAGTGGACGAAGCGAGCGAGGTATCAGGTACAGAGTATAGGAGAGTCTGTCCTTTCGCTACCAGGTAGCACCCCGAAGGGTTCTGGAGACAACTGGAGGTCCTCCGCCTGGTCGGAGGGGTGTAGAGACTCGGGAGTAACCTCTGCTTCGGAGTACACTAGGTTGGACTCACTGGACGAAGCGAGCGAGGTATCAGGTACAGAGTATAGGAGAGTCTCTGTCCTTTCGCTACCAGGTAGCACCCCGAAGGGTTCAGGAGACAACTGGAGGTCCTCCGCCTGGTCGGAGGGGTGTAGAGACTCGGGGGTAACTACCACTTTGGGGTACCCATTGTCATGCTCACAGGACGAAGCGGACAAAGTATCGAGTACCGGGTGTAGAGAAGTCTCTCTCCATTTGTCATCGAGTGGTATCCCGGAGGATTCAGGAGGCAACAGGGGGTCCTCCACCAGGTAGTAGAGGTGCACAGACTCTGAGGTAACCACAGCTTTGGAGCATCATTGGACATGCACACCGGTTAAAGTGGGTGAAGCATCTGATGCCGGGTGCAGGAAGTTCTCCTGTGTGGAGTCTGGATGGGCAGAAGTCTCTTCGGGCAGGAGAACTAGTGCACTACCCACGCACATTACCCGTTGGGGCTTCTCCGGGATACAGGGAGATGAAGCTTCAGTAGGGACTTCAAGGTTGGGGTCAGGAGGTCTCAGGGAGGACAGACCCTGGCGTGACGGCTTGCCTCTACGTCTAGCACGTCTGGACTGCCTCTTGAGGTTGGGAGAAGTATTCCGGAAAGCGTAGTCACCCTGTGAGGATTCTGGGTGGGCAGTAGTCTCATTGGGCTGAAGGACTATTGCGCTACCCACACACATTACCCGTCGGGGCTGCTCCGGGATATTGGGAAGTGAAGCTTCAGCAGGGGCTTCAGGGTTAGGGTCCTCGAAGACCATACGAAAGGCCACCAGGAAGGCCTGCAGGTCAAGGACGACAGGATCCCATGCTTCCCATAGGGGGGTGACCCATTTCAAGGCATCACCCGCTAGGTAGTCAATCATAAAGGCCACTTTAGCCCAATCGGAAGGAAAATAGAGAGGGTAGGCCTTAAAGTGTAGCATGCATTGCTCCACAAATGCACTACACTGTCTTGGATCCCCATAGTAACGTGGCGGATGCGCAGGAACGAGAGCTGATAGATCCATCTGGACGGTGCGTAATTCGCCTGGAACTCAGCTAAGGAAAAAAAAAAAAATTATTTATTTATTTTAATGCATGTATTCGCTGGAAAACTTCTCAGAGAGCGAAGGCCGTGGGGCTCAACGGGAACCATGGCCTGAGCATGCTGTAATGCACACGCCCGGGCTGAGCGGCGTGTGCGTGTGATTGTAGTGATTCCACTGAACCGTGCCGGAGAGTGAATGCCTGGAGGGGCGTAACTAGGTATTCACCCGATCCGACCAGGGTCGCACGACGGCATACGACGCCAGTGCACCAAGGAGGAACCGAGCAGAGGGACCAGGTGCTACTCCAGGACAGACCCCGGACACGGCTGTTGACCCACACAGGGGAATACAGGAACAGACTGGTAGGCTGGCACACAGACTGGTGGGTATAGGCAGGCACGACTGGTATGCAGGCAGGCGGGTATGCAGGCAGGGGGGTACAGGCAAGCACAGCTAGAGTGCAGACAGGGAGGCACTAGCAGGTAGGAACACAGGCGGGATAGGACCCAGTACACACTGGGACTCAGGAACAGAACCACAGATGTGGCGGACAAACACAGCAGAGTGAGACCTCCCAGAGAGGTGAGCGAGAACAGGGCAGGACAAGGCCGCCTGGAGCGGTGAGCAAGAGTAGAGCAGGACAAGGCCGCCAGGAGCGGTGAACAAAGGGTCAGAGCTGAGCGAGACTGCCGGAGCATTGAGCAAGAGTAAAGCAGGACGAGGCCGTCTGGAGCGGTGAGCAAGAGTGGAGCAAGACTGCCGGAGCAGTGAGCAAAAGGATAAGAGCGGAGCGAGACTGCCGGAGCAGCGAGCAAAAGGGTCAGAGCGGAGCAAGGCTGCCGGAGCAGCGAGAAAAGGAGTCAGAGCAGGCTAGAACCGCCGGAGCGGTGAGCAAAGGAGTCAGAGCAGGCTAGAACCGCCGGAGCGGTGAGCAAAGGAGTCAGAGCAGGCTAGAACCGCCGGAGCGGTGAGCAAAGGAGTCAGAGCAGGCTAGAACCGCCGGAGCGGTGAGCAAAGGAGTCAGAGCAGGCTAGAACCGCCGGAGCGGTGAGCAAAGGAGTAGGAGCAGGCAAGAACCGCCGGAGCGGTAAGCAAGGCAGAGCAGAGGGGACAGGGCTCTGTTCACACGGAACAGACAGGAAGAGAAAGGCAGAGCCAGATACCCACAGGATACTTGCAGTGAAGTAGCGAGTGGACCAAAAACTCACAAACGGGAGTACAGAGACAACAAGCAGGAGTTAGGTACGAGTTCAGACTCTGCAGAAAAAGGAAGGGAACGGACATAGAGGCAAAACAGGTAAAGGATAGGAAAGAGTACAGACTGGAACTGAGTGTACAGAGGAGACCGACACTGCAGCGGGATACAGGAGCGGGTCTGGGAATACGGCCCCCAGAGAGGCGGGACGAACAGGCAAGGAGCGTGTTCAGACAGGACAGACAAGATACAGGAACAGGTCTAGGTAATCGGCCCCTAGAAGGCGGGAGGAACAGGCTAGGAGCGTGTTCAGACAGGACAGACAAGATACAGGAACGGGTCTAGGTAATCGGCCCCTAGAAGGCGGGAGGAACAGGCTAGGAGCGTGTTCAGACAGGCCTGGAAATACAGCCTCCAGGATAGGCAGACAAGAGAACACAGACAGGACTCAGTTCAGACACGGGAACTGATACCGCAAGGCAGGAGACATAGACAGGACTCAGTTAAGACACGGGAACTGATACCGCAAGGCAGGAGACATAGACAGGACTCAGTTCAGACACGGGAACTGATACCGCAAGGCAGGAGACAAAGAACGGGACCTGGCACCTACAGAGTGCAAGCACACACTGAATGAAACACTATGCTCAGGCAGGGATTGATTGCCGCAGCTGGGTTATATACCAGGTGACAGACAGCAATAGGCTGAGGACGCACAAGGGGTGTGACCCACAGCAGGTACAAAAAGCAGGAAGTGATCGGGCGCCGCCCTTAAGCAGCAGAAACAGACACAAACAGACAGCATGGAGGGAAGCCAGAGAGACATTCTGGACAGGAGATCAAGTGCGCGCTCTTGCACAGTGGGAGATGGACCACTATGCAAGGACGCCGCCAGGTATGTTACAACAATTCACACCACTGATCACCGGGACGGCAGAGGACGATGATCCTATATGAACTGTGTTGTGTTCAAGTTTCATCACGTTCCAGTGGTTTCCTATCACCTGCAACGCTTCAATGAAAGCTGGTGAACAGGTAATACCTGGCATATGTGTCCTGTATATAAAGGACTGAGTACTGGTTATGGGGCTATATAAAGCAGGGAAGTGTCAAGTTAACCCTTGCTTTACTGACCAAAGACGTCACATCTGTTCCAAAAGTGACACGAGACCAGTGCGGACGACACGGAAGATTCCAGAACTATCCAACGTAAGTCCAGGTGACATCACACAGATATTAAAGCTACATTTCATCCATGGACTTTGTTTTTTCTTATCAATTGACACATGATCTTTCTAATAAAGAATACAGTTTATAGACTGCACAATAATGAATACAATTATGGACTGTACAATATCTACACGCTGTCATTTATTTCAAAGGAGTTTTCATCTAAAGACTGTTATAAAAGAACCAAGAAGAAGACGAGACGACGACCCGATGACATCAGATGATGACGATTGGACCCGCGATTGCTTCGATTTAGATATAGGGAAGTATAATTATACATATTAAATGAATATTAGTCACGGCTTACCATAACATGAATTCACATCATTATATAACAATAATCAGATATTGATATTATTATTATTATTATTATTATGGAAATTTAATAATATTGCCAAGGAAGAAGAAAAGGAAAAAAAATGATTGTTATCCTAATGATAAACCTGTCTTCTTTTGAGGATTTTTCAGTCCTTTTTATCCTCAAAAAGGGGGGAATGTTAAATAATTATTATTCGATAATCATTTTTCTTAAATCTGAGTTCTATGCCTCAGCCATTGTGTCTAGTTGACATGCGCTATTTGTGTGTGTATTTTTGGTTCACTACCATATGTAGAACAGGTGTGCCATACGACCGGCTATAAAAGCCCATGGTACAGAAAGGGGGGGGCTCTCTTGCTCTGCCCACCCCACAAGACACAGAATCTTCATGCTGAGAAGTATCTGACATGTAGGCCTGGACACGTGCTGGACAAAGACATGATTTACCAGCCAGGATCCAAGGAAAGATGGGTGAATCTCAACAATTAAGCTAATTATGGACAAATGGACAATTACTTTATAACTAATTATTGTATGTACCTGCTGCAATCTGATTCTATTTAACCCCTTAATAACATCTGACGTACTAATACACGTCTGTGCCCTGGGACTTAAGAGCCAGACCCGTATTAGTACGTCATCGCGATCGCGCGCGCACACAGGCTGTGCGGGCGCGATCGCCGCCGGGTGTCAGCTGATTGTCACAGCTGACACCCGGTACTATGTGCAGGGAGCGGTCTTGCACCGCTCCCAGCACATTAACCCCCGCGATGCTGCGATCGAAGTCGATCGAAGTCGATCGCGGCATTGCGGGGGCAAGGGGAGGTGATCGCCGATACTCACCTCCTCTTCCGGCTTCCAGCGCAGTCTGCAAAGGCTTCCCGGGTGTTGCCATGACGACCCGATGTCGTCATGACAACATCCGGGTCACCAGAGAGCAGGAAGATTGCTTGGACATGCGCAGTGCATCTCCAAGCAATCTTCACACTGTGCACTTCTGACAGCCTTCATGGCATAGGGATGGTGCTCCATTCCTGTGCCATGCAGGCGATCAGAAAAAAAAAAGTGAAAGTCCCAGAGTGGGACAAAGTAATAAAGTGTATAAACTGTGTGAAAGTGGAAAAAAAAAAAAAAAAAATGTGCAAAAATATTATAAAAAAATAAAAAAAATAATACACCAAAAATAAAAATATAATGTACCCAGCAATAAATATTATTATAAAAAAAATAAAAAAAAAACAATAAAAGTACACATATTTGGTATCGCCGCGTCCGGAACAACCTGACCTATAAAACGGTCCCACTAGTTAACCCCTTCAGTGAACACGGTAAAAAAAAAAAAAAAAAAACGAAGCAAAAAACAATGCTTTATCACCATACCTCCAAACAAAAAGTGGAATAACACGCGATCAAAAAGACGCATATAAATAAAAATGATACCGTTGAAAACGTCATCTCGTCCCGCAAAAAACAAGCTGCCATACAGCTCCATCAGCCGAAAAATAAAAAAGTTATAGCTCTCAGAATAAAGCGATACTAAAAAATATTTTTTTCTATAAAATAGCTTTTATTGTGTATAAGCGCCAAAACATAGAAAAATGATACAAATGTGGTACCGCTGTAAACGTACTGACCCGAAGAGTAAAGCTGCCTCATCAATTTTACCACACGCGGAACAGAATAAAAAAAAAATAAAAAAACAATTCCTGAATTGTTGGTTTTTGTTTATTCTGCCTCCCAAAAATCGGAATAGAAAGCGATCAAAAAATGTCACGTGCCTGAAAATGGCACCAATAACAACGTCAAGTCATCCCGCAAAAAACGAGCCGTCACATGACTGTCTGCCAAAATCTGGAAAAATTATAGCTCTCAAAATATGGTGATGCAAAAACTAGATTTTATAAAAAATGCGTCTTTTAGTGTGTGACAGCTGTCAGTCATAAAAACCCCATATGATTCTGGCATTGCTGTAATCGCACCGACCCGAAGAATAAAGTCGTCTAATCACTTATACCGCACAAGGAACGGCGTCAAAAATAAACTCTTGGGTTAGGATTGGGCTAGGGTTAGGGCTGGGTTTGGGGCTAGGGTTGTGCTGGGGCTAGGGTTGTGCTGGGGCTAGGGTTGTGCTGGGGCTAGGGTTGTGCTGGGGCTAGGGTTGTGCTAGGGTTAGGGCTGGGGTTGGGATTTTTTTCAAAAGTAAGAAAAAAAGATAACAATATGGCGACTAGTGTTGAGAGCAAGTGCTTGCTACTTGAGTTTGCATCGGGTGCTCTGGTATGCATTGAGTATCGTGGGTATTTGAGTGACATGCTCGAGTCTCTGCCCCATATGCTTCGCGGCCAAAAAACTTTACGGGGATTGCCTGCCATGCACGAGCGATCCCCGCATGTTTTTTTTTGGGTGTCTAATAACCGTGAAACATGCGGAGCAGGGACTCGAGCATGTCACTCGAGCACACGCTGTACATGGTGCATACCTGAGTACCCGATGCAAACTCAAGTAGCGAGCACTTGCGCTCAAGAATAATGACAACTTATTCAATATGATGACCTAATGTAAACAAATAATGTGCCGTACCTCTGGGTTCAAAATGTTCACTATACACCTTAATAAAATCCTTGAGGGGTATAGTTTCCAAAATGGGGACACTTGTGGGGGAGCTCCACTGTTTAGGCACATCACGGGCTCTCCAAACGCGACATGGTGTCCGCTAACAAATTGAATGGAAAATCGGCTCAAATTGTTAGTGGACGCCATGTTGCGTTTGGAGAGCCCCTGTGTGCCCAAACATTGGAGCTCCCCCACAAGTGACCCCATTTTGGAAACTAGACCCCCCAAGGCACCTATCTAGATGCATAGTGAGCACTTGGAACCCCCAGGTGCTTCACAAATTGATTCGTAATAATGAAAAAGTGAAAAAAAAAACACTTTTTCATTTTTATGAATCAATTTGTGAAGCACCTGGGGTTCCAAGTGCTCACTATGAATCTAGATAGGTGCCTTGGGGGGTCTAGTTTCCAAAATGGGGTCACTTGTGGGGGAGCTCCAATGTTTGGGCACACAGGGACTCTCTAAATGCAACATGGTATCCGCTAACAAATTGAATGGAAAATCGGCTCAAATTGTTAGCGGACACCACATTGCATTTGGAGAGCCCCTCTGTGCCCAAACTTTGGAGCTCCCCCACAAGTGACCCCATTTTGGAAACTAGACCCCCCAAGGCACCTTTCTAGATGCATAGTGAGCACTTGGAACCCCCAGGTGCTTCACAAATTGATTCGTAAAAATGAAAAAGTGAAAAAAAAAACACTTTTCCATTTTTATGAATCAATTTGTGAAGCACCTGGGGTTCCAAGTGCTCACTATGAATCTAGATAGGTGCCTTGGGGGGTCTAGTTTCCAAAATGGGGTCACTTGTGGGGGAGCTCCAATGTTTGGGCACACAGGGACTCTCCAAATGCAACATGATATCCGCTAACAAATTGTCGGCTCAAATTGTTAGCGGATATCATGTTGCATTTGGAGAGTCCCTGTGTGCCCAAACATTGGAGCTCCCCCACAAGTGACCCCATTTTGGAAACTAGACCCCCCAAGGCACCTATCTAAATGCATAGTGAGCACTTGGAACCCCAGGTGCTTCACAAATTGATTCATAAAAATGAAAAAGTGTTTTTTTTTTCACTTTTTCATTATTACGAATCAATTTGTGAAGCACCTGGGGGTTCCAAGTGCTCACTATGCATCTAGAAAGGTGCCTTGGGGGGTCTAGTTTCCAAAATGGGGTCACTTGTGGGGGAGCTCCAATGTTTGGGCACACAGGGACTCTAAATGCAACATGGTATCCGCTAACAAATTGAATGGAAAATCGGCTCAAATTGTTAGCGGACACCACATTGCGTTTGGAGAGCCCCTCTGTGCCCAAACTTTGGAGCTCCCCCACAATTGACCCCATTTTGGAAACTAGACCCCCCAAGGCACCTTTCTAGATGCATAGTGAGCACTTGGAACCCCCAGGTGCTTCACAAATTGATTTGTAAAAATGAAAAAGTGAAAAAAAAAAACACTTTTTCATTTTTATGAATCAATTTGTGAAGCACCTGGGGTTCCAAGTGCTCACTATGAATCTAGATAGGTGCCTTGGGGGGTCTAGTTTCCAAAATGGGGTCACTTGTGGGGGAGCTCCAATGTTTGGGCACACAGGGACTCTCCAAATGCAACATGATATCCGCTAACAAATTGTCGGCTCAAATTGTTAGCGGATATCATGTTGCATTTGGAGAGTCCCTGTGTGCCCAAACATTGGAGCTCCCCCACAAGTGACCCCATTTTGGAAACTAGACCCCCCAATGCACCTATCTAGATGCATAGTGAGCACTTGGAACCCCAGGTGCTTCACAAATTGATTCATAAAAATGAAAAAGTGTTTTTTTTTTCACTTTTTCATTATTACGAATCAATTTGTGAAGCACCTGGGGGTTCCAAGTGCTCACTATGCATCTAGAAAGGTGCCTTGGGGGGTCTAGTTTCCAAAATGGGGTCACTTGTGGGGGAGCTCCAAAGTTTGGGCACAGAGGGGCTCTCCAAACGCAATGTGGCGTCCGCTAACAATTTGAGCCGATTTTCCATTCAATTTGTTAGCGGATACCATGTTGCATTTAGAGAGTCCCTGTGTGCCCAAACATTGGAGCTCCCCCACAAGTGACCCCATTTTGGAAACTAGACCACCCAAGGCGCCTATCTAGATGCATAGTGAGCACTTGGAACCCTCAGGTGCTTCACAAATTGATTCATACAAATGAAAAAGTGTTTTTTTTTTCACTTTTTAATTGTTACGAATCAATTTGTGAAGCACCTGGGGGTTCCAAGTGCTCACTATGCATCTAGATAGGTGCCTTGGGGGGTCTAGTTTCCAAAATGGGGTGACTTGTGGGGGAGCTCCAATGTTTGGGCACACAGGGACTCTCTAAATGCAACATGGTGTCCTCTAACAAATTTAACGGAAAATCGGCTCAAATTGTTAGCGACACCATGTTGCGTTTGGAGAGCCGCTGTGTGCCCAAACATTGGAGCTCCCCCACAAGTGACCCCATTTTGGAAACTAGACCCCCCAAGGCACCTATCTAGATGCATTGTGAGCACTTGGAACCCTCAGGTGCTTCACAAATTGATTCATACAAATGAAAAAGTGTTTTTTTTTTTTCACTTTTTCATTGTTACGAATCAATTTGTGAAGCACCTGGGGGTTCCAAGTGCTCACTATGCATCTAGATAGGTGCCTTGGGGGGTCTAGTTTCCAAAATGGGGTGACTTGTGGGGGAGCTCCAATGTTTGGGCACACAGGGACTCTCTAAATGCAACATGGTGTCCTCTAACAAATTTAACGGAAAATCGGCTCAAATTGTTAGCGACACCATGTTGCGTTTGGAGAGCCGCTGTGTGCCCAAACATTGGAGCTCCCCCACAAGTGACCCCATTTTGGAAACTAGACCCCCCAAGGCACCTATCTAGATGCATTGTGAGCACTTGGAACCCTCAGGTGCTTCACAAATTGATTCATACAAATGAAAAAGTGTTTTTTTTTTTTCACTTTTTCATTGTTACGAATCAATTTGTGAAGCACCTGGGGGTTCCAAGTGCTCACTATGCATCTAGATAGGTGCCTTGGGGGGTCTAGTTTCCAAAATGGGGTGACTTGTGGGGGAGCTCCAATGTTTGGGCACACAGGGACTCTCTAAATGCAACATGGTGTCCTCTAACAAATTTAACGGAAAATCGGCTCAAATTGTTAGCGACACCATGTTGCGTTTGGAGAGCCGCTGTGTGCCCAAACATTGGAGCTCCCCCACAAGTGACCCCATTTTGGAAACTAGACCCCCCAAGGCACCTATCTAGATGCATTGTGAGCACTTGGAACCCTCAGGTGCTTCACAAATTGATTCATAAAAATGAAAAAGTGTTTTTTTTTTTCACTTTTTCATTGTTACGAATCAATTTGTGAAGCACCTGGGGGTTCCAAGTGCTCACTATGCATCTAGAAAGGTGCCTTGGGGGGTCTAGTTTCCAAAATGGGGTCACTTGTGGGGGAGCTCCAAAGTTTGGGCACACATGGGCTCTCCAAACACAACATGGCGTCCGCTAACTATTCAAGCAAATTTTACAATCAAAAAGTCAAATGGCGCTCCTTCCCTTCCGAGCCCTGCCGTGCGCCCAAACAGTGTTTTTTCCCCAAATATTGGGTATCTGCGTGCCCAGGGGAAATTGCACAACAAATTTTGGGGTCCATTTTTTCT
This sequence comes from Phyllobates terribilis, assembly GCF_046119375.1. Lineage (NCBI taxonomy): Eukaryota > Metazoa > Chordata > Amphibia > Anura > Dendrobatidae > Phyllobates > Phyllobates terribilis. Next base: position 10,818,207 of record NW_027362798.1, on the reverse strand, counting down.
TGTTACCCCTGTGAAAATAAAAAAAATTGGGTCTAAAGTAACATTTTTGTGAAAAAAGTTAAATGTTCATTTTTTTCTTCCACATTCAAAAAATTCCTGTGAAGCACCTGAAGGGTTAATAAAGTTCTTGAATGTGGTTTTGAGCACCTTGAGGGGTGCAGTTTTTAGAATGGTGTCACTTTTGGGTATTTTCTGTCATAAAGACCTCTCAAAGTGACTTCAAATGTGATGTGGTCCCTAAAAAAATGGTTTTGTAAATTTTGTTGGAAAAATGAGAAATCGCTGGTCAACTTTTAACCCTTATAGCTCCCTAACAAAAAAAAATTTTGGTTCCAAAATTGTGCTGATGTAAAGTAGACATGTGGGAAATGTTATTTATTAACTCTTTTGTGTGACATATCGCTCTGATTTCAGGGCTTAAAAATTCAAATTTTGAAAATTGCAAAATTTTCAAAATTTTCGCCAAATTTCCGTTTTTTTCACAAATAAACGCAAGTGATATCGAAGAAATTTTTCCACAATCATGAAGTACAATATGTCACGAAAAAACAATCTCAGAATCAGGGGGATCGGTTGAAGCGTTCCAGAGTAATTACCTCATAAAGTGACAGTGGTCAGAATTGTAAAAATTGGCCCGGTCATTAACGTGCAAACCACCCGCGGGGCTTAAGGGGTTAATGGACAATCCAAGAATAAATAGATACATTTTTTTTATAAGAATATCGTGATATTGATACTTTGCGAAGTCCTCAGTAGAAAAAAATAATACAGAAAGAGTATTATTTTACAGTGTTACAGGGGCCCACTGAGACCCTTTCGCCCAGGGCCCACGAAAACCTGGAGCCGGCCCTGGTTGAAAGCAATGATGGAGGAGGGAGCTTCATGTGACACTCCCTCTCCCATCATTCCTCCTCTGCGTCTGACGCAGCGGCATGATGACGCGCCACGCTGTGTCAGACAGTGGAGCTGGCAGCTGCTGAGGTGATCAGCTGCAGAGACTGAAGCAGCAGGGAACGAGGAGCGGTAAGTATGTATTTATTTATTTATTTATTTTTAAATCAGTGTGTCCTGATAATACTGGAGGACTGGGGCTGCATTTTACCCTATGGTGGGGGACCGCATTTTACTCTTTGGGGGGCTGCACTATACTGCGTACAGGACCATGGGGAGTGCATTATACTGTGTGCAGGACCATGGCGAGTGCATTATACTGTGTGGAGGACCATGGGGTGTGCATTATACTGTGTGGAGGACCATAGGGTGTGCATTATACTGTGTGGAGGACCATAGGGAGTACGTTATACTGTGTGGATGACCATAGGGAGTGTATTATACTGTGTGGAAGACCATAGGGAGTGAACTATACTGCGTGGAAGACCATAGGGAGTTCATTATACTGCGTGGAGGACCATAGGGAGTGCATTTTACTGCATGGAGGACCATAGGGAGTGCATTATACTTAGTGGAAGACCATAGGGAGTGCAATGTACTGTGTGGAGAACCATAGGGAGTTCATTATACTGTGTGGAGAACTGTGGCACCCCAGGGGTCTGGTTTCCACAGTAACAGCAATGTTATGTCTGAGAGCAGGTGGGAGGTCTCTTGGTCAGGAATCCTATGCATGCCACACCTCCTGCCCAGTCCTGGGAGGGGAAGAACTTCCCCTGTATAAACCTGGGGCTGAGGCAGGGTTAGAGGGTTCAGAGGGAGAGTTCAGCCAGGAGGGCTGACAGGGAGCTGTGGCTCCGGCTGGGCCCAGCTCCTGGGCCATGCCAGAAGTAGAGAAGAGAAGCAGCATAGGAAGAAACAACAGGAGCTCTGTGGGAGCAGTGTTACAAAGAGTCAGGGGCTGGCAGCTGCAGAGCTCGCCCTGACTGAGAAGATTTCTTACCGGACCCGGAGTCCGAGGCTGTGGGGACTAACTCCTACCCAGCAGCAGAATCCGTCAGGCAGGGGATTTCAGGTCCTCTGGCCAAGAAACCCGAAGGCACGGTCACACGCATGGGACCAGCACCGCCGTCGTGGAGCGGAAGCTACTAGAAGGCCCCGAGTCACCGGCCATACGGGTGAGCACCACACGGTACACTCAGGGACGTGGGCTACTTATACTCGCTTCTAGCAAGGTAGCCAGAAGAGTATCGTTAGTTTGGGAGGCCTACAACTCCGCCTGGCCAGGGGAGATCCCATCTGCTCAAGGACTGACCAGGCCCCAACCGCTAGCCAGTACTCCGGGAGGGTCTATCTTTGTCACCAGTAAAGACCCTGAACTACACCGCATCGTCTCTGAGTGGTTCCTGCTACCCCCATCATCCACGTCGGCTGCCCTGAGGCCATACCCCTCCCGTTGGGGGTTATACTGTCACGCTGCACAATCCTACCACCGGCCTCAGCGGTCTGCCCTGCAGCAGCAGCTCCTTAGCTGTACTCAACGGGTGGCGTAGTCGTCCAACATCTACCGCTAATACAGCGCCACTTAGTCTGACTCCCTGGGCACGGACCGGGTCACCGCCACGAGACTACAACCCTCAACAGATCCGGCTCCGGGTAAGCTCCCGCGTGTGCAACGCTGCGCGACACAGGCCCAGGGGCGCGTCAGAACCATAGGGAGTTCATTATACTGTGTGGAGGACCTTAGGGAGTGCATTATACTGTGTGGAGGACCTTAGGGAGTGCATTAATCTGCGTGGAGGACCATGGCGAGTGTCTTATACTGTGTGGAGGACCATGGCGAGAGTCTTACACTGTGTGGAGGACCATGGTGAGGATCTTACACTGTGTGCACTTTCTGCTGCTCACGGCACTTTACTAAAACTGTGGATGGATGTTAGCAGAAATAACCATATCAAACCCACTAAAATGTAACGCTAATTCCCAGGTGCCGGTACGTGTGATCCTGATGCGGCACACTGTTGCCACACGTGTGACAAACAGGGACACGGGACACGGATATCTCTGGTACCGTTTTTTCCTTTCCGGTACTGGAAATATATGGACGTGTGAAACCGGCTTTATAGGGAGTCTGGCCGACTGACAGCGGCTCACCGCTCCTGCAGCTGCACGATCTCGCGACCTAAACACAACAAGGTAAAGGATTGAACTTTATAAAGACACAACGATCAATGACAATGATGTAAATGATTTATCACTTTTTATTAATTCTTCAATACCTTCAATATTTGTCACAGTTGTTAATAGTAAACTAAAATGTTCTATGGAGAAAAAAAAGACAAATGAGGAATAAACCTACACATTATTTCCCATATGACGGAGTATATCTTTTGGGTGTGTTCACAATTGGCTGTTTTTCTGCGGCAATAACACTGCACTTTAAAGTACGAGCTTAGTGAATGAGATTTCTGAAGTCTCATTCACATGCTGCGTTTCTTTTCTAGTGTTTTTAGTATTCTGCAGCTTGTCAATCGTTTTAGGGCCGTTGCAGCGTTTTTCACCAATTCAAATGAATGAGAAAAAAAACAATTAAAAACACAGCAAAAACGTGCGTATTTTACTCAATGTTTTTCCTGCCACCAGTTTGGTTTTTGTTGAACAAAAAATGCTGCAAAAATGCAACGTGTGAACTTACCCTTATACTGGTTGTGTTCTAATTGGAAATAAAAGAGAACGGTCATGATAACATGGAGATGGATTTTATTCTATGGAGTTTCCACTGTACACATTGCTCGGCAGCATCTGTTTGTGCAGAGTCGCCTCTTGAAGATTCTATCACAAGATTCCATCATGACATCACTGGTGATGCTCGCCCATTATGACATCACAGCTCACAGTCACTACTTCTACAATGTACACAGGGTAGCGGGTGCCATTTTGGCTCCATAGCTAGTTACTGAGCGCACTTACAGTTTCTCACTATGGCCGGATTTTTTCTGGATAATTTTCAGGTACAAGCGCTATGGGGTATTCTTATCAACAATCGCCCTAACATTGTGCTTCTACCACCCGATGGCGTCCTCAGCTTCACTCACCGGCTGGTGGTGCAGCTAGTAAGGAACTGCCTGACCAAATACCAACAAGGTCATCTCACCTCAGAGTATGTGACGGATTTACTTCATAACATCAGGACATTACTACAGCAGGTAAATAGCGGACACTCCGCACAAAACTTCTCCATATAGATAATTGAACCCGTTCTACACCCTAGTGACAAGCATTTTTATTGGTACAATTTCGGCACCATTTTTTTAAAGACACTGTGTCTGCGAATTCACACATAGAGTGTCTTCAATAAAATGCAGCCGGATAGCGTAGTATGCGCACATGCAAACCCCCATAGCCTCCCCACGTCCAGCAGGAGACCCCCATACCCTCCCCACGTCCAGCAGGAGAACCCCATAACCTCCCCACCTCCAGCAGGAGACCCCCATAGCCCCCCCACGTCCAACAGGAGACCCCCATAGCCTCCCCACGTCCAGCAGAAGACCCCCATAGCCTCCCTACGTCCAGCAGGAGACCCCCATAGCCTCCCTACGTCCAGCAGGAGACTCTCATAAACTCCCCACGTCCAGCAAGAGACCCCCATAGCCACCCCACATCCAGCAGGAGACCCTCATAGCCTCCCTACGTCCAGCAGGAGACCCCCATAGCCTCAATGCATCAAGCAGGAGACCCCTATAACCTCCCCACGTTCAGCAGGAGACCCCTATAGCCTCCGCACGTCTAACAGGAGACCCCCATAGTCTCCCCCGGTCCAGCAGGAGACCCTCATAGCCTCCCCACGTCCAGCAGGAGACCCCCATAGCCTCCCCATGTCCATCAGGAGACCCCATAGCCTAAACACGTCCAGCAGGAGACCCCCATAGCCTCCCCACCTCCAACAGGAGACCCCCCATAGTCTCCCCACGTCCAGCAGAAGACCCCCATACCCTCCCCATGTCCAGCAGGAGAACCCCATAACCTCCCCACCTCCAGCAGGAGACCCCCATAGCCTCCCACCTCCAACAGGAGACCCCCATAGCCTCCCCACATCCAGCAGAAGACCCCCATAGCCTCCCTGCATCCAGCAGGAGACCCCCATAGCCTCAATGCATAAAGCAGGAGACCCCTATAACCTACCCACGTCCAGCAGGAGACCCCTATAGCCTCCACACGTCTAGCAGGAGACCCCCATAGTCTCCCCCAGTCCAGCAGGAGACCCTCATAGCCTCCCCACATCCAGCAGGAGACCCCCATAGCCTCCTCACGTCCATCAGGAGACCCCCAGAGCCTCCACACATCCAGCAGGAGACCCCTATTGCCTCAATGCATCGAGCAGGAGACCCCTATAGCCTCCCCACGTCCAGCAGGAAACCCCCATAGCCTCCGTAGGTCTAGCAGGAGACCCCATAGCCTCCCGTGGTCCAGCAGGAGACCCTCATAACCTCCCCACATCCAGCAAGAGACCCCCATAGCCTCCCCACATCCAGCAGGAGACCCTTATAGCCTCAACGCATAGAGCAGGAGACCCCCATAGCCTCCCCATGTCCAGCAGGAGAACCCCATAGCCTCCCCACGTCCAGAAGGAGACCCCTTTAGCCTCCACACATCCAGCAGGAGACCCCATAGCCTCCCCATGTCCAGCAGGAGAACCTCATAGCCTCTGCACATCCAGCAGGAGACCCCCATAGCCTCCCCTGGTCCAGCAGGAGACCCTCATAGCCTCCCCACGTCCAGCAGGAGACCCCCATAGCCTCCACACATCCAGCAGGAGACCCCCATAACCTCCCCACATCCAGCAGGAGACCCCCATAGCCTCCATACATCCAGCAGGAGACCCCCATAGCCTCCCCACATCCAGCAGGACACCCCCATAGCCTCTATACATCCAGCAGGAGACCCCCATAGCCTCCGCATGTCCAGCAGGAGACCCGCATAGCCTCCCCACCTCCAGCAGGAGACCCCCATAGCCTCCATATGACGCGCCCCTGGGCCTGTGTCGCGCAGCGTTGCGCACGCGGGAGCTTACCCGGAGCCGGATCTGTTGAGGGTTGTAGTCTCGTGGCGGTGATCCGGTCCGTGCCCAGGGAGTCAGACTAAGTGGCGCTGTATCAGCGGTAGATGTTGGACGACTACGCCACCCGTTGAGTACAGCTAAGGAGCTGCTGCTGCAGGGCAGACCGCTGAGGCCGGTGGTAGGATTGTGCAGCGTGATAGTATAACCCCCAACGGGAGGGGTATGGCCTCAGGGCAGCCGACGTGGATGATGGGGGTAGCAGGAACCACTCGGAGACGGTACGGTGTAGTTCAGGGTCTTTACTGGTGACAAAGATAGACCCTCCCGGAGTACTGGCTAGCGATTGGGGCCTGGTCAGTCCTTGAGCAGATGGGATCTCCCCTGGCCAGGCGGAGTTGTAGGCCTCCCAAACTAACGATACTCTTCTGGCTACCTTGCTAGAGGCGGGTATAAGTAGCCCACGTCCCTGAGTGTACCGTGTGGTGCTCACCCGTATGGCCGGTGACTCGGGGCCTTCTAGTAGCTTCCGCTCCACGACGGCGGTGCTGGTCCCACGCGTGTGACCGTGCCTTCGGGTTTCTGGGCCAGAGGACCTGCAATCCCCTGCCGGTCGGTTTCTGCTGCTGGATAGGAGTTAGTCCCCACAGCCTCGGACTCCGGGTCCGGTGATAACTTCTCAGTCAGGGCGAGCTCTGCAGCTGCCAGCCCCTGACTCCTTGTAGCACTGCTCCCACAGAGCTCCTGTTGTTTCTTCCTATGCTGCTTCTCTTCTCTACTTCTTCTCTACTCACTAACCCTGCCTCAGCCCTAGGTTTATATAGGGGAAGTTCTTCCCCTCCCAGGACTGGGCAGGAGGTGTGGCATGCATAGGATTCCTGACCAAGAGACCTCCCACCTGCTCTCAGACATAACATTGCTGTTACTGTGGAAACCAGACCCCTGGGGTGCCACACATACATCCAGCAGGAGACCCCCATAGCCTCCACACGTCCAGCAGGAGACCCCCATAGCCTCCGCACATCCAGCAGGAGACCCCCATAGCCTCCCCACATCCAGCAGGAGACCCCCATATCCTCTGCATGTCCAGCAGGAGACTCCCATAGCCTCTGCACGTCCAGCAGGAGACTCCCATAGACTTCTCACGTCCAGCAGGAGACCCTCATAGCCTCCACACGTCCAGCAGGAGACCCCCATAGCCTCAATGCATTGAGCAAGATACCGCATAACCTCCCCATGTACAGCAGTAGAACCCCATAAACTCCTCATGTCCAGCAGGAGACCCCCATAGCCTCGCAACATCCAGTAGAAGACTCCTATAGCCTCCCCACGTCCAGCAGGAGACCCCATAGCCTCTGCACGTCCAGCAGCAGACCCCCATAGACTCCCCACGTCCAGCAGGAGACCTCCATAGCCTCCACCCCTCCAGCAGGAGACCCCCTTAGCATCCGCATGTCCAGCAAGAGACCCCGATAGCCTCCCCACGTCCAGCAGAAGACCCCCATAGCATTCGCACGTCTAGCAGGAGACCCCCATAGCCTTCCCCGGTCCAGCAGGAGACCCTCAAAGCCTCCCCACGTCCAGCAGGAGACCCCCATAGCCTCCCCACGTCCAGCAGGAAACCCCCATAGCCTCCCCACGTCCAGCAGGAAACCCCCATAGCCTCTGCACGTCCAGCAGGAGACTCCCATAGACTCCCCATGTCCAGCAAGAGACCCCCATAACCACCCCACATCCAGCAGGAGACCCTCATAGCCTCAACGCATCGAGCAGGAGACCCCCATGGCCTCCCTACGTCCAGCAGGAGACCCCCATAGCCTCCGCACGTCCTGCAGGAGACCCCCATAGCCTCTGCACGTCCAGCAGGAGACCCCCATAGCCTCCGCACGTCCAGCAGGAGACCCCCATAGCCTCCGCATGTCCAGCAGGAGACCCTCATAGCCTCCGCATGTCCAGCAGCAGACCGCCATAGCCTCCTCACGTCCAGCAGGAGACCCCTATAGCCTCTGCATGTCCATCAGGAGACCCCCATAGCCTCTGCATGTCCATCAGGAGACCCCCATAGCCTCCGCACATCCAGCAGGAGACCCCTATAGCCTCCCCACGTCCAGCAGGAGACCTTCATTGCCTCCCCACGTCCAGCAGGAGACCTCCATACAGAGGCGTACATAGGAATCATGGGGCCCCATAGCAGAAGCGCTAAATGGAGCCCCTCCAAAAAAGTGAAAATTGTCGGGGGTCAAGGAAGAGCATATCTCATAACTTTCCAGCCTTTACACAGTAATTTTTCTCCTGCTGAAGTCCTAGATTCTTCTTTTATTTCCCCATAAGGTATGATGCCAACAACAGTGCCCCCCCTAAACACAGTATGTTACCCCCATGGTGAATTCCTCCACATGCACAGTATAATGACTCTACCGTACCCCACCTCAACTCTCAAGGCAAAGTATGGTGACTCCAACACAGTATGATCCCCCAACTGTGACCCCCACACAGCCCTCCATGTAGTATAATGGCCCCACACCTCTCCACACAGTATAATGCACTCGCCATGGTACCCCACACAGTATAATGCACTCGCCATGGTCCTCCACACAGTATAATGCACTCGCCATGGTCCTCCACACAGTATAATGCACTCCCTATGGTCCTCCACGTAGTATAATGCACTCTCAATGGTCCTCCACACAGTATAATGCACTCCCTATGGTCCTCCACACAGTATAATGCACTCCCTATGGTCCTCCACACAGTATAAGATATTCTTCATACAGAATACTGGCCCCCATATAGTCCTCTCCATACAGTATACTGGCCTGCATATAGTCCTCCATACAGTGTACTGGCCCCCATATAGTCCTCCATACAGTATACCGGCCTCCTTATAGTCCTCTATAGAGAATACTGGCCTCATATAGTCCTCCACACAGTGTATGGGTCCCAATATAGCCCTCCATACAGTGTATTGGCCCCCATATAGTCCTCCATACAGTATACTGGCCCCCATATAGTCCTCCATACAGAATACTGGCCCCCATAGAGAATACTGGCCCCCATATAGTCCTCCATACAGTGTACTTCCCCCATATAGTCCCATATAGTCCTCAATACAGTATACTGGCCCTCATATAGTCCTCCACACAGTGTATGGGCCCCCATATAGTCCTCCCTACAGAATACTGGCCCCCATATAGTCCTCCCTACAGAATACTGGCCCCCATATAGTCATCCATACAGTATACTGCCCCTCATATAGTCCTCCACACAGTGTATGGGCCCCCATATAGTCCTCCATACAGTGTACGAGCCCTTATATAGTGTATGGGCCCCAGGCCTCCATACATTAAAAAAAAAAAAAATTACATACTCACCTTACCTCACCTGCTGCCGCTGCTCTGCTCTGGACTCCTCAGCGTCGCTGTCTTCCCGCTCTGCACTGTGACTGCTCAGCAGAGGGTGTGGTGGAAAGACGTCATCCCACCCTCTAACCTGAGACGTCACAGCACAGGACGCGGAAGACACCGGAGCTGCGGAGGCACGGGGAGAGGTAAGTATTGTGCCGGGGCCCTGAGCGGAGCGGGGCCCCCCGCCTGCTCAGGGACCCGGCACTTGCCCGGGTGCTAACGCCGGGCCTGGGAGCGGAGCCTGTTGCAAGGGCCCCGCTGCGGGGCATACACGGTGCAGGCGACTGCTATGGGCCCCCCCCCCGGCTCACGGGCCCCATAGCAGTGGCGTGGCCTGCCGCCATTGGCGGTACGCCACTGCCTCCATAGCCTCCCCACTTTTAGCAGGAGACCCTCCATAGCCATGATGAAATGACGCATACCTCTATTTCTGGCACCACACTCCTCCTCCATCCCCGTCCTCCTCCCGGTGTGGATGTGTTCGTACAGTGCGCTTGCGCAGTCTATAGAGGCTTCGGAAAGAAGGACCCATCCCTGGTTATATTATAGATAATGGTGGGATAGAAGTTTCTTTCCTCCAATATAAAACACGATGAGTCCCCAGAGTTATTGTATCTGCAGAGAGGAGCAAATGTCACATACAATGGCGGCCTCCTCCATTGTGACCTTTCTCATCTCAAAATTTTCCTTTTTGTTTCTTTTCCTCTTTTTAGGCTGAAGAAAGATCTCAATATGGAGATTTGGCTTTTATTAAAGACCTGGCCGAAAAAGTCCTGTGTGTACTGGAGCGTCCGGCTCGCTCATTGGAACGCCTGGTAAGGAGCCGTCATCTTCTCTAGCACACGTCTGATTTGTACAGTTACAATTGGCTGCATCTGTAAATGCAGGTTTAGTCCTTCCTGATTTATCTATGTGATGATTTAGTGTAAGGTTCCACATGTTAATTATATATATTATATCTACCAGGAAACAGCAGAAGGCGACACCAAAGACGAGCAAAATCTAATCCCGGGACTGAACAGCAATCTGACTACAGGTAAGCCGATCACCCGACCTCCTACAAGAAATATCCAGATATTATACAGAACAGGGAATAATCTTACATTTACTCTGTATATTCTGTGTAATGGGAACCTGTCAGCACATTTTTGCATATTGTGGTATGACTGTACTGGCCATTTCTCTGTAATAATTTTTTGCAGAAATCCAATGTCTCAGTCAAGGGAAATCTAATGTAGAAGCCGTATACAAATCAGCATGGAAGTGCACTGGGGGCGTGGAAGAAGAAATCCATACTGTGACACGCCCCCAGTGCACTTCCAGGATAATCTGCATATGGCTCCTACGCTTCAGCTCTCTTACCATCACTCACATGTACAGCGAGGGTGGGGGGGTCCTCATTCATGTGATGATTGGGGGGTCCTTCATCATTTCCATTACATTTATTCATGGATGCGCCGTACGTTCACATATTTGGAATCCCTATATAATAAGTATTATTCCCATTTACAGACATCTTGTCATGTCTGAGTTATATTGTTGTAATATATATGTAGGATTAATATCGTCTAATACATTTTATTTCTTCATAATTTTTTCACTCTTTTAGAAACAACTGTGTTGGCGGATGCTGACAGTAGAATCTGTGAGATCCCGGAGATCCAACAATCTGACGGTGTAAGTATCATGGAGAGAGATGACGGTGTATCACCAGATTATGGGGTGGGAATGACACCTCCAGTATTGTCTCCCATATAACCATGGGATGTCTCTATTCTAAGAGGAGATGACAGAAGGGAGACGTTTTTGCATCTGGAGCTTTTTTCCAGCAGCTTCTATATCTTTATATAATTTCTTATTCTTTTATAGAGCGTGATCAAATCATTGACCCCGTCAAGACAGCCGCATAAGAGCGACTATGGGACATCCAAACTGATCAGCAGTGGAAGTTTTGGGTGAGTTTTCTGTTGGCATAATCCACATTTCTCAAGGTTCCCAATGACAATGCTCCAGACTCTGTGCTCTTCCCTTCAGTGTTATCATAGGGAAATTATATGATCTGTAGGAAAACAAACTATTAAGGAAAGGGATTAAAATAGAATAATATATTACACCTGCCTGTCCTAGACCCTCATCTGTTCTTACACTGCCACCCCCATCAGAGCTTCCCGATCCTCCGCACCGGTCTGTTCTTTTCGGGATCCATTAGCGAACTGATAAGAGTAATTGGCAACACATGGTCAAGTGAGGGGGTGACACGAAATTTCATCAATGACATCTGCACCCCCCAACCTCCACCATGACCATGTGAGTCTACTCCCTGGTCTCAGCAATAAAGACTGGCACAGAGGACAAGTGGCTATAATGGGTTTCATTTTTTGTAACTCCTTCGCTCCCCTCCATTTATTATGTTGTTATGTCTTGGGGTATGCGGGAGCATAATTAACGTCATGTTATGGCAATTGGACCACTTTTAATTTGGACCAACTTTTATTTGCACTGAATCGTATCTACTGGTCTAATGTAGTGAATCTGCCCAAGAATAATTTCAGTAGATTCTCTCATCTGTAATGTGACCTGGGTGAGGGCTCCGGCGGACGTGGCATTGTGGACACCTCCCATAGGTGATCTATGTAGTGATCTTTTATCAAATTCTAGACATGGACTTCCAGTGACGGACAGACTTCTAGCATTAAACATTAGTACAAAACATTATATAATGACTTCTATAGATGTTCTTGTAGTAAAGATTCATTCTAACCATTGATTCTCTTTCTCTCCAGTGCCGTCTACTTAGCGCACCATAAAGACTCACACCAGATCTTTGCTTTGAAGAAAATGTTCAAGCGAAACCTGAACACTCCAAAAAGAGTGGCATTGGCCTTTCTGGAGAGGGACATCCTAACATTCGCTGATTGTCCCTTCGTGGTCTCCATGCTCTGCTCCTTTCCAACGAAATCTCACCTGTGTATGGTCATGGAGTATGTAGGAGGTAGGACATGTATATTGTAGTATATTCAGCCCATGTCTGCTTACATCTTATCACTGCTCTTATAATTAGGATAATTAGGACAGTTACATCCTCACAGTGCGTTTACTGTAGGTTTTCTATTACCAAGATGCCTGGAAATTCATTGATCTGTGTGCAGCAGTGCTATGGTGCCAGTGAGTCAGATCGGGCCTGGCACCGCTCGGCACTGGGCCCCATTCCACCACCTGTCATCACAATTTCAGTGGTATTCACATTGTCAGAATATGAATACCGATGAAAACAATGGTGGATCAGGGAGCCAAAGGTTCCTAAATCCACCATTCAGCCTCCGCAGATGGGTCCGAGACTCCGTGTACTGCAGGTTCTTCGATGTCGCCACAATATTGCATCTGTAGTGTGGAGTCTCAGTACTTACACTGCACAGGTGGGGCTGGTGGGGGCCATAACACTGAGTGATGGGGCAGGTGGAGACCATATGCTGAGTAGTAGGGCTGGTTGGGGCCATAATACTGAGTGGTGAGGCTGGTGAGGGCGATAATTCTAAATGGTGAGGCTGATGGGGGCCATAACACTAAGTAGTGGTGGGGGCCATAATACTGAGAGGTAGGGCTGGTGGGGGCTATAGTACTGAATGGTGGGGCTGGTGGGTGCCTTACTACTAAGTGGTGGGGCTGGTGGGGGCCATAACACTGAGTGGTGGGGCTAATAAGGGTCATAATTCTGAGTAGTGGGGTTGGTGAGAGCGATAATACTGAGTGTTGATACTGGTGGGGGCCATAATACTGAGAGGTGGGGCTGGTGGAGGTGGTAGTACTGAGTGGTGGGTGCCTTACTACTAAGTGGTGGGGCTGGTAGGGGCCGTAACAATGAGTGGTGGGGCTGGTGAGGGCCATAATACTGAGTGTTGAGGCTGGTGGGGGCCATAATACTGAGTAGTGGGGCTATTGTGTGCCTTACTACTAAGTGGAGGGACTGTTGGGGGCAATAACACTGAGTGGTGGGGCTGCTGAGGGCCATAATACTGAGTGGTGGGGCTGGTGAGAGCAATTATACTTAGTTGTTGGGCTGGTGGGGGCATAATACTGAGTTGCGAGATTGGTGGAAGCCATAATACTGAGAATTGAGGGTTGTGGGTACCATAATACTGAATGGTGTGCCGTGTGAGGGGCTATAGGGGACTGTGAATGCCGCTATATTGAGTTGGTGACTGTACATGCCCCTACACCCCCTGGGCGTCCTCATATTGAATGGTGTGCAGTGGGGGTCCTTATTCTGTGTGGGGATCCTAATTCTGTTTGATTGGCTTTGGGGGCCATCATACTGAGTGGGCAGTGGTGGAGACCATTATATTGTCTGAGGGGCTATGGGGGCCATTATATTAAGTAGGGGGGGCTGTGGGCGCCATTATACTGAGTAGGGGGCTGTGACTGGCCTCATACTGAGTGGGGACATTATAGACAGGTGCTACATTATATCTGTAAGGTGAAACTGGATTAAGATTTCACTGTGGGGATATCTAACTCAGTCTGTGGGTGGGGGCATTTTTGGGAGCATCATATGCTAAAATGGCTATAAAAGGTGTATTGCTGTTGAGAACATCGATTGACTTCAGTAAGGGTTTTTTTTGAAGGGGCGTGCAGTTAGAACTTTTGCTATGGGGCCCTGAGATTTCTCTGTACGCCACAGTCTGTGTGATCTCCCTGTAAGTCCGCACTGAGCATGTCAGTATCTCCAGCTATAGACGAGATGTGACATCACTTTATGTTATTAGTTACATGGAGGACATTTCTCCATCGATTCAGACTAATATTATGTGCACTATACATTATATCTGTTTATATTCTCTCCTATCCCAATGTCTCTGCTCACTTCCCATTATACATCATGGTGATCTGCTGTATAAACCACTCACCGGTCACATTTCCTTTTTATTCTATAGGTGGTGACTGTGAGACCCTCCTAAGCACCAGGGGTCCTCTATCTGTCCCCTTGGCCCGCTTATACTTTGGAGAAGCGGTTCTTGCTGTGGAATACCTCCATAGCTACGGTGTGGTGCACAGAGACCTGAAGCCGGATAAGTAAGTGCCCCTCGTAGTATAATAAAGGGGGGAAGTTATCATTTATCATACGGTCTGTGAGGCTAAAACCATCTTCTCTTTCACAGCCTCCTGATTACATCTGCTGGACACATAAAAGTTACCGATTTTGGGATTTCAAAAGTTGGTGTCATGATGCCAAAAACCAACACCTACAAGGAATTAGCGGAGGACATCACCAGGGAGTTCCTGGACCGTGAGGTGGGTAACACTTACAGGAATTTAGCTTGTTCTTTACAAATCTCCAAGGACCAAAGCAAAGAAAGACCTTAAATATAACTTTTAATAGATACATTTAAAAGCACCCATATCAATATATAAAGACAAAATCCATAAAATGTGGCGGCAGCAGTATTCTCCGATCGGGGTGTATTTATCTCCCGCGTCTGTCCACTGACTCATTGTGGCTATCTCCTAATATGATCCCCTGATGAACCCCAAATTAGGAGGGGGAGAAACGTGTTGGGACAATTTACAGATAAGTCCTCTGGTTACTGCTGACTAAAATGCTTTTTTGGCAACTTTTTTTGTAATTCGCACACTGGATAATGCTCTGTCCCAACATTTGGACGTGTCCTGTGTAGATCAGTCCTGATTATAGATTAGCCAGGGGGATTTTGAGGTTGTCTATATATACCGTCTGTCCTAGACTATTATCTTCATGCTCAATGTCATTATATAGGTGACTTGTTACTACTTTGGACATATTTATGTTCCTATGTTTACCGTTAATTGAGCACACGTGCTTTTATAATATTGTTCTTGTTGCCCGTAATTGCCAGCACTAATGTACTTTATGTATCTATAATAGGCTTCTGAATGATGGTTTATATATCATACTGAATTGTGTATAGATTGGTGCATTTGATATCCTATCTGTACTAGTGGAACTACATTATATCAGCTTCCCTGTTTCCATATAATTGATACATTGAATATTGCCTTTTTTTCATTCAGCATGTTAGCAGCAACATGACTGTCTGCCTTTCATCATTATCTGTATATGTGTATGTCTGTCTAGGGGTGGATAGCGTCACGGAGGGAGTGCCGATGTGGAGGGGGGCGCCAAACCGATTAGCTAGGGTGTCAACCTCCACTGGCAGGCGGGATATCAGCCCATTTGGGATCTCTAGGGCAAGCCTGCATGTCAATTATCCTACGTTTATCCCACTACCCATATATTGTACATTTTATGCATTTTGTCTTCATATATTGATATGGGTGCTTTTAAATGTAGCTATTAAAGATTATATTTTAAGGGGTTTTCTTTGTTTTGCTTTGGTATTTGGTTAACTAATATACCCCATCTGTTCACCTTGCCTTTGGCATATGTTTTTTTTTCTTTACAAATCTCATCACACTATTGTGTCTTCTCTACATTCTTCATTTCTAGAGAACGTTTCCATTGATATTTTATCTTTTGTCATTGTGTTTTTATGGCGAGAACGTGTTATAATAACCATTTTATCATTTTCATCTCTATCTTCTGTTTTCCAGTTATGTGGCACCCCATATTACATCGCCCCAGAGGTCATCCTGAAAGAAGGCTATGGAAGACCTGTTGACTGGTGGTCAATGGGGATAATCCTACATAAATTTCTCACGGGATCTGTACCATTTGATGGAGATTCTGTAGCTGAGCTTTATGACAGGATTGTCATTGGTAAGTGGAATGATCCGACCATTGCTTTGATCAGTTACATTGGTTTAGGTGTTTACTTTGCTTTACCTTACAGTCCAGTAAAGAGATTTTATTTTCTGTATAACAGGTGACATAATTTGGGATTGTAATTCCGCTCCTACTCCCAATGCACAGAACCTGATTACTGAGCTGCTCAGAACAAATCCTGCAGATAGACTTGGGACAGGTAAGAGATATAATACTATTCATATTAGTATTAATATTCACCTATCACACTTATCACTCATGTCCTTGAGGATCAACACTTCTCTATCAGATTGTCCATTTCTAGTTCTCCACACTATGACTTTCAGTCTTCTTCCTTCATGTTGACTCAGTTATGTCATTAATTCAGATTAAGTTAAACTGTTCAGATGTGAAGCAATCTCTGACAATGTCCACATCACTTTTGTTTTGTTCTTTTTCCAGGAGGATCACTTGAGATCAAGAGTCATCCATTCCTGAGTGACTTAGATTTTAACAACCTTCTAAGTCAGAAGCCAGAGTACATTCCTCAGCTTGCCTCAGATGTGGACAACAGCTTATTTATCGGTAAGTAGAAGAAGACATCATCTAGACTAAGCGGCTGTTTGTCTTGTCTTCCATAAAATGTAATAATCAGTACCCACTAATATTGTGATAAATGACGCCTGTTTTATACTAACAACCTCTAATAATACTTTATTACTTTTGTAGATCACTCTGAAATAGACCATTCGGTCTCAGAGGATGAGGAGGGTACAAGTGTGAACAATGAGAACCTTGACTTCCAAAATTTTACATCTTCTTCTGAAAGGCTTTCTAAAGTAAGTACCGTATGTGCGCAATAAATCCAAAATATGTGAAACAAAAAAGACCTCTAAAAGTAAAAAAAAAGTATTTCATATCTTGTTTTTGTCCATGTTTAGCTCTGTACCATCACTACCAGAAAGATGAATGATGAGGACCAGAAGTCTCCTCCAGAGTGTACGCCAGCAACCAATACAAATATCTCAGAAATGTGAGTAGATTATGGGGTCATTAATGGGAGTTCCAGGCTGATATATATGCACAACACATAATATAGGACATAAATACCATAATATCAAATTCAGCCTCAATGATTAGCGGTCATTGTGCTTTTGGCTTCAGAAACCGTTGGTGATAATAGCCCATAATTGCAGCCATTCACACGTATTAGAGCTGCCCATACTGTAGGAGAGATGTAGTATTACATGCCAGCCATTATTGCTAGTTGTTTTTCGCTCTGATCCATAGAAGGTAGATTGGAGCATAAAACCTTCCTCACTATGACAGTCATATGTCCTATTAGGCCCTCTAGTCGGTGTTCTTCTAGTGAGACCACCCCTTTTATTCTGCATTGACTTGTGATTTACATGTTTTTCTTAAATCATAGAATGGGAGAGTTGGAAGTTACCTCCTGGGTCTTCTGGTCCGACCCCCTGATTCTTCCTGACAGGTAGAAAGAATCGCTTTCTGAATCTGATAGCGACAATGCTATAAACAGCTTGCCCTCCTCGTCCCCATCATCAGGTATGTATGTACAGCATCAAAAGGTGAATGTTGACTTCAAGGCTCAAATATTTGTTTTTTCTGTATTAGGTCTCCTATGTTGTCCAGGTTTCATGGATCCCAATTATGTTTTCCATGGGCCCATACTGTATTTCTATTTCCTTAATTTTATCCAGGAATTGTTTTCATGGATTCTGTAAAATACGTTTTAGCATCCAGGAACTCACTTCAATATAAGAAGACATTGTCTCCTATAGTAGAATATCGCTCATTAGTGATGCACCACGTGGCGGCACACAGGGCGCTTACTGCTCCATATCAGTGATACATCTAATGCCCCTCAGATTAGGTCATGAACGGTATATAGGACTTATTCTGCCCTATAATAATGTAATGCCAGATTATCAGGACTATAGGGGACAGGACTAGAACAATTCTTCTATATACAGTACACAAAGCAGATCCTATAAGAATATTTCTTTACTGAGTTTTTTTACTTTCTCATCAGAATTTACAACTGAAGAGGAAAGAAAATCTGAAATGAATCTGAGTATAGACCAACAAAACTCAGAAAATGGGAAAAAGGGGAAAAAGAGACGAGGTAAGTGTGAGAATCATCTCCATGTTGTGTGATGTTAGTGATGAGAATAAGTCATGGGGAGCAGATGTCATCTGTCAGTGATGGGATTGTCACATGTATGATGGCTGACAATGACCCCGGACATCTGTGTGAATAAGATTCCTCTGCTGTCCGGCCGGCCACACTGACCGCACAGTAGCATCATGTAATATGGAGTCCCATCACTTACATTGTATTTATTTCTCTTCTCTTAGGTTCCATCTTCCGCCGGATCTTATCATCCTGCCGGCGTGGACTATCCAGGGCTGCTCGCGCATTTGCATGCTGTCGCTGTTGCCCAAGTGTCATCTAAAAGACGGAAAAGCTCCGCATCTAGCGGAGTACAGCCGATCCACCATCACTGCTGGACCTGTAAAGAAGGACCTTCACCATCTACCTGTGGCCTTCTAACTGTAACATCTCTACCCGGACTTGTTTCGGTAATGCCTCTGTCACCAGGCTCCGCTGTATCCAAACTGCTCGCCTGACTTGGCTTTTTTTACTGATCACCTGGTATCTGATCCGGATTTCTTACTGACTATGATTTTGTCTACTGATTCTGTCCCTGATTTTGTTCATCCCTTATCCTTCTACCCTATCCCTAATAAAAAAAAAAAACAACTCCTATATTTATTGAGATTTTCTTATATCTATCAAACTTCACTCTGCATTCTGCTAAGCGATAAAAAATACATATTAACACTTCTGCTTTTAAAAGAATTTTAATTATATATATATATATATATATATATATATATATATATATATATATATATATATATATATATATATATATATATATATATATATATATATATATATAGATATAGATCAGGGCTGGAATGGGATGAAAAATGAAAAAGCACGCCTGTCACACAAACCCCACCATCCCACATACCACATCACCGCCCCCCTCATCCCATTGAGGCACAATGAAAAGTTCAGCACATTTTGCTTTCTTGTTCATGCCCCTCACCACTCCATTATAGGGGATGTTTATTAAGCCACGTGTGAATGGAGCTGCAGTGCGAATGATCGACTACCGCTCCATTCACCCAGAGCTCTTCAGATCCCTGGTTCTCGGAAACAGTGGGGGTTCCGGCTGTTGGACTCCCAGCAATCAGAAAATTATTCCATATCCCAATGATAGAGGACAATTTCCAACCTTCAGATAACCCCTTTAAACAAGTTGTTCAGGATTAATTTTTATTTAACCATAGGATTGTAGACATAGAAAATAATAAACCCATCAGTACTGACCCTCCCCAAAGCCAATGCCACCTCTTCTTCAGCAGAACAGGAGAAGTGGTACTGTGCAGTGTATATATACAGAATAATACAGATACTGAGAATTACACCCAGTATACAGGACAAGAGAAGTGGTACTGTGCAGTGTATATATACAGAATAATAGAGATACTGAGAATGACACCCAGTATACAGGACAAGAGAAGTGGCACTGTGCAGTGTATATATACAGAATAATACAGATACTGAGAATTACACCCAGTATACAGGACAAGAGAAGTAGTACTGTGCAGAGTATATATACAGAATAATACAGATAGTGAGAATTACACCCAGTATACAGGACAAGAGAAGTGGCACTGTGCAGTGTATATATACAGAATAATACAGATACTGAGAATTACACCCAGTGTAATATACAGAATAATACAGATACTGAGAATTACACCCAGTATACAGGACAAGAGAAGTGGTACTGTGCAGCGTATATATACACAGAATAATACAGATACTGAGAATGACACCCAGTATACAGGACAAGAGAAGTGGTACTGTGCAGTGTATATATACAGAATAATACAGATACTGAGAATTACATCCACTATACAGGACAAGAGAAGTGGTACTGTGCAGTGTATATATACAGAATAATACAGATACTGAGAATTACATCCACTATACAGGACAAGAGAAGTGGTACTGTGCAGTGTATATATACAGAATAATACAGATACTGAGAATGACACCCAGTATAATATACAGAATAATACAGATTGTAAGGCAGCGCTAGTCATCATACTGGGGGTTACTCGCTTCGCTGCGTCAATCAATGCACACGTGCAATGTCTTTACATTTTTCTCACAATGTTGCAGTTTATTACATCATAAGCCACAGTTCACCAGGTCCAACTCCGTGGCACGCCGACACACATATCTACAACATTCATGAGACAAGTGGCACACAGGCCCACTTGCTCCAGGTTACAGCCTACGGCAAGGTAATAAATTATCAATGACCATAACACAGTCCATGTAACAAAGTGTACTACCTTTGCCGGTTTAGTTGCTGCAGTCCATTTTAATCCGCCACCACTGTGGCTTTGTGGCTTCCCAGGTAGGGGTCTCCAGCCGTCGTTCCCTCAAAGGCCACTGACATCCACACAGGATCCAGGCTCTGCCTTTCAGGACTCTTCCTCAATAATCCGCCACCACTGTGGCTTTGCGGCTTCCCAGGTAGGGGTCTCCAGCCGTCGTTCCCTCAAAGGCCACTGACATCCACACAGGATCCAGGCTCGACCTTTCAGGTACCAGGCTTCACTCCAAAGCCGCTGCCTTCCAAGGCCACTAGCATCCGCACATTATCCAGTCTTTGCCTTTCAGGCTGCCAGGCTTCACTCGGCCTCACTAGGCCTCTCACAAACGGTGTCCCACACACACGGAGCACAGGCCTCACGCCTCACACCGAACACACCTGTCTCCAATTACCGGGGTTTATATATCCTGTGCACACATACACCCATACTGACAGGACCTTGCTGATGTCACAGTCATGTGATCAGTCAGCTGTGTGTATAGGTCCTGTGTGCTGTCCCAGTCATGTGTACAGACCTTTACTGTGCATACAGGACCTGTGTGATGTCACAGTCATGTGACCAGTCAGTTAAAGGGGAAGGTACATGGTCAGGTAAAACACATCCTGGACCATTTACAGTAATGCTAGCAAGCTGCTGCATTACAAGATACTGAGAATTACACCCAGTATACAGGACAAGAGAAGTGGTACTGTGCAGTGTATATATATAGAATAATACAGATACTGAGAATGACACCCAGTATACAGGACAAGAGAAGTGGCACTGTGCAGTGTATATATACAGAATAATACAGATACTGAGAATTACACCCAGTATACAGGACAAGAGAAGTAGTACTGTGCAGAGTATATATACAGAATAATACAGATACTGAGAATGACACCCAGTATACAGGACAAGAGAAGTGGCACTGTGCAGTGTATATATACAGAATAATACAGATACTGAGAATGACACCCAGTATACAGGACAAGAGAAGTGGCACTGTGCAGTGTATATATACAGAATAATACAGATACTGAGAATTACACCCAGTATACAGGACAAGAGAAGTAGTACTGTGCAGAGTATATATACAGAATAATACAGATACTGAGAATGACACCCAGTATACAGGACAAGAGAAGTGGTACTGTGCAGTGTATATATGCAGAATAATACAGATACTGAGAATTACACCCAGCATACAGGACAAGAGAAGTAGTACTGTGCAGAGTATATATACAGAATAATACAGATACTGAGAATGACACCCAGTATACAGGACAAGAGAAGTGGCACTGTGCAGTGTATATGACGCGCCCCCTGGGACATATTCCTTTTTGAGGGGAATACCCGGCACCGGATCAGATGGGGGGTTGTAGTCTCCGAGCGGCTGTGACCCGGCCCGTGCCCAGGGCGTCAAACTCAGTGTTATGTGGCAGTCCTACAGATGTTATTAAGAGTTCTTTTGTGTCGACTACGCCACCCGTTGTGATGCGGTCACTGTGGCCGCCGCTGCAGCAGGGTCCGCTGAGGCTGATGGTGGGTGCGCAGCTTGGTGGGATAACCCCCAACGGGAGGGGTATAGCCTCAGGGGGGACAGGTGCAGAGGATGGGGGTTGTGGTGGTGCAGTGCAGACGGCAATTAAGACAGAGTCGGGTTGTGCAGTTAAGGGTGTTTACTTACTGCAGATGTTGTACTGGTCACTCCAGCTTTGAGTGACCACCCGAGCCGTGCTGCGTCCACCAGGTCCTGGATCCAGCCAACCCCCAAACAAGTCCGGAGCGTGGCCCTGAGCTCTCCTTCTGTCCCGTTCTCTGGCCGTCCCCACCAGTGATCCACCTAGGTCCAGCTCCCTCGGGCCCTCTGTTGGGACACCCTTGGCCTTGGGTTCCCTGACCCTTCATGTGGTATGCCTTCGGGGTGGATGTGGTGGGTGACCGTGGCAGACGCTGCCCACGGCCTCCGGTCTCTGGCTAGGGTGTGTTTTCTGCCCCCACCAGTTTGGGATCCGGTACCCTGTGCCGACTCTTCACCCGGGGATTTAATTTGGGTTCTTGGAGTCCTCTTTTCTGTTTCCCCCTCTGGGTCTCTCTTCTCCTCTCTCACTCTGGGTCTCTCTTCTCCTCTGCTCGCTGACTTGTTCTCTGCATCTGACCCTGATCTTAGTTGGTGCCCACCTTATATATCCCTCTATGTGTGAGCTCAGGTGACCAGCACCCAATGAGCTCCTATCACTACCCAGACTGCACCCCCTATCTGCCCCTACACTACATGGGATGTTCCAACCCCCTCCCACTCCAGCCAAGGACAGACTCGGTCGTACCTGCACATTTCTAAGTGGGAGTACCGTTGGTCTGCCCTCCGGAAATGGGATGTGTGTAGTGCATGCAGCCTACCGAGCTCAGTCCCACTCTCCATCCTTGCCCGGGAGTGGAATATCACACCTCTGGGTTGAGGTGCAATACCCCTGTAGCAGCCGAATCCTCAGGGTGCTACATATATATACAGAATAATACAGATACTGAGAATGACACCCAGTATACAGGACAGGAGAAGTAGTACTGTGCAGAGTATATATACAGAATAATACAGATACTGAGAATTACACCCAGTATACAGGACAGGAGAAGTGGTACTGTGCAGTGTATATATACAGAATAATACAGATACTGAGAATCACACCCAGTATACAGGACAGGAGAAGTGGTACTGTGCAGTGTATATATACAGAATAATACAGATACTGAGAATGACACCCAGTATACAGGACAGGAGAAGTGGTACTGTGCAGTGTATATATACAGAATAATACAGATACTGAGAATTACACCCAGTATACAGGACAGGAGAAGTGGTACTGTGCAGTGTATATATACAGAATAATACAGATACTGAGAATTACACCCAGTATACAGGACAATAGAAGTAGTATTATGCAGAGTATATATACAGAATAATACAGATACTGAGAATGACACCCAGTATAATATACAGAATAATACAGATACTGAGAATTACACCCAGTATACAGGACAAGAGAAGTGGTACTGTGCAGTGTATATATACAGAATAATACAGATACTGAGAATTACATCCACTATACAGGACAAGAGAAGTGGTACTGTGCAGTGTATATCTATATATATAATCGTCTTATCCCGTCTGTCTGTCTGTCTGTCTGTCTGTGTGTCTGTCGGTGTGTCTGTCTGTCCAGGAAATCCCGCGTCGCTCATTGGTCCGGCAGCGGCCAATCAGCGCCGGGGGATTTCTAAAAAAAGATGGCGGCCGTTAGCGGCTCATCTGCGGGACGGAGCTGAGCGGCGATGCAGCCGGGAGATGAGTGCCGCGAGGCGCTCATCTCCCGGCCGGCAACAGCAGAAGGAACCCGACCGCCGGACCCATCTGCGGGAAGGAGATGCATCCGGGAGATGAGCGGCGCGAGGCGCTCATCTCCCGGCCGGTAGCAGCGGAAGGACCGCCGGCGCCGCTGACCTCCATGCGGAAGGGAGGAACGGGGACCAGCGCTGCGGGTCGGGATACTTCTGCTGCGAGCGCCCGCGATGTCCCGGGTTCTCGCAGCGTAAGTAGCCGCACAGGCAGCGCCGCTCCCCGGTCCTCACCAAGACGATTCGATGATTGGTCGGGGTCTTCGGACCCGACCAATCACTGATCTTAGCGCAAAACTTAAACACTGCTGTGCTGATTGGTCGCCGACGCTGCCCGCGACCAATCACCGATTTGGGCGCCAAATTTAAATATCGTCCGCGACCAATCACCACAGCGGTGTTTAAATGTGGAGCCAAGATCGGTGATTGGTCGCGGCCGATATTTAAATTTGGCGTCCAAATCGGTGATTGGTCGCGGCCGATATTTAAATTTGGCGCCCAAATCGGTGATTGGTCGCGGTCAGCGTCCGCGACCAATCAGCACAATAGTGTTTAACTTTGGCGCCAAGATCAGTCATTGGTCGCGGGCCAAGACAGCGACCAATCAGCGATTTGTGCGGCAATTTTAAATAGCGTCCGCGACCAATTGGATGTCAGCGCCGCTGCTTGTGCGGATACTTCCGCTACAAGAACCCGGGACATGAGCGGGCGCTCGCAGCAGAAGTATCCAGATTTGCAGCGCCGCTCCCCGGTCCTCCCTTCACACCCTAGCCACTGATGTCCCCACTGTATCCGCATGGTGTTACAAAGGTCCGGAAATTTGTGTTAAAAATCGCTGATTGGTCGCTGGCGCTGCCCGCGACCAATCACCTATTTGGGCGCCAAATTTAAATATCGGCCGCGACCAATCAG